>NC_142498.1:10690494-11039244 GCF_965113065.1 Corylus avellana
AGGCCAAAAGTGGATTGTGAAATTTCTAGGTTTTATCATAATTCTTGATGGTTTACTTAATTGCACAACTAACCTCAGACCACAAATGCCTACAAAGGGGGTGGAGAGTAAGATCGAAGACTTGCTAGGAATCCCTTTGATTCTTAAATTAGCAAGGATTTTATGAAGGGAGTAATTGTTGGGAGAAAAAGAGGATGCCGTAGTTGTATGGTATGAAATATATGTACTTGGAATGGTTGCCTTCCTTTCCATATTCAAAGTGTTTTATATCGTAAGCCCTTAGGCAGGTGTCATCCGGTCTCTAATAGGCACACTTTGACCAGACATGGCATTTAATCCATGTCCTTTAATGGGGTATGTCCTTTGCCAGGTGTCGCTCTCTCGAGAAGTACATTGGGAGCAGAGTAGTCAAGCCGAATTCCTTGCCTCTTGGTAGGTTGCAATAGTTAGTAGATGTCGTGTAGTGCAACGTGCCAATTGGCAGGTTAAGGCTTTGCATATGATTCTTTGTTAGGAATAACAATATTTTTGGGCTGAGGTGGCAGACTAGTTGATACCATTTCTTATTGTAGTTTATGTTTAAATAGTAGCTAACATTTCATTATTTTATTACTATTTTATTGTGCTTTTTGCCACTGTGGTATCAAAGTAGATTCACTCTTAGTGGACTAGCATCCTGAGTGTGTTCTTGACCCCAGTTCTCATGGCACGCGTTCATTCTCTATTTTGATGGAAATAAGTTTGCGTGTTGAAAAGTTTGTATGCAAGCTTTTCTTAAGTTGGTGGATAAGAATGTTTGGGATGGGAACGTCCCGAGAAGCCCTTGGCCGAATGGTAACAAGGTGAGACTACCATGTGTAATTGGAACAACTATGGACTCAATGCCATCTTTATGGAGGTGTCCCTTGAAGAGTTCCATCATATCACTAATTGTGAGGTTCCAAGGGATGCTTGGGTTATTCTCAAGGTTACTTGCTAAGAATAAATTTATGGAAGATATCTTAACGGAATGAGATCTTCCATCATAAAGATTACACTAAAGGTAATAATTCGAGATATTATAATAGATGGAGATCTTCCATTATAAAGAATGCATTAAAGGCTTTAATGACATGTGAATCACTCCTCCCTCATTAAATCCCGGCTTTTTGGCTAAGATACCATGGATTTGGATCTACTAAAATTCTTAGAGAAATTCTAGTTTTTGAAATTTCAGATCTAGACCATCCATTTTTCATCCAAAGGTCATTGTTCGGCCATATGTCCCACTATTAATAAAATAATAAATATTTATTATCTTATTATTTTATTAGTAGTTGGACACATAATAAAACAATAACTGATGAGTGCCAAATATTATATATTTGGGCCCCTTAACTTATGTTTGTTAAGCTCTTAGCTGTGTTAATTTCTGATCTTTTTGGTTAGTTTTGGTGTTTTAGTGATTTACGGGTTGTTAAGAGAAAAACGCGGCTTTAAGGTGAAATTTGCAACTCATTCCATTAAGTCTGGGGCTTAAGACACTTTAGGGAGCATTGGCAGCAAATTTGGATCGAGTGATGATTCGCATCCGACGACTTTCACTAAAAAGGCCATATCTTGAGTTGTATAGCTTCGATTGAAGCGATTTTGATGTCCTTGGAAAGCTAACTCAAAGATATACAAATTCACATTTCACAAGAGTAGGCTAATTCTAACTGGAAGTGCACTCGAGCGCACTTTTAGTGCGATGAGCGTACTCGCGCCCAGCCCACAGGAGATATGTTGCACGAGTGCGATCGAGCGCACCTAGAGTGCGATCGAGCGCACTCGGCCGACCTGGCAGTGCTAAAACCCTAAAATTAGCTTATTAATATCATTCTTTTCCATTATAAACGAACGGAGACGCGCCAGGGGCGCCGTTCTTGGTCGTATTTCGTGTGTTCTGGGTTTTTCTAGCTTGAAACTCGAATTATTTTGTAAGTTTTTAATTTTAATGAAGTAATTTAGTTTCTTTAAGATTTCTTTTGTCATGAGAGGCTAAATCTTCAACTAAGGTTGAAGATGAAGCCTCGCCATTGATTAGTTTTATATTTTTATGTTTTGTTTGTACAAATCCGTCGTTTAATGTAATGTATGTTTGTTTCAATTCAATTCTGTGACAAAATTGTGATTGATTGTTGTTTATAGATCGTGAAAACGTTGGATATTCGTTGTGTTTCATCCCATGGATACATCGAATGATTTGATTGAGACTTATATCCATTGTGATTTACAGATACAGTGGATGATTTGATCCCAATTGGATATTCGTTGTAATTTGTAATAGAGATGGATTCATCGAATGATTCAATTGGTTTATAAAAAGCAATAGAACATGTATATGGTTTAATTGTTTGTCGGATGCATGAATGAAAACATGAGAATTATGCTTTGATTTGGTGAGGTGAATTCTAAAACCTTAGTCATTTATCTTTTGATTATTTTTATTTTATTTAGTTTATGTTTGTTTATTTTCAAAATCAAAATCATTCGGAACTAGGTTAACATATAATTGATTTAGATAGAAATTAAATTTCACAAACACAATTCCCTGTGGGTCGACCTCGCACTTGCACACACGCTATATTGCACATGACTCGTGCGCTTGCGAGTACAATTAAATTTGTACATCAAATTTTGGTGCCGTTGCCGGGGAGTTGTTTGTTTTTTTGAAAATTGATTTTTGTTTAAATTGATTTTATTTTTCTACTAGTTTAGGTAGACTTTTGTTTCATTTTCTTTTTGCAATTTTTGTTTATTTTTATTTTTATCTGTTTCTGTTTTGGTTCATCTAACCGGCCATTAACAAAAAAAAAAAAAAAAAAAAAGAGTTTGGTTTCTGTTTTCATTTTTTTTCTACAGTTCTGTGGAATCTACTCCCTGCTAGTGCGCTCGATCGCACCCCACTCGCACTCGAGCGCACTCGAGCACAAGGCAGTAGACGAAGCGCACCTGCGCTCGATCCTCCCTAGCTGCACTCAAGCGCACAACAAAGATACGCTCGAGTTCAATTTGCTTACGCTCGAGCGCACACGCGCAACAGCAGCACACCTGCCAGACCAGCTCACACTTGCGCTCGATCACTCCTCACCCCCGCTCGAGCGCACCTCCGCAGATTGCACCAAAACGGGTCGGCACCTTGAATTTTGCCAAACTTATGTTTGGTCTGTTTTGTGAGTTTTTGTTTTGAGTTTTTATTTTTAATTTTTGGTATTTTTTTAATTTTATTTTCAAAAAAAAAAAAAAACAAACAAACAAACAAAAAAACAAAAAAACAAAAAAAAAAATTTTCCAAAAAAAAACCAACAAAAAACTAAAAAAAAAAATTTTGGTTAATGTTTCATGTGGAAGTGTGTTTTGTTTAAAGAGTGAGGATAAACATGAATTTTTCCTTTAGGTAATTTTAATGCTACCCGTAGTTGTAGGACACCTGTTCCTACCAACTATCCTCACAATTTTCACCCATATGGACCATGTTCATACTGCTCTAACCCTTACCATAGTTCATGTAATTGTCCATCATAGGGACAATTTTCCAATTTTTCACAGGAACAGATAAACACCAACTTCTTCAGTCCGGGGTCTAAATTAAATTTCAATTGCTTCACCCCAGACTGGAGCAACCATTCTAATTTCTCGTGGCAAGCTAATGCTACGAAAAATTATGCTTCCCAATCTCATGAACTGCACCATCATGAATATCCGCAGTTCAATAACCATTCTTCCATGCCTTCACCTTGCAATTACCCTCTTCAAGAGTCATTAGTGCAACATTTTCCAACTGCTCAAGTCGATGGCTTAGAGGAAAGAGTGAACCAATTCATGGCAGCTAGGCGTTCCCATACCCAACCTCCTCACACTCACGCACCTCATAAGTCATGCTCATATTGTTATCATCCTTCTCATTGGATAGATGATTATCCATTCATTAACCATTACATGATTGATGAGGAAGATGCTAGCGAGTCTGCACATGAGCGTGTTCAAACCACCACCATACTTGGGAGTGAGGAAAAAGATGATGAGGAAGAAAAAGAGGAGCAGGTTGATCACATTGAGCCCCCGTCAACTCCAAATCTGTCCAGTGACAAGGGAGTGAGTACTGAAGCTCACTCCTTCATCAAAATCCCTCTTGAGACAATTCATGGACCCCAAGCTTCAGTTCTTCAATGTCTCAAAGAGCCGTCTCATGCTAAAATTCTCAAGGATCTATGCACACCTGGTCACAAATCTAGGAACCATGTTCCTAAGAAGATCTTTCGAATCAAGCAACTAGGCTACCTGAGATGGCAAAACATCCTTCCAAAAGGAATATCAAATTCTTAACAAGAAAGGGTGGAAGGGATTGGTTGGACACCCAAATGATTGGGGAAAGTGCGGTATTCTTTCTTTCTTTCTATTTTCCGCACTTTATTTTTGATTTATTTTCCTTTTTGTCATTTCATTTCTTGTCATTTCATTTTTTTGTCTCTAACAGCAATTAATCTTTTGATGTTTGTTTCTATGAGGAAATATTGATGTTAGATTTTGACAAGTGTTTTGGTGTTCAAGTTTGGAGGACCCCCTGGCCTTTGCACAGTAAGTTTCCTCATCCCACGGTATTGTATCTCTTTCCACATTGGGGACAATGTGTCATTTAAGTTTGGGGGTGTGGACAAACACATTGTCTTTTTGTTTGTTTTTATCTGTTTGTTTTGTTTAAAAAAAAAAAAAAATTGTGCTATGTTGTTGATTGGGCATGAGTTACATCATAATTGTGGTTTGCATGTCATTAGTGTGTTTAACTTTTTGAACACTGCATGTCATTAGAAATCTGAGTCCTTTAACTCATTTGGTGGATTAAAGAGACTTTACATGTCTGAGTTGATTATCACAAGCACACTAACATAAAGTCTGTGAGGTATGAGGTTTGGATTGATTAGGCTGTGCCTTACGATTTGTAGGATGAAGTGTTGATGAAACCTTGGCTTGAGGATAGATAAAAAATAAAAAATAAAAATAAGAAGAAGAAAGGTGTCATTATCAGTTTGGGTTTTTCATTGAGTAACCGGACCTCATGCCTCACTAAGCATTGAGTGTTCGCGTAAAAAGATAAAAAATTCAATTTGGTTGATTGGATGGCTAGTTTGGCTCCGTAGCCTTTTTGACTTGAGTAATTAAGTCTTAGGGATGTTTTATATCTAGTGCCCTAAAACCATCTGGTTTGGGAGTCACTGGCCCAACACTCGTTACATAGGTCAATTAGAAAGCTTAAGGGAGCCGAACATTGCACAGCCTACACCAAAAATAAAAATAAAATAAATATATATATATATATATATATAAAAAAAAAATGCATGTCTTGATCTAAGCCTTTAGTGTTTTCATCTGTGTGAATTCCTATGAATTTTGAGGTACACTTTGCACCTATTAGAGCTTGTGTTATCTCAAATTTCCACCTTTGAGTTGAATGATTTGTGGTTGGCTTGATGATTTCATTGTGGTGTTTACTTTGTTAAACCTGCTCTTGATGTGAGAACAATGTGTTTGTGTGGAATTCGATGTTTGTCAAATAACATAGTACATAAATGTTTGTGGGTATCATTACTCTTAAACCCTCACGAGACTTCACTCGTCCTCTAGGGATGCTTAGGGGTTTAAAAGGCTTATTGCATATGCTAAATGCAATCGTCTCTCCCACGACAGAGGATTTATGTTTCATGCTTTGATTTTGTTTTTCATTTTGTTTTACTAAGGGACTAGCAAAATGTAAGTTTGGGGGTATTTGATGAATGCCAAATATTATATATTTGGGCCCCTTAACTTATGTTTGTTAAGCTCTTAGCTGTGTTAATTTATGATGTTTTTGGTTAGTTTTGGTGTTTTAGTGATTTGCGGGTTGTTAAGAGAAAAACGCGGCTTTAAGGTGAAATTTGCAACTCATTCCATTAAGTCTGGGGCTTAAGACACTTCAGGGAGCATTGGCAGCAAATTTGGATCGAGTGATTATTCGCATCCGAAGAATTCCACTAAAAAGGCCATATCTTGAGTTGTATAGCTTCGATTGAAGCAATCTTGGTGTCATTTGAAAGCTAACTGAAAGATCTACAAATTCACATTTCACAAAAGTAGGCTAATTCTGACTGGAAGTGCACTCGAGCGCACTTTTAGTGCGATGAGCGTACTCGCGCCCAGCCCATAGGAGACATGTTGCATGAGTGCAATCGAGCGCACTCGGCCTACCTGGCAGCGCTAAAACCCTAAAATTAGCTTATAAATATCATTATTTTCCATTGTAAACGTACAGAGACACGCCAGGGGCGCCGTTCTTGGTCGTATTTCGTGTTTTCTGGGTTTTTCTAGCTTGAAACTCGAATTACTTTGTAAGTTTTTAATTTTAATGAAGTAATTTAGTTTCTTTATGATTTCTTTTGTCATGAGAGGCTAAATTTTAAACTAAGGTTGAAGATAAAGCCTCGCCATTGATTAGTTTTATATTTTTATGTTTTGTTCGTACAAATCCGTCGTTTAATGTAATGTATGTTCGTTTCAATTCAATTCTGTGACAAAATTGTGATTGATTGTTGTTTATAGATCGTGAAAACGTTGGATATTCGTTGTGTTTCATCCAATGGATACATCGAATGATTTGATTGAGACTTATATCCATTGTGATTTACAGATATAGTGGATGATTTGATCCCAATTGGATATTCGTTGTGATTTGTAATAGAGATGGATTCATCGAATGATTCAATTGGTTTATAAAAAGCAATAGAACATATATATGGTTTAATTGTTTGTCGGATGCATGAATGAAAACATGAGAATTATGCTTTGATTTGGTGAGGTGAATTCTAAAACCTTAGTCATTTATCTTTTGATTATTTTTATTTTATTTAGTTTATGTTTGTTTATTTTCAAAATTAAAATCATTCGGAACTAGGTTAAGATATAATTGATTTAGATAGAAATTAAATTTCACAAACACAATTCCCTGTGGATCGACCTCGCACTTGCACACACGCTATATTGCACACGACTCGTGCGCTTGCGAGTACAATTAAATTTGTACATTAATAACCCTTAGATGAAAAATGAACGGCCAGAATTTAAAATTCTAGAAATTGAAATTCCATAAGAATTTCAGTAGATTATGATCCAGATACCATATTCGGCTCAACAACCAATCCTACAAATAGGCCATTATCCCAAGTATAAAGAGAGACTCAATTATTGTAGGGGAGTCCACATACCTCCCTCAAACTACCACCCAATTAACAAAGTCCCCCCAAACTTTCAATTGTGACGATATCCCCTCCCAAACTACAAAAAATTGTCAATATTCCCCTTAATGACGAAATTACCGTTAGTAAAATAAAAACAAAAATACTAAAACTTCTCGGAAAACCTAAAAACTAACAAAAAAAAAAAAAAATTCCAAGCAGTGGCCAATTTTTTTTTTTTTTTTTTTTCTTTCATAAAAACCCTTTTGTAAGAACAAAATTTAAAAATTTCGATTTTTTTTTTTATATATAAAAATTGAAAATTTTCGTTTTAAATTTTGTTTTATAATTTTTTTAAATGAAAAATTCCTTAAAACAATAAAATTTGTGTTCAAAAAAATAAAAGCTTTTGTTTTTTTTTTAAAATTGTTTTTAAAAAATCTTTTTTTTTAAATAAAAATTTCCATTTAAAAAAAATAAAAAATTTTCGTTTAAAATAACATTTCGTTTTTAGAAAAAAATTAAAAAAATATATTATTTTAACATTAAAATTTTTCCTTTTTTCTCAAATTAATCTTTTTTAATTTATAGGGTTGTTGAAAAATCTATAGGGGCATTTTATCTGTTTGCTAGTCTTGGAGGGTACATTGACAATGTTTTGGTTGTTTAGGAGAGATATTGTCACAATTGAAAGTTTGGGGGAGGACATTGTAAATTGGAGAGTAGTTTGAGGGGGTATAAGGACTTTACCCATTATTGTATATTGGATAATTTTATACAAGAAACTAATTTAGGCATTAGAGTGAGACCTGCCTGCACCCAACCAGCTAGTTCTCTTAATTTGTTATTTTTTGTAGGAGCGCGAAGATCGAAGATGAATGATGCCTCGAAGAACACGAGGACCGTGCTGTTCACACCAATCGAAGACTGTTGGACCAAACAATGTCCTAATAGTTTGGCACCATATGTAGGAATGACTATTCATTCTTACGAAATTAAAAATCCGTAATGGTGATGATCATGCTTTCATAGCGATCGATGATTTTTATTCCGTAAAATTCTTTGCCTCAGGACAAATACATGTTCGTTGTAACAGATATGCGCGGATGTATGTTCATGCATCTCAACTGCACCCAACAACACCAAATCGGTGTTAGCCTACATCTTGACAATGAGATAAGTTTTCCTATTCATCTTGTTAATTTATATTGAAGAACATGCGTGACGAGAAAGATTCACACTCAATTGCAAATCCTAGAAAATCTAATATTTTTACACATAAATTGCCCTTTATCTTCATGTAATTCCATGGTTAGTTATTGGATTGATTTTGGGTGACATATCATTTTTATTTATTAAAATTGGCATCCATTGGCGATGGGATGACCCTCGAAGCCAATCGATAGCAGCTCCATCTTCGCATAAATCGGTTCTACGAACCCTACTGTAATACCCCAATAAAAAAAAAATTGTTTTTATTAAAAGACTTTCTACAAAGAACGACTAAAGATTTTTTAAAACATGGTTTTATAACAAATTATAACAAAAAGACCTAAGCCCAAGCACATAACTAAGACTCCTAGAAGTTTTTGAGGCAAAAACCTAAACTTACCCTTTTTGAACGGACGTACGCCAAGGGACCACCGTACGTATGCCCTTGTCTTGAGTGAGGATGTACGCTAGGGGACCACCCGTATGTACGCCTTTAAGCTATAGCGAGTACATACAGGGGACCACATCGTACGTACGCTACTTTAGGGTTGACCATTGGTTAATGACTGTACGTACGATGCAACCTTTGGACCGTTGAGTAAACAGTACCGGACGTATGCCCTTATAGTACTGTACGTATGCTGCTTTTCAGAATAGCTTGCAGCACCCTTAGCTTTTCTCACCTATAAATAGCTTACTTCCCCTCCATAATCTCCTGTGTGAGTGTTCTAGTGAGTTTGAGAGAGATTTGGATAGAAGGAAGGAAGCCTTGTGTTCTTGCTATCTTCTAAGGTAACGCCCTTGCCTATTTTATCCTCTTGATGTTATTGTTTTTCTAATGTTTTGAGTTTTAAAGGCACCATGTTAAAGCTCCTGCATTTCCTTCTTACAAAACCAATAATGTTTTCAAAAGAATTTAAAGAGCCTCTTTGATTTCCTTCTATTGCATAATATATAGTTTTCTTATGATGCATGTGTTTATTCAGTAGTCTAGAAGGAGACTTAGTAGCCTATAGATTTCACAGAAACCATAAAACGCAGTTTGGAGCTTTAGCCGGATTGCCTAACTCATTGACCAGACGTACATCCTCGAATCAATATGTACGGCCAGGAGACCAGGCATCTGCCTTTAAGCCTCACTCTCGTGTATTTAGAGTCTAGCAACCTGTTGTGCAAATTTGAATTACTCCCAAGTGCACGAATCGTTTACAATAAAGGGTTTTGCAAGTGCGAGGTTGATCCCACAGAGAATTGTGTTTTTGAAAACAATTTTAATCTAAACTAATTAAATCCTAATTTCGTTCCAAAAGATTTTTGATTTTTGAAATTGAAAACAAAACAAAATTAAATTAATCAAAAGATAAATACTAAGGTTTTAGAATTCACACTCACCAAATCAAAGCACACATTATTATTTTTGTTCATACATC
The DNA here is from genome assembly GCF_965113065.1 of Corylus avellana. Classification (NCBI taxonomy): domain Eukaryota; kingdom Viridiplantae; phylum Streptophyta; class Magnoliopsida; order Fagales; family Betulaceae; genus Corylus; species Corylus avellana. The sequence continues at coordinate 10,700,363 of NC_142498.1, forward strand.
CGAATTTCAAAGCACACATTATTATGTTTCCCTAGAAAAAAATATGGTATTTATAACCCTAATTTAGGGTTTCAGAGCTTCCAGGTCAGATGAGTGAGCTCGATTGCACGTTATGTGCATTGGATCGCACTCGAGCATGCTTGCCTTCTCCTTTGGTGCAGCGCTCGTGCACTGATAGATTGCTTGTGGGCGTGTATGCGCTCGAGTGTAACACTTCTGCGATCGAGCGCATATGCACTTGAGCTTAGGAGTATGCGCTCGATCCTACTTTCTCAGATGGCTGTTTTTCCAACCTTCTTCCAAAATCTGCATTTTTCACCTTAATGCCGTAGTTTTACCTTAGCAACCTGCAAAACACTAAAATACTAAAACTAACACAAAACGTCAGATTAAGACACAGCTAAAGGATTAAGAGATGTAAATTAAGGGGCTCAAATATACAATATTTGGTACTTATCAAATACCCCCAAACTTACATTTTGCTAGTCTCTTAGCAAAACAAAACGAAAAAAACAAACTGAAAGCAAGAAACATAAATTCACTGTCGTGGGAGAGATGATTACATTTAACATATGCAACAAGCCTTTTAAACCCCTAGGCATCCCTAGTGGACGAGTGAAGTCTCGTGAGGGTTTAACATGAATAATACCCACAAACATTGTCAGTGTTATGTTATTGAAAATAATAAAGTTTCACACAAGCAATGGTTCTCATTCATAAGCAGGCTTAAAAAGATAAACACCATCATCACATTCATTAGGGCATCCAAACTCAAAGAACTCATAAATGGACAATTAAGACGTCATATGTTCTAATAGGTGTAAGGTGAAATTAGCATACAATCATGATGCTTCAATTTACTCACAAGATAAATACCTCAAAATTCGTTAGAATTCCTATAAAATGAAACAACCAAGGCAATGTATGCCTTTTTGTTTTTTTTTTTTTTTGTGTGTGTGTGTGTAGGCTATGCAATGCTTAGCTCCCTTAAGCTTTCTAATTGATCCATGTAACAAGTGTTAGGCCAATGACTCCCAAACCAGATGGTTTTAGGGCACTAGATGTAAAACATCCCTAAAGGCTTAATAACTCAAGTCAAAAAGGCTATGAAGCCAAACTAACCATACAATTAACCAATCTTGAGTTTCACACCATTTTTCGCAAACACTCTATGCTAACGTGCTCTTGATAATCAACTCAAAACAAGTGAAATGTCTCTAGCCCAAAAATGAGTCAAAGGACTTAGATTCCTAATGACATGATGATATGTTTAAAATATTAAGCCAGCCAATGAAAATCAAACCACAGTTACAACTTAACTCATACTTAACAACACCCTAGTAATTTTTTTTTTTCTAGACAGATAAAAACAAACAAATAGAAAAAGTGTCTTTCCATACCCCCAAACTTGAATTACACATTGCCCTCAATGTGTAGTGAAGAAATACATTATAAAAGTACGGAACATCATGGTGTGAAGCCTGGGCATCCCTCAAACTTGAACACCAAAACACTTGTCAAAAACTAACAGCAATATTTTCTCACAGGAACAAACATCAAAAGATTAATTTCTATTAGAAACAAAAATAAAATGGCAAGAAATAAAATAAAAAGGAAAAAGAACTCAAAAATGAAGTACAAAAAATTTAGAAAAAAAAAAAAAGAAGAAGAAAAAATACACACTTTCTCCGATCATTTGGGTGTCCAACCAATCCCTTTCACCCTTTCTTCTTAAGAATTTGATAACCCTCTGGAAGGATGCTTCACCGTCTCAGGTAGCCAAGTTGGTTGCTTCGAAGGATCTTCTTAGGAACATGGTTCCTAGATTTGTGACCATGTGTGCATAGATCCTTGAGAAGTTTCCCTCTTGACTGCAGTAAAAATTTCCTCTGACAGCTAACTAGTCTCCTGAAGGAAATACAGACACGTTACTACCCTCATACACGTCATAGTAAAGCTTTCTATTACTACTATGAGTTGGCTTGTTAATCAATTGAGAATGAATTTACTTAGGTATCTAGGTATGCTTCCTAAGAATTTCCAGAAATTATTTTATTCTTTAGGATTCATATATATATATATAAAATTAAGTGTAAACCATGTCATACATATATGCACGTCAAAGTACTCCTTATATACACATGAACACTCTGCATCTTTACATGCATTTATATAATTTAAGGTACTCCATATGTATATGTTTATAACTACTTTAATCATCACTTGTTCCCACAAGGGACAAAGTAGATGTGAGCTATGGCATCACGTGAAGGGTTAACAAATACTTTATTCTCCACTACATTACAACACGGCAACCAAGGCAAGAAAAATACTAAAATTTTGACAAAACACTTGTGCTCTAATATATATATATATATATATATATATATATATATATATATATATATATATAAGAAGAAGAAGAAGAAAAAGCAATCTGTGAGGCAAGAGAAACCATACCTGACACACACTAAGGGTTGGGTGAAAGAAATACAGGGAGGGCGACGTGAGGAGAAAAAGTGAGCGGTAGGAATTTTTTTTTTTTTCTTGGTGTGCGGCAAGAGCTTGTTTCATTCCATTAAATAGGCTGTATAAAAGAGACACAGAAATAGGTTTTGAGGAGCTTAGGGTTTTCCTTTGTAGTCGGCGCCTAGGGCTTTCAATATATATGTATATATATTTTCTTCTTTATTTTATTATTATTATTATATTTTTAATTCGTCCATTCTCATTGTTAACCTAAGCCAACCCTTTTTTAAAAAATCTATGAGTCAACTAAAAATACCCTAAAGGGACTTAGGATTGTCACATAGATGCCAATCTGCCCTTCCAACTTTTTAATTGCTTGAGTGTTGGCCATGGCTGCATCCTTGATTTATTGTATGGATTGGGAGCTGACCATGGTGGCATCTTTAATCTCGTTCAAGGTTTGGCTATTAGACTGCATGAACGCTTTGAGGGTGTCTTGCAATGATAAATCTTGTGGAGGATAATTGCAGGTTGAAGGGCTACAAGATTGGTTGTTGAACTGGGGATATTCAGGATGGTGCAGTTCATCAAATTTGGGAGCGTAATTAGCGTTAGCTTGCCACAAGAGATCAGAATGGTTGCTCCAGTCCAGGGGTAAAAATTGGAATTCGATTCAAACTCCGGCTGGAGAAATTGGTGTTCATCTGCTCATATGAAAAATTGGAAAATTGCCCCTAGGATGGACAATTACTAGAACTATGATAAGGATTGGAGTAGTATGAACATGGTCCATGTGGATGAAAATTGTGAGGGTAGTTGGTAGGAGCGGGTGTCCTACAATTAGGGATAACATTAAAATTACAAAACGGAAGATTCATGCTTCACCCTCACTCTTTGGCATGCAAATATCCTACATGAAACAATAACCTTTTTTTTTTTTTTTTTTTTTTTTTTTTTTTTTTAATAAAAAAAAAAACTAACATAGAAGCACAAAACTAAACAAAAATACCAAAAATTAAAAGCTAAAACTCAAAAACTCACAAATCGGACCAAAAATAAATTTGGCAAAATTTGGTATCGATTCGTCTTGGTGTAGTCTGCTGAGGTGCTCTTGAGCGTAGGCACACTGATCTATCAATGGTGCTGTCTGCTACGCGCGTACGTCCTGCTTGGTACTGCCCTATGTGCGAGTGCACTCTAGTGCCACTTGGATGGGATCGAGTGCAAATGTGCTAATCCGTCTGCTGCTGTTGGTGCGCTCGAGTTGACGCGGAGATTAATCAAGCGTAGGCGCGCTCAACTGGGTCAGATGCAGCCTTGCTCGCGAGTGCGCTCGAGCATTTTGCAGTTGTGCTTGATTGCACTTGCGTTGAGTTAAAAAAAGCAGATGAAAATTCGGCAGAACTGCAAAACAAGCCAAAAAAAAAAAAAAACAAACAAACAAACAAAAAGAAAATCTTTCTTTTTTCTTTTTTTCTTTTTTTATTTTTTTATTTATTTTTATTTTTATTAGCAACATGAACTAAACAAAATAAATAAAAAGAATTGCAGAATTGAAATCCTAATTATAACTAGTAGAAGGATAAAATCAATTCAGACATTAAATTGAATTAAAAAATCAAACAATTCCTCGGCAACGGCGCCAAAAACTTGTTGTGCAAATTTTAATTACTCGCAAGTGCACGAATCGTTTGCAATAAAGAGTTTTACAAGTGCGAGGTCAATCCCACAGAGAATTGTGTTTTTGAAAACAATTTTAATCTAAACTAATTAAATCCTAACCTAGTTCCAAAAGATTTTTTATTTTTGAAATTGAAAACAAAACAAAAGAAAATTTATCAAAAGATAAATATTAAGATTTCAGAATTTACACTCACCAAATCGAAGCACATATTATTAGGTTTGTTCATACATCCAAATTTCAATAAAATCCTATGCATGTTCTTTTTTATAAAAATAACCTATTGAAAGATTCCATGAATAATGCATATCCAACTTAAATCAAAATCATTCAATGTATTCGTTTGATTAACGAAAGACAATGGATATCCAATTTAAATTGAAAGATGCAATGTATCCATCGGATGAAACACATTGAATATCCAACTTTGGCACAAATGTTAATCTAAACAATCAATTACAAGAACTTAATCAAATAATTGAATTGAAATGAACATACACTACACTAAACGTCGGAATTCTACGAACAAAACATAAAAATATGCAAACAAATCAATGATGAGGCTTCATCTTCAACCTTAGTTGAAAGTTTAGCCTCTCATGACAAAAGAAATCATAAAGAAACTAATTAACTTCATTAAAATCAAAGAACTTACAAAAGAATTGGTGTTCAAAGCTACAAAAACCCAGAAAACATGAAAATGATAACGAACATCACCCCCTGGAGCGGCTCCATACAATTCCCTCAAAAAAATATGGTATTTATGACCCTTATTTAGGGATTCAGCGCTTCCAGGTTGGACGAGTGCGCTCAATCGCACACTAGGTGCGCTCGATCGCACTCGAGCATGCTTGACTTCTCCTGCGGCGCAGTGCTCGTACACTGATAGATTGCTTGTGGGCGTGTATGCGCTCAAGCGTAACACTTCTGCAATTGAGTGCATATGTGCTTGAGCTTAGGAGTGTGCGCTTGACTCTACTTCCTTAGATGGCTGTTTTTCTAACCTTCTTCCAAAATCTGCATTTTCACCTTAACGCCACCGTTTTCCCTTAGCAACCTGCAAAACACTAAAATACCAAAATTAACACCAAACGTCAGATTAAGACACAGCTAAAGGATTAACAGATGTAAATTAAGGCATTCAAATATACAATATTTGGCACTCATCACAACCCATTTTGTTAGATCAGGCTTAGTATTGTACTCATAAAAGTCCTTTAGTATTGCACATAACAATGTGTCGTATTTTGTTATAGTAGGGTTTCGTGATGTCGGAGAACTCGAGCGAGCGAACGAGGTAAGTAAACACTTACGAACACTTTCCTTAAAAACGTGAGATATGTCAGTTGACTAACCACGAGTATGATATGAGCATGTCTACATTTTATAATCACTTGGTAACTGCTTATTTAATAGGTTGATTAGATGCATTGTATGACATGGTACACCGGTATGTGCGGTATAATGGCTATGGGCTTACTATATAAACTTGATTTTATGGTCTAATGTTTGTGTTTTATATGGGCCTTGGATTCAATGGTTGTTTCGTGACTTGCACAACCTTAACGAGCGGTCACTACAGGACGAACATTATTAGTAGCGTGGGCTACTCGAGGTCGGACTCGGTCGGGCTGCTAGTGTTATGGATGGTAGCGTACAATGGTCGAGGCACCGGCATTGTATTTTAGGTCCCTCGGGATAGCCAACCCTCCTGAGAACGGATAATATCACGGGTAGACTATACATGAAAGTTATGACCTATAAAGCATTAGTTTTCTTGCATTAAAATACTTAGGCAATTGCCGCCGAGAGTACACCACTTCTTATCAAACCAAATTACTTTCAATGTGTATTAATGGAGACAACACCTATTTTTGAATATTTACCAAGAACCGCATGTTTGTTTCTGCCTAATAAAATGGGGCTCATGTCATACCTAATTGTGAGGTTTACTTACTAAGTCTTTTGACTTAAGTTGTTATTACTCCGATAGGAAGCTTGTTTTTAAACAAAATTAAACAATCCTCGGTAACGGCACCAAAAAACTACTTGTGCTAAATACCACCTAAATTAATAGAGAATATTCGGTACGTTTTAACTAGCAAGTGCACAAGATCAAACGATCTTATACTGCGGCAAATACGAGATCATTCCCTCTAGGATTGTTAATTTTGCTTAGAATTGATTTTCTAAATTAAATATCGAGATTGTCATGAAATTGATATAATGAAAAGAGATAAAGATAAATGAAAGTGTTAGGGGTTCGACGTCCACCACTAATTAGACTAATTAAGATAACAAAATGCCAATGCGCCAATCATACTGGTATATTTAATGTTTGCCAACCTAAGGGCATGGATGTATACTCCTTAAGCTATTGATCTCCCTAAGCAACGAATTAAGCATGGGTGTCTACTCTAATTCTTTTATTTCCCAAAGGATTTAGCATGGGTGTCTACTAAGTTGTTCTTTAAGAAACCATAAATCTATGGAAATCGACAAACACGTGAAACCTAGGGCATGGGTGTCTACTCCCGGTTTTCCATTTGATTAATCCAAGAACCCCAATGACGAGATTCCTTGTCACTCTATTAAGCCCAGGACTCGGTCATCCAAATTGGCTTAAATAACAAATCCATACAACATGCATATGTTGATCAGTTACATTCATATGAGGAATTCAATTAACCAGAAAATAATCAATTTAAATATTCCAAAATATGATTGTAGCAAAGGTGCCAAGATTGAAATCCTAAAAAAACATGATTATGGCTTCAATCTAGTCCCTAACTAAAGAGTTAGTTACACATAATTAAAATAAAGAGAAAAGAAAGAACTGAAAATGACACCTAGAAAGTAGCCTCCAATTCCTCTCTCCAAAGACTTGTCTCTGGAATTGTCCCTCTTCTATGAGGCTTAGAGGTCTATTTATAGGCTTAGGAAAACCCTAGACACCCTAGTAAACCTAGTGAAAACGGAAGTCTAACTTTCCTAGTCCAAATAGGATTAGAAAAACCTAATTTGGGGTGAAAAAGGAGTATGGCCACATCTGCGCGCCCCGAGTGCACTCGATCGCAACGTTAATGTGCTCAATCATAATTGTGTGATCGAGTGCTAATGCGCTCGATCGCACACTCCAACTCTTCCCAATTTTGCCTTTTATGCTAAACTTTCCAGAAATGCTTCTTTTTTATCCATGACCTACAAAAACACAGAAAACAGAAAAAGGAAATAACAAAACACAAAATAACAAGTCTAAAAAATTAACAAGTGTAAATTAAGGGGCTAAAATATGAATAGTTTATCACTTATCACACCCCCAAACTTACATATTGCTAGTTCCTTAGCAATACAAAACTCAAAACAAAATGAAAAACAGAAAACAAAAAGATAAATCCATCTTTTGTGGGATGTACGATTGCTTTTAGTGTATGCAACAAACCATTTAAACCCCTAGGCATCTCTGGTAGGACGAGTGAGTCTTGTGAGGTTTAATCGAAATGCTACCCACAAATATTATGCAAAAGTTCATGTTATTTAAAAATTCAAGTATCACTCAAATTCATGATTCTCATTCATTAACAAGCTTAAAAAGATAAACTCCATCTTCTCAATGAATTGAATTTTAAAGTCTAATCACTTACAAAAGACAAGCTAAGGCATCACAAGTTCGAAACAGTGTAAAGTGAACTAGCACATAAATATGAAGCTTCCAATTAGATCCAATGTGCAGTGTCTCAATATCTCAAAGTTCACTAAAATCCCCATCAAAATGAATAACTATGGCATAACTTTCTTTTTCTTCTTTTTGGTTAGGCTGTGCAATGATTGATTCCCTTAAGCTTTTTAATTGACCCATGTAATGAGTGTTAAGTCAATGACTCCCAAACTAGATCGTTTAGGGCATTATGTGTAATGACACCCCTAAGGACTTATTAAATCGGGTAAAAAAGGCTATGAAACCAAACTAACCATGACATTAACCAAATCAAAATTTTTCACCTTTTGACGTGAATAGTCATTGCTTAATGAGGCAAGAGGTCCAGTTACTTAGTGAACAGCTTATCTATGATCATATTTATTTTTATTTTTATTTTTTGTAATTATGCCAAAGTATCCATCTAACAATTCTCCCAACTTCCTCAAGACATTAAAACATACACAACAGACTCTCATGTCATACCCCACAAATTATGTGCTAATGTGCTTGTGTCAAATCAGATCAAACAAGTAAATTCTCACATGCCTAAAGTAAGTAACCAACTTCAAAATTCTATCATCAGATCATGGGTTGAAAATTTTAAAACCTGATATGAAAATCAAATCACAATTTTTTTCAAATCAACCAAAATTTTAAGGCAAACATGACCATGCATTTTTTTTTCAAAAATGGGACAAAGTGTGTGTAAATGTCTCTGATGAGTGCCAAATATTGCATATTTGGACCCCTTAATTTGCATTTGCTAAGCCTTTAGCTTTATTATTTTATGATGTTTTGTTAGATTTGATGTTTTAGTGTTTTACAGATTGCTAAGGGAAACTGCGGTATTCTCATGAAAGATGCAAAGAAATTGGAAAAGTGCAATTTTGGGAAGCTGGGATTGAGTGCCCAGCACCATGCTCGAGCCCATCTATGCTTGAGCCCAGTATTGAACACTTGAGCGCACGTCCACATAAGCCCAAACGCGTAGCACCCATGTGCTGCGCCGTAGGAGCCTTGAGGCACGCTCGAGTACGCTTGAGCGCACCTAGTGTACGATCGAGCGCACTAGGGCTGACTTGGTAGTGCCAAAACCCTAGGATTTTTAGTATTTATTGTTGTGCAAATATCTACCTAAATTAATAGGTAAATAATTGTATGTTTTACCTGCAAGTGCACAAGGTCAACATAGTAGTATATGGTGCAAGTACATGATCATTCCCACGAGGATTGCTGAATTTTTTGTTTAAAAATAAATTCCTTATGTAGAACAAAGATTGATTGTTTAAGTGATGATAATAAAAGAAAGGACTTTGATATCGACCACAAATTATATTTAGCTAATATAACAATATGCCAATGCTTTGATCATTTTATGCATATCTAATGTTTGTCAACCTAAGGGCATGGCGTATACTCCTTAAGCTATAAATTTCTCTAAGCAACGAATTAGGCATGGCATATGCTCTAACTCTTTTCTTTTCTAAGGGATTTAGCATGGTGTATACTAATTTGTTCCTTAGGAAAGCATATATTCTATGGAAATCAACAAACACATGAGGCCTAGGGCATGACATATACTCCCGAATCCCCATGTTGATTAACCCAAGAATCGTGGTGTGGATTCTTTTGTTACTTCTATTAAACCCAGGACTCGGCTATCGAAATTGATTTAACTAACTATTCCATAGCACATGCATATGTTGATCAGGCATACTCATATGAGGAATTCATGCAAGTAGGTGTTAATCAAGTTAAACAGCACAACAAGATCATTACAAATGCGCCAATTTTGAAATATTAACTAAACATAACTAGGGCTTCAATCAAGCCCTACTAATTAAATTAGCTACACATAAAATTGATGTTAAACATTTTCATAAAAGAAAAGAAAGCAAGGAAAAAAATAAACCCGAGACTTGAACTTGAAGAGCTCCTATTCTTCTCCTTACAAAAGCATCCTTATTCTAGAGGCTTAAGGGTCTATTTATAGGCTTTAGAAGTCCTTGAGAAAGTAGTAAACCTACGGATTTCGTAGGGTTTCAAAACCTATTACAATTGGGAGTTGGAAAACCCTAATATGGAAAGAAAGACATTCTGGCCGCCACTTTGATGTGTCTCCTGCGCCTGGGTGCGATCGATCGCAACCCGTGTGCGCTCGATCGCAGGTCTGCGATCGATCCCTTTTTGTTATGCGCTCGATCGCTCATGGCCTGCTTCGTGCTGTGTCTTCTCTGGTACTGCGCTGGATCGCAGGTACCCTATGATCGATCGCAGTCCCATCTTCTCTCTTTGAGCCCAGATCATCCTGATTTACTTCATTTTCTTCCAAAAGCCTACAAAAGTATGAAAAATACAAAAAGGAATTAAAATGACCTAATTAACTAAAACCAAAGGATTAAAACATGCAAGTTAAGGGCTGAAAATATGAATATTTTAGCACTTAACATTTATATTATTCTTTTCTCTTGTAATTTTATATGTTGGGAGGCACTTGTAGTATTTTGAGTTAGCTTTCCAATGCTGCTTGAATCACTTCAATTCGATATTTGAGCAGAAAGTTATGGTCAAAATAATGAGACGTGTGTAGAATCTAAATTTGAATCCAATCCGAAATCTAATCCAATCTGAAATTTAATCCAATCTGATCTTTAATCCGATTTAACATTTTTCTTGGATTTGGTTAAACTTAACCACATCATCTAGGTCTTCTCAAAGTATGCTTTCTTCCAAACTTTGCATTTTTCCCTTTAAAGTTGTAGTTTTTCTTCAACGACTTACAAAATACTAAAAACACAAAACTAACACAAAACATTAAATAATAACACATCTAAAGGATTAACTAATTTAAATAAAGCGGTCCAAATATACAGTATTTGGCACTTATCAAACACCCCCAAACTTACATTTTGCTAGTCCCTTAGCAAAACAAAATGAAAAATAAAATGAAAATAAGAAACATAAATCCTCTTTCATAGGAGAGACGATTGCATTTAGCATATGCAACAAGCCTTTTATACCCCTAGGCATCCCTAGTGGATGAGTTGAGTCTCGTGAGGGCTTAACAGGAATGATACCCACAAACATTGTAGCACTATGTTGTTAATAAGAAAGAAGTTTCACATAAACCATGGTTCTTATTCATGAGCAAATTTAAAAAGACAAACACCATCATCACAGTCAAAAGGAAATCTAGAGTCAAATCACTCATAAATGGACAATTGAGACCTCAATGTTTTGAAAAGTGTAATAGCATACAATCATGAAGCTTTCAGTTTCAACTCAAGACAAGTTCCATAAAATTTGTAAGACTCCCTAGGAAATGAAATAACCAAGGCAAGATATGTATTTATTTTTCATAGGCTTTGCAATGTCTAACTCCCTTATTCTTTCTAATTGAACCATGTAACAAGTGTTAGGCCAATGACTCCCAAGTCAAGTGGCTTCAGGGCACTAGATGTAAAACATCCCTAAGGGCTTATTAACTTAAGTCAAAAAGGTTACGAAGCCAGATTAGCCATATTGTAAATCAACACTGAACTTCACACATTTTGACGCGAACACTCAATGCTTAATGAGGCAAGAGGTCCGGTTACTCAGCGGAAAACTCAACATGATCTTTCTTTTTTTTTTTCCTTCATTTTTATTTATTTATTTTTATTTTATTTATATGTTGCAAGCCAATGGTTATTTATCAATAGGTCATCCAACAAATCTCAAAGAGAACAAACTTAAGCTCAAACCCTCACAGAAAACATGCTAATGTGCTCATAAAAATTTATCTCAAAATAAGTGAAATCTCTTTTACCCAAAAATAAGTCAAAGGACTCAGACTCCTAATGACATAATGGTGTGTTCAACCCTTTAAGCAAGCTAATGAAATGCAAATCACAGTTACAGTTTAACTCAAACATGACAACAACATAGCACAATTTTTTTTTTTTAAATAAACAAATAAAGTGTTTTTCTATGCCCACAAACTTGAATTACACATTTTCCTCAATGTGTAGTATAGAAATACATTACCGGAAGTAAGAAAACACCAATGTGTGAAAAAAGGGACAGGGCATCCTCCAAACTCAAACATCAAAACACCTGTCTTCAAAACTAACAGCATTTTTTATTATTTTATTTTTTATTTTTTATAGAAACAAAACTCAAAAGATTAATTGCTGTTAGAAACAAAAACAAATAAAAATAACATGTATGAAAAAAGAAAGAAAGAATTTGTGGAGTGAAGTGCAGAAAATAAACTAGAGGTGAAAACTTTATAGCGCTTTCCCTGATCATGCCCCTTCTTCTTCAAAACTTGATACCCCTCTGGAAGGATATTTTGCCATCTTATGTAGAATTTCTTGGTTCGAAGGATCTTCTTAGGAAAGTGGTTCCTAGATTTGTGTGCTTCTGTGCACAAGTCCTTGAGTATCTTGACATAAGATGGCTCATTGAGACATTCAGGCGATGAAGCTTTGGGCTCTTGATATGTCTCAAGAGGGATAGTGATGCAAGCAGGAGCTCCAGTACTCATTTCCATTTCACTAGGTAGATCAGGATTTGTTGGTAGCTCACTGTTCTCATGGTGCTCAACTTGCTCAGGGTGCTCAACTTCTTCTTCTGTTTCTTCCTCTTCAATGTTATCAACAATTTTCTCACTCTCAAGTGTGGTGGTGACTTGAGCATGCTCAACTTGTGCTACGTGCTCCTCTTTGTTATCCACAATTTCCTTCTCATTAACCATGTAGTGTAAAATGAATGGACATTCGCTTTGGTGGTGAGTAGGATTATAACAATATTCATAAAATAGAGATAGTCCCCACTTATTTATAGTTTCGACATAGGCTGACCTAACTACCTTGAGTTCCGCTATTCTCCTTTTTAAGTCATCAATTTGAGCAGTTGGACAAAATTGAAATACCTCATCTTTAGGAAGATAATTTCTTATATCACTTTCCTCTCTTTCAAAGTTGGAGGTGGCTTGGACATGCTCATGACAAGAATTTCCTGACTCATCATCATCAATCATGTAGTGTCCTTTAGCCATCAATTGACTTTGAAGCTCTTCTTCCTTACTGTTATCCTCTATGCTCTCATTGTCCCAATATTGAGTTATTGGGTCAAGTTGATGTTCAGATGGATGTTCATTCTCACTCTAGCCAATCCATTCTTCCATCCCTGCGGTAGCATGAGTATTGGCATCTTTGAGCTTTTGACGTTGTTCTTGTACGGTCTGGGAGTTGGAATTCTTGAGCTCTTGTATAGCTTGTGAGTTGGAATTCTTGAGTTCTTGTATAGCTTGGGAGTTGAGCTGGTCGACTTTTTCTATTAATGTTTTCATCATGTCTTCTAGTGATGATTGTGGTGCAGGCTGTGGCACTTGAGTGCTAGACTGATAAACAGGCAGTTGAGCTTGGTGATTGAACTGTGGATATTCTAAATGGTGCAATTCATCAAATAGGTAAGCATAATTTCCTGTAGCCTGAGCTGACCATGAGAAATTAGATTGGTTACTAAAGTCCGGGTTGTAATAATTGGAATTTGAATCAAACCCTGGACTGGAGAAACTGGTGTTCATTTGCTCATATGGAAAATTAGAAGCTTGTCCCCAGGATGAACAATCACTATAATGATGATAAGGATTGGAGCAGTATGAACATGATTCATGTGGGTAAAATTTTTTAGGGTAGTTGGTAGGAGCTGGTGTCCTATAACTAGGAGATGCATTAAAATCATTAAAATGAAAATTTATGCTTCCCCCTCACTTTTTAGCATGCAGATATCCCACATAAAACATTAACCATTTTTTTTTTTGTATATATATTTTTAAATAAAAAAAATGACTAACACAATTAAAAAATAAATAAAAACTAAAACTGAAAAACTCACTAAAAGGACCAAAACTAAATTTTTGGCTTAAATCTACGGAATTGCTGTAGTTTGCTGGTGCTGCCTCTGGAGGTGCGCTCAAGGGCAGGCTGGGCGCAATCGATCGCACTAGCAGGGGCGTGCGGAAGGTGGTTGCGGCAAAACTGCAAAACAAACAAAAACAGAAAGAAATCTTTTTTTATTTATTTTTTATTAGTAATAGGAATAAAACAAAACAAATTGTAGAAAAAATAAAATCTTAATTATAACTAGTAGAAGAATAAAACTAATTTAGAAATAAATTGGTTTAAAAAATTGAACAATTCTCCGGCAACGGCCCCAAAAACTTGTTGTGTAAATTTTAATACTTGCAAGTGCATGAATTATTTGCAATATAATGTTTTGCAAGTACGAGGTTGAACCCGCAGAGAATTGTATTTTTGAAAGAGCAATTTAAATCTAAACTAATTAAATCCTAACCTAGTTCCAAAAGGGTTTTGAATTTTAATTTTTGAAAACTAAGTAAATCAATAGATAAATGCACTAAGGATGTGGAATCTACACTCACAAAATTATAAGAACATATTTTATATTCATCAATATTAATCCGAAGTTCTCACAATTTAAATCTTATATATGTTTTACTGTACTTTAAAAAATTAATCAAAATCATCTCATGTATCCATTTATTGACGAAATCACAAAAGGAATCCAAATTTAATTGAAACACCAGATGTATCTGTAGAACAAATCACAAGGGATATCCAATTTTTATGAGTTAAAAATCAAACAATCAATTATGTGAAATTATCCTAAATCATCAAGTGTATCCTTGAATCACAACAAGATATCCAAGAATCATGCCACATGTTGAAAAGAAGTAAAACAATTGAAATAATAAACCAATAAAATCGGAATAATAAAAACTTAGAATAAAGTGATGTTATTTTTCATCGATGATGCTTCATCCCCAACCTTAGTTGAGAATTTAGCTCCACATGATTATGAAACTAAAACCTAAACCTAAAGAAAAACTAAACTAAAAGAAAAGCTGTGGATTACATTTTGTCTCCAAAATTGTATCCCAAAACTAGTTTCTGGAATTCTATATATTTTCTTGAATGCAAAGAAGTCTATTTATAGGCTTAGAAAAATCCTAGAAGCCTTATTAAACCTAGATAATTCGGAGGTCTCTCTCCCAGTCAAAATAGAAGTCTGAAATCGGAATAGGATTCGTCCAGATTTGTGTTTTTAATTGCGGGGCATATTTGGCATAGTAACCGTCCGAATTAGGAAAATCCTATTTCATAATAAATTGTAGTATTTTGCGTTCGCTTTCCAATACCACTTGAATCACTTCAATCCCATATTTGAGCGGAATGTTATGGTCAATATACTGAGACGTATGCAGAATCTGAATTTGAATCCAATCCGAAATCTTATTCAATCTGAAATTTAATCCAATCTGATCTTTAATCCGATTTTACCTTTTTCTTGGATTTGGTTAAACTTAACCACATCATCTAGATCTTCTCAAAGTATGCTTTCTTCCAAACTTTGTATTTTTCCCTTTAAAGCTGTAGTTTTTATTCAACGACCTACAAAATACTAAAAACAGAAAACTAATACAAAACATTAAATAACGACACATCTAAAGGATTAACTAATGTAAATAAAGGGGGTCCAAATATGCTATATTTGGCACTTATCACCTGGCATTCTTGTGTTTGATCCGTTTTTGAATTCCTGCCAAACAAGAAACGTATCATCGGGCCCAATGGTCGTTTGACAAAGGGCACTCCGACGCTCAAATGAGTTTGAATTCTTTTATTCATATATAAATAAAGACAACACATTGGTCTCGGTAATGGTCTTCCGTCTGCTGACTGTAGATAGTATGCTCCTTTCCTTTGACTTGTCAATAATTTGTATGGGCGTTCCCATGTTGGCCCCATTTTGTTTTCCACAGGGTCGCGGGTAGCTATTCTGACTTTCCTCAAGACTCAGTCTCTTGTTTTGAACTCTCTCCTTCTAACACTTTTGTAGAAATATTTCGCCCTTTTTTGTTGATAGGCAGACATTGTTACTTGGGCTCAATCCCTTCTTTCTTCAAGTAGATCTAGATTGAGCCTCATGCCCTCTTTATTGAGTCTCGGGTTGTAATGCTTCACTGAGAAAAAAATTGATCCGACTTCCACCGATATTACCAAAGGCTATGGAAAATGGTGTTTCCTTGGTGGGAGTTTGAGTTGTGGTCCGATAAGACCAAAGAACTTCTAGCAATATATCTACCCATGCTCCTTTCTTCTCCTCTAATTTCTTCTTTAATATATTCATCAAGGTCTTGTTGGTTGCTTCTACTTGACCGCTTGCTTGGGGGAGTTCGGGAGAGGAGAAATAGTTCCTTATATGGAGTTCTTCACACCATACTCTGAATGCTTCATAGTAAAATAGTTAGCCGTTGTTAGTCACAAAGGCATGAGGGATTCCGTATCTGCATACCACTGATTTTCATAGGAAATTTTTAATATTTCTTGTGGTTATAGTGGCTAATGCCCCGGCTTCTGCCCATTTTGTGAAATAATCAACAGCTACTACCACAAACTTGCAGCCTCCTTTTCCGGTTGGAAGTGGCCCTACATTGTCTATCCCCCACTGTGCAAAAGGCCATGGTGCGGATATCGGACTCAATTCTTCTAGGGGACTGGTTGTGACCTTGTCAAAACGTTGACACTTATCACAATGCTTTGCGATATCACTCGAATCTTTATTCATTCCAGGCCAATAATATCCTGCCTGGACTGCCTTGTGAGCCATCATTCTTCGTCCTAAATGACACCCACAGACCCTTCATGTATTTCTTTTTGCACATATTTTGCCTCGAGCTCCATGAGGCATTTAAGAAGTGGTAGGGTATATCCCCTTCTATAAAGTATATTCCCGACCAGAGTGTATCGTGCTGCTTTGACGTGTACTTTCTGAGCATATTTTTTATCATCGGGTATCTCACCATTTTTGTGAGAATGAATTATGTCTCTTGTTGTGACAAATTCCCACCTAAATTAATTGGTAAATATTTGGTATGTTTTAACTCACAAGTGCACAAGGTCAAAACAATAGTATAGGGTGCAAGTACAAGATCATTCTCACGGGGATTGTTGATTTTGCTTAGAATTTATTTTCTAAATTAAAATACCAAATTTTGTCACGAAATTGATATTATGAAAAAGAAATAAAGATAAATGAAAAGGTAGGGCTTTGATATCCTCCACTAGTCATGCTCAATAATATAACAATATGCCAATGTTCCAATCATATTATGAATACCTAATGTTTGCCAACCTAAGGGCATGAGTACCTATTTCTTAAGCTATTGATCTCCCTAAGCAACGAATTAGGCATGGGTGTCTACTCTAATTCTTTTCTTTCTCAAAAGATTTAGCATGGGTGTCTACTAAGTTGTTTTTTGAGAAAGCATAAATCTATGGAAGACGACAAACACATGAGGCCTAGGGTATGGGTGTCTACTCTCGGTTCCCCATGTTTATTAATCCAAGAACCAGTGATGAGATTCTTTTGTCACTCTATTATGCCTAGGACTTGATCATCCAAATTAACTTAAATAACTAATCCATACCACATGCATATGTTGATCAGACACATTCATATGAGAAATTCGATAAATCAGGAATTAATCAAGTTAAGCATCACAATATGATTATCACAAAGGCGTCAATATTGAAATATTAAAGAAACATAATTAGGGCTTCAATCTAGCCCTACTAAAGTGTTTAGTTACACATAATTAAAATAAGGGAAATCATACATAAAGTCCTTAGGTCGACACGCTTTTTTTAAAAACTCCCTAGGTTTTTTTTTTTTGAAATTTAGTCGCTAAGTAACTCGAAACTACTAGAAAACTCTCTACCGTCAATTTTTGTTAACTACCGTTAGTCCACTTAAAACTCCCTGTTTTATCTGATTAAAATATTAATTTTTTATTAATTTAATTTTAAAAAATTAAATCTTAAAAAAAAAAAAAAAAATTGAAGGGTGGCCAAGGGTGGCACCGCCACCCCTAGCCATCCCCCCAAGCCCTAAGGGGTGGGCAAGCCACCCCAGGGGTGGTTTTCCCACCCCTGGGGGTGGCTTGCGGCCACCCCATGGGTGGAAAGGGGTGGCCCGCAGGCCACCCCAAACCCCCAATGGGGTGGCTCACGGCCACCCCAAACCACCCCTGGGGTGGCTCGCGCCACCCCTCCACCGCCAGCCCTGGCCATCCCCCCAACCCCTAAGGGGTGGGTAAGCCACCCCAGGGGTGGTTTGCCCATCCCTGGGGTGGCTTGCGGCCACCCCATGGGTGGAAAGGGGTGGCCCGCAGGCCACCCCAAACCCCCAATGGGGTGGCTCACGGCCACCCCAAACCACCCCTAGGGTGGCTCGCGCCACCCCTCGGGTGGAGGGGTGGCCTGAAGGCCACCACAAACCACTTGGGGGTGGCCGCAAGCCACCCCATGGGTGGTCAAACCACCCCTGGGGTGGCTTACGGCCACCCCTTAGGGGTTGGGCGGGTGGCCAGGGGTGGCACTGCCAGTAGCAATACGAAACTACATATGAAAAACCCACAAACTTACATATTGCTAGTCCCATAGCAATACGAAACTAAAAACAAAATGAAAAACCGAAAACAAAAAGATAAATCCATCTTTCATGGGATATATGATTGCATTTATCATATGCAACAAGCCTTTTAAACACCTAGCATTCCCTAGAGGACGAGTAAAGTCTCGTGAGGGTTTTCCAGGAATGTTACCCACAAACATTATACAAAGTTCATGCTATCCAAAAATTTAAGTATCACTCAAAACCATGATTTCCATTCACTAGCAAGCTTAAAAAGATAAACTCCATCTTCTCAATGAATTGAAATTTTAAAGTTGAAATTACTTATAAAAGATAGGCTAAGGCATCGCAAGCTCGAAACAGTGTAAAGTGAACTAGCACATAAGTATGAAGCTTCCAATTATTTTCAATGTGTAATGTCTCAGTATCTCAAAGTTCACTGAAATCCCCATCAGAATGAACAACCCTACAAATTATGTGCTAATATGCTTTTGTCAGATCAAATCAAATAGGTAAATTCTCACATGCCTAAAGCAAGTAACAACAATGAAAAAAATTTATCATCCGATCATGTGTTCAAAATTTTAAGCTCACCAATGAAATCAAATCATAATTTTTTTCAGATCAACCAAGAATTTAAGACAATCATGACCATGCATTTTTTTTTTTATATTGAAATATTAAACTAAGACAAAGTGTGTGTAAGTGTCTTCCATACCCTCAAACTTAAAATTACACATTGTCCACAATGTGTGTATTGTTAAGTGCCAAAATATTCATATTTTAGCCCTTAAACTTATATGTGTTAATTCTTTAATGTTGTTAGTTTGTGCAATTTTACTTTCTTTTTATATTTTCTTTGTTTTATAGGTCCTTGGAAGAAAAGAAAGCACTCCTGGAAGTATTGGACTTAAAGAATAAAATTGGGAAAAAGCAAGAAGACTTGAAGCAACCAAAAGCATTCTGGCAGTGCGATCGATCACAGGTCTCCTGCGATCGAACGCACTTCCAGAGAGGTCCAGAGGTGAAGAGCAAGGCATGCGCTCGTGCGCACAAGAGAAGACTCGATCACACTGTGATCGAGCGTAGGAGACACACAATTGATCACAGAGGTGAGATCGAGCTCACATAGTCTGTGATCGAACGCACCGGTGCGCTGGAAAATTCCAGAAGCTGCGGCCAGACACTCTTTGCTTTCAATACTAGGGTCTTTCGTTAAGTGCCAAAATATTCATATTTTAGCCCTTAAACTTATATGTGTTAATTCCTTAAGTGTTGTTAATTTATGCTGTTTTGGTTCTTTTATGTGTTTTCCATGCTTTTGTAGGCTTTTGGAAGAGAATGAAGTAAATCTGCAAGATTTGGGCTTAAAGAGAGAATTCGGGAAAAGTTGAAGTTTCTGGTAGTGCGATCAATCACAGGAGACCTATGATCGAGTGCACTTGCAATCGAGTGCACACGCACCATGAGTTGCGGCCAGACTGTTAAGTGCTAAAATATTCATATTTTTAGCCGTTAACTTACATGTTTAATCCTTTAGTTTTAGTTAATTCATGCTATTTTACTTCATTTTTGTATTTTCTTTTTTTTTTAGGTTTTTCGAAGAAAAGAAAGTGGTTATGGAAAAATTCCAAGCTTAAAGGGCAAATTGGGAAGACCTAGAAGATATGGTTAAGCTTAGCCAATCATGGTGAAGTTTAATCCAATAAAGGAAAGGATTAATTCGGAATTTCTCAAATTGAAGTCAAATCGGATTGGAGGAAAAATTGAATTGTGCATACTTCTCGGTATTTTGACCATAACATTCAGTTCAAATGTCCGATTGAGGTGATTCAAGCAGTATTGGAAAGCTAACTCAAAATTATACAAATCATTGTGAAATAGAATTTTCCCAATTCGGAGCGGTGCAAGGTCAAAATCACGCCACAAGTTAGGACTACAATTCTAGGCGAATCCTATTCCGATTTGGACTTGGGTTTTCTCTATCCTAATTGGACTTGGACTTAAATCTCCGAAATTCCTAGGATTACTAGGGCTTCTAGGACTCTCCTAGTCCCTATAAATAGACCTCTAAGCCTCAGAATTCAATAGAGAAATTAGGAGACATCCTGGGAAGATGCATAACTTTGGGGAGAGGAATTGGAGGCTACCTTTCAGTTCTTTCTTTCCCTTCTCTTTTTTATTTTTTTTTTATTTTAATTATGTGTAACTAACTCTTAAGGAGGGCTAGATTGAAGCCCTAATTATGCTTATTTAATATTTAATATTAGCGCCTTTGTGATGATCATGTTGTGATATTTAACTTGACTAATTCCTGTTTTCATGAATTCCTCATATGTATGTACTTGACCATTATATGCATGTAGTATGGACTAGTTAGTTAAATTAATTTGGATGACTGAGTCCTGGGTTTAATATAAGTAACAAAAGTAATCCATGCCGGATTCTTGGGTTAATCAACTGGGGAACCGGGAGTATACACCCATGCTTTAGGCTTCATGTGTTTGTCGATTTCCACATAATATATGCTTCCCTAAAGAACAACTTAGTATACACCCATGCTAAATCCTTTAGGAAAGAAAAAAGTTAGAGTATACACCCATGCCTAACTCATTGCTTAGGGAAATCTATAGCTTAAGGAGTATACACTCATGCCCTTAGGTTGACAAAAATTAGATATACATAACATGATCAAGACATTGGCATATTGACATATTATCTAAATATAAGTAGTGGTGGATATCAAAGCCCTACCTTTATCTTTTCATTTATCTTTGTATCTTTTTTATTCACAATATCACTTCAATGACAAGTTGATATTTTTAATTAATTCTAAATAAAATCACAATCTCCGTGGGTTCGACCTCGTACTTGCTGCACTATACTATCGTTTTGATCTTGTGCACTTGCGAGTTAAAACGTACTAAATATTATCTATTAATTTAGGTAGTATTTGGCACAACATAGACTCCCTTTCCTTCCATATTAGGGTTTTCCAAGTCCCACTTGTAATAGGACTAAACCCTACGAATTTTCTGGGTTAACTAGTGTGTCAAGGACTTCTAAAAGCCTATAAATAGACCTCTAAACCATGAAAATAATCATCCTGGAATAGTTATAACTTTGGGAGAGGAATTTGGAGGCTACTTCTAGGAGTAGTTTTCGGTTCTTTCTTTCCCTTTTCTTTTTAGTTTTATCTTAATTATGTGTAACTAACTCTTAAGGAGGGCTAGACTGAAGTCCTAATTATGTTTATTTACTATTTCAATATTGGCGCCTTTGTGATAATCATATTGTGTTGCTTAACTTGATTAATTCATGTTTTCTTGAATTCCTCGTATGTATGTGATTGGCCATTATATGCATGTGGTATGGATTAGTTAATTAAATCAATTTGGATGACCAAGTCCTGGGTTTAATAAGAGTAACAAAAGAAATCCACACCGGATTCTTGGGTTAATCAACATAGAAAACAGGGAGTATACACCCATGCCCTAGGTTCCGTGTGTTTGTCGATTTCCATAGATTTATGCTTTCTTAAAGAACAACTTAGTATACACCCATGCTGAATCCTTTAAGAAAGAAAAGAGTTAGAGTATACACCCATGCCTAACTCGTTGCTTAGGGAAATCAATAGCTTAAGCATACACCCATGCCTTTAGGTTGGCAAACATTAGGTATTTATAATACGATTGGATCATTGGCATATTGTTATATTATTTGAGCATAATTAGTGGTGAATATCAAAGCCCTACCTTTACTTTATCTTTATATCTTTATATTTTTTTTTTTCATAATACCAATTTAGTGACAACTTGATATTTTTAATCAATTCTAAATGAAATCAACAATCCTCGTGGGATCGATCTCGTACTTGCTGCACTATACTATCATTTGATCTTGTGCACTTGCGAGTAAAATGTACTAAATATTATCTATTAATTTATATAGTATTTGGCACAACATTTTTCTAGTCCTAGTTGCACTAGGACTAAACCCCATGATATTACTAGGGTTTCTAGGTTTTTCTAGAGTATTCCTAAGCTTATAAATAAGACCTCTAAACCTTTAGAATAATCATCCTTGGAATAGATACAACTTTGGGGAGAGGAATTGGAGGCTACTTCTAGGAGCGGTTTTCGGTTCTTTCTTTCCCTTTTCCTTTTATTTTATTTTAATTATGTATAACTAACTCTTAAGAAGGGCTAGATTGAAGCGCTAATTATGTTTATTTAATATTTCAATATTGGCGCCATTGTGATAATCATATTGTACTGCTTAACTTGATTAATTCCTCATATGTATGTGATTGGCCATTATATGTATCTGGTATGGACTAGTTAATTAAATCAATTTGGATGATCGAGTTCTGGGTTTAATAAAAGTAACAAAAGAAATCTACACCGGGTTCATGGGTTAATCAACATGGGGAACCCGGAGTAGACACCCATGCTCTAGGCCTCATGTGTTTGTCGATTTCCACAAATTTATGCTTTCTTAAAGAACAACTTAGTAGATACCCATTGTTGTGCAAAATATTACCTAAATTAATAGATAATAATTGTACGTTTTACCTGCAAGTGCACAAGGTCAATATAGTAATATATGGTGCAAGTACAGGATCATTCCCACGAGGATTGCAGAATTTATGTTTAAAATAGATTCCTTAAGCAAAACAAAGATTGATTGTTGAAGTGATGATAATAAAGGGTAGGGCTTTGATATCAACCACTAGTTATATTTAGCTAACATAGCAATATGTCAATGCTTTGATCAAGTTATGCATATCTAATGTTTGTCAACCTTAGGGCATGGCATATACTCCTAAGGCTATAGATTTCCCTAAGCAACGAGTTAGGCATGGTGTATACTCTAACTCTTTTCATTCCTAAGGGATTTAGCATGATTTATACTAAGTTGTTCCTTAGCAAGGCATATGTTCTATGGAAATCGACAAACACATGAGGCCTAGGGCATGGCATATACTCCCGGTTCCCCATGTTGATTAACCCAAGAACCTGGTGTAGATTTCTTTTGTTACTTATGTTAAACCCAGAACTCGACCATCCAAATTGATTTAACTAACTAGTCCGTACCACATGCATATGTTGATTAGGCACACACATATGAGGAATTCATGCAAGTAGGCATTAATCAAGTTAAATAGCACAACAAGATCATCACAAAGGCGCTAATATTGAAATATTAACAAAACATAACTAGGGCTTCAATCAAGCCCTACTAATTAAATTAGCTACACATAAAATTGATGTTACACAACTTCATAAAATAAAATAAAAGAAAGGAAAAGAATAAACTCGAGACTTGAACTTGAAGAGCTCCTATTCCTCTCCTTACAAAGTATATCGATTCTAGAGGCTTAAGGGTCTATTTATTGGCTTTAGAAGTCCTAGACAAAGTAGTAAACGTAGGGATTTCATAGGGTTTTGAGACCTATTACAATTTGGAGTTGGAAAACCCTAATATGGAAAGAATGTCAATCCAGCCACCACTTCATAAGTCTCCTGTGCACGGGTGCGCTCGATCGCAGCCCGTGTGCGCTCGATCGCAAGTCTGGGATTGATCCTTCTTCTAGCATGCGCTCGATCGCTCCTAGCCTGCTTGATACTATGTCCTCTCGGGTATTGCGTACCTGCGATTGATCGTAGTGCCAGGGAACTCCAATTGTTTCCTTCTTCTCCTTTGAGCCCAAATCACCTAGTTTTACTTCATTTTCTTCCAAAAGCTTGTAAAAGTATGAAAAAAACAAAAATTAATTAAAATGGCCTAATTAACTAAAACCAAAGGATTAAAATATGTAAGTTAAGGGCTGAAAATATGAATATTTTAGCACAATGAATTGGAATCTCGAAGTGCAATTACTTACAAAGGACATGCTAAATCATCACAAGTTTGAAATTTGTGTGCAGTGAATTAGTACAAAATTATGAGGTTTCCAAATCTTTCCAATATGCAATGTCTCCTTATCTCAGAATTTATTGAATTTCCTATTAGAATGGCACACTGACATATTTCTTTTTCCTTTTCTTTTTATTTATTTTTTATTTTATTTATTTTTTATTTTTGGTCAGGTTGTGCAATGTTAGTTCCCTTTTTTCTAATTGACCCATGCAACGAGTGTTAAGTTAATGACTCCCAAACCAGATGGTTTTAGGGTATTAGGTGTAGAGACACCCCTAAGGACCTACTAACTCGAGTCAAAAAGGCTACAAAACCAACTAACCATGACATTGATCAGATCCAAATTTTTCACCTTTTGACGTGAACACTCAATGCTTTGAGACAAGAGGTCCAGCTACTCAATGAAAAGTCATCAATGATCATTTATTTCACTTTTTTTTTTTAACATATGTGCCAAGTGTCATCTAATAAGTCATCCAATTTCATCCAAGATGCAAAAACGCACATATTAGACCTTATGTCATACCTCACAGATTATGTGCTAATATGCTTGTGTGATCAGATCAAACATGTGATTTTTCAACTGGCCTAAGCAAGTAACCAAACTAACAGATTCATTCATCAGATCATGTGTTCAAAATTTTCAGCTCACTGATGAATTCAAGCCATAATTCTTTCTAGATCAACTTTAAAATTTTAGAGCAACATGAACATGCATAAACTTGTCTTTTTTTTTTTTTTTTTCTTCCTATTAAACAAACAAACACACAAAAATAATCAGGAAATTGGGACAAAGTGTGTGTGAACATGTGTGCCCATACCCCCAAACTTAAATGACACATTGTCCCCAATGTGTCTGAGTAAAGGAAAGAATGTATCCAGGAGATGGTCGAAATAGTCCTGGAAAGCATAGGTCGTAGCACACCCCTAAACTTGAATTGAAGCACACTTGTCCCTGCAATAAAACACACGAACAAGTAAAAAGGAACAAAAATGAAATTAAATAAAAATTGAACAAACAAAATAAAATAAAAAAATAACTATGGGATGCTACCAAGTGCGCTCGATCACACATGTTGTGCGTTCGATCTCACTAACAGAGTGTGGTAGTCCCACAAATGGAGATCTGTGCTCGATCGCATGTGTGGCGCTATCGATCACAGTAATAGAATGGAAAAAGAAAACATGACATAACACTTAAAACACCAAAAACACTAGAATAAACAAAACACAAAAAAAAAAAAAAAGGATATGCAATGGGGTGCATGAGCGCTAAGTTTTATGTCTTCAGCCAGACGGTGGTCCCCTCTCAGTGTTGTCCAGAAGTAGATGCTCCAGGTGGTGGTGGTAACCGGTTTAGGATGGACCGTATCAATTCTTCCAGGGCAGCTAAGCGTTGATCCATAAGGACCTTATCTTCCCGAGCCTCCCTTCTTTGATCAGCTAGCTCTCTCTGAAGACCTGCCATTTGTTCACAAAGGGATTGGTATTGAATGGCTCAAACGTCAATTGAGGTCTCCTCCTCATCTTCAACTACCGGCTCAGCTGCCGGTTCATCTTTGACTATTGGCTCGACCTCATCCGCCTCTTCCCCAGCTTCTGGAGGTGCCTGGGGCATATGGGAGTAGATCTTGTTCCATTGGCGAATGCCATATATCGGAATGGTGGTGACGGGCTCATCAACTTTGGTGCCCTTAATGCCCTTTTTCCGCAGAATGTATGTGATCAAGTAGGGGAAAGGCAATCCCCATGAATGTGTGGACTCTGCTCCCCTAATGTGCACTCCATTCCAAAATTTATGGATTTGGTTCCAAATGATGTCGGGAATGGAGTACCATGCATCCTTATGGAAGGCGTAGAGAGTTTGGAGGAATTGATCATGCCTTTGAGTTTTGTGTCCCAAGGGGAAGGCATTTCAGTGCAAAATGGAATCCACAAACCACAACCTTCGAGGTAGCTTGGACCGGCTGCCAGCATTGTGGTGGGCATCCGCATCGTGCCCTTGGCACGTATCTTCAATGATTTTTGCCACATAGTATCGGGGAGGTTGCTCTGCAAGATTTGCAGCTTTTGGAGGATGCTCATCATTGCACTGCAAGGCTGCGGCTATGTCAGCTCTTGTCACATGAACAATTTGCCCTTGTACTTTTGAGGAGAGAGCAGCCGAGTTGTCACAATCATGGGAAAGCTTGGCGTAAAATTCAACGACCAACTTCCAGTAGGCGGTAGAGGTGACCGGTTTAAAGAGCTTTTTGAGACCCCTTCGCCTAAACTCGGCGACCGCCCATTGAGTCCCCTGATTGTTTTGAAAGTCTTCTCTGATGGTGAAGGTGGTTTCAAACAGCAGCTCCCATTGTTCAAAAGTGGGTGGAGGAGAGATTGCTTGGGCCTCGGACCCCCGGGATGATGAAGTACGGGCTCTAGGCATTGTGAGCTTGACTGGGGACTTTTGTCGAATAGGTGGTGCGCACTTCTGATGACCACAAAGACAACTACGGCCAAAGATGCTCGAAACTCCCTGTAAACACACAAAAATCTCAACACAGAGGCAATGTGGGTGGATAAGCACCCACAATTGCAAGAAAATGGAAGAAATTTGGAGGTTGGATGAGCGTTCGGAGATACTGAAGTTTGGGGGTGAGAATGGGATGTATGAAGTGGTTTTAGTTGAAAGATGATGGTATGGTGGCCGGAGAAGGGTCTTGTAACTGATCCTTGAGTTCCCTGAGCTCCAACAGTGCCATTCTGTACGGAGCCTTGGATATGGGTGCAATGTTTGGTAATAAGTCAATGGTGAATTCGATCTCTCTGTCAGGCAGTATCCCTGGCAACTCTTCTGGAAAAACGTCTGCAAATTCTCGTACTATAGGTATTTCCTTAAGCTTGCATCCCAATTTTTCTTCTGTCATGCAAGCCAAGTATCCTGAACACCCACTTCTCAGTAATTTGGTTGTCCATAGTGCAGATATCAATTTGACTATGCCGGTATTCTGATTCCCCCGAATCTTGAACTCTGCTACTCCCGGTGGTCTAAACACGATCTTCTTGTGGAAGCAGTCCACGCAAGCATGATACATGGATAGCCAATCCATGCCTAAAATAATATCAAACCCGCTCATCTCAAAGATAACGAGATTCGCGGGCATGACATGGCCTTCAACTAAAATAGGACAATCCTTAACTACTAAGGTGCATAAAATTGTACTCCCTATCGGTGTAGCAACTGCTAAATTTACATCTAAGGCTTCAGACTCCAGACAGCAGGCTTTAACAAAGAAATACGACACAAACGAGTGTGTTGCCCCTGAATCAAAAAGAACAGAAGCTATACCAGACGAAATAGGAAGAGTACCTGTTACTACGTCGTTTAATGCCGCTGCATCGCTTGGTGTCAAAGCATATACCCGAGCAGGTGCCGTGGTTCTCTGTCCCTCTGAGCGGTTCTGATTGGCTTGGTTGTTGGTAGGAGTCCTACAGTCCCTTGCGATATGTCCAGGTTTCCCGTACTTAAAGCAGCCTGATTGCCCTTAGAGGCAATTCCCACTATGCATCCTACCGCACTTCTGGCAGGAAGGGTGTTGCTCGCCCCCTCTTTGGTTATGGAATTGCTAAGGTGTGTAACTCCTCTCTGCTGGTTGGTTAAGTCTCCTCTTATTGGCATGGAATGATTGTCCCCCTGAGCGGTTTCCTTGCGGTGCAGTTCTCTTCTTCTGATTAAAGTATTCCAAGTTCATTCTCTGTGTCCGCTCAATAACTGCTACCTTGTTGATCAAGTCTTTCAATTTGCAAATCTCGAATCCCACAATCTGATTCATGATGCGCGGCTGTAACCCTCGTTCAAACTTTCTTGCTGTGAGCTCTTCTGTGGACACCAAGTAAGGCGCGAAGCGAGAAAGTTCAATGAACTTGGCAGCATATTGCTCCACCATCATTGATCCTTGAATGAACTCTGTAAATTCCTGGGCCTTGGCCTATTGAGTAGTTTGAGGAAAGAATCGCGCCAAGAACGCCTACTTGAAGTCCATCCAGGGAATGATTGCTCCTAGTCGTTGTTGCAAGTGTTCCTTTTGAGCGGTCCACCACCGTTCAGCTCCCTCAGTGAGGTAGAAGGTAGCATACTTGACCCTCTGTTCTTTGATGCAGTTCATCACATCCATCAGCTTCTCTATTTGTAAGACCCAGTTTTCAGCAGCTATTGCGTCGGGTTGTCCCTAAAAAACAGGAGGGCATTGCCGATTAAACTTTTCGAAAGTACACTCTCGCTGTCCTTCACTGGTCGTTCCTCCCTTGGTATTAGTACCCATTACCAGTAAGCTCACAAGTTGCGCCGCCAACGCAGTCAAAGCTTCCGGTTGCTGGTTAGCAGTGGTGTTTCCTCCGTTCCCAGCCTCGTTGCCCTCGATATGACCCTCCTCGATGTTATTAGTACGGCTGGGAGTCGGGGGTGCCATTGTTCTATGACCAAGGTAAAAGAAAAGAAAATAGTAAGCAGTTAGAATGTATTCATGTACTATCTATAAGTGACTACAAAGACAGACTCTACTTGGCCAGAATGTGGCTTCCCATTACCCCACTACTTCTATCAATAGTTTTAATTCTTAAAGTCTACAGAACCTTATAACCTTTGCTCTAATACCAAAATTGTAACATCCCCAGCCCGTTAGGGTTAGGTTTGTTAATGATTTTCTTACTCGCAAAGATCCATAAGGTTTATCAACTAACAATACTAGTATAACAATGAATGCATGAAAGTCTAGAATATCATGTCTAAAAATAATAACTAAACTGAAATATTCTTGTTTAACAGAAATATGTCTCACAACGAGATAGAGATCCTTATTAAAATAAATCTATCAATCTCTGAAAGAAAACTGTGCCAACGCACTTATTAACTTGACTAATATGAAATCATAAGAAATCCTAAATACGCCCGCCCCCATTCTGGCCTCCTAGTGCAGCTTGGTCACCACCTGAAACAATAAATAAAAACTGATGAGCCCAAAGGGGGCCCAGCAAGTGAAATCCATAGCCATAAGCAGTTTTACTCCTTATCCCGTTTTGAAAAATGGAACTCATAACTATATATGTTCCTAGTATATTTTTAAAGAGAACAGAAAGCACATAAAATATATTTTCATCAATAAAATTTATGATAGTCTTTATCTCATATTAGGGCCCATGTATACTGTTACCCCCATATACTAGGGTTGCGCGGTCCTTGCGACCTGGGATGAGATACTGTGGTCGCAGCCCCATCCCCTGGCCAGCCGATTAACTCTGGGTGCACTCAGTATGGCAAAAAAAACTATGATGGAACCACCTTCTGGCATAGCCTCTTTCAGCGGTTGCGCCTCCATCCTTAGCATCGGTACCGAGCTTCTCTCTTGTTTCTCTTGGGCCAAAAATACACTCCTCCCTACATGTGCCCCCATTTTATAACACTCTTTTCTCATTTCTTGTACTTCTCTAGGTACATCTTAGGGCAACATGTAGGAGGGTTTATTATCATTTTCTCAAAATTCTCTTTATAAACATCACTATTTTTACAATATTTCTTTTTCTCAAACTTGTCATGCATGTAGCATAATTTAAGAATATAAATAGCATGACATGATAATTTTTATGGAAGGGATAGTAAATTCACTTACCTCTTGACTGCAGTAAAATTTTTCTCTGACTGCTAACTAATCTCCTGAAGGAAATACAGACACATTACTACCCTCATACACGTCACAACAAACCATTCTACTACTATTATGAGTTGGCTTGCTAATCAATTGAGAATGAACTTACTTAGCTATTTAGGTATGTCTTCTCATAAAATTTCCATAATTTATTTTATTTAGTATTACTCTTTTATATATATACTTTAAGTTCTTCCATACTATATATATATATATATATATATATATATATATACATAGCATGCTGACGGACGTGTATATATATTAATGGGCAGTATATATATATATATAAAACTCTACCATGCGTGTATATATATACCTGCGTCAGAATTATATATATGAACAACTTGAATCTATATATGTGTTGATATATTTTAAAGTACTATATATATATATATATACCTTGAATCATTATAAATATATTGAACAATCAGATGTACATATATTTGAAATCCTTCAACTCATTATATATATTTACATATTTTGGAACAATCTAGATTTACGTATATATTAAAAATCATTATATATATATATATATTTCATATATAACCATAGCTGACAGTGAGAGTCTACGGCTAGTGTGGAAAAGAAGAAAATAATATTAATGGGAGAACTTGTTTAAACAACAATTTAAGAGGGCTGGTTTTTAAAAACTGTGAGTTTGGCCATTGTCATAACTTTATTTTCTCTAAGGACAAGTAGGTGTGAGACATGCAATGGAATCACGTATAGAGAAAAAAATCAATCCCTCTTCGCCACTACAAGTCAACACGGTAACCAAGGCTACAATGAACAATAACTTTCACTCCACTTGCTTTTGAATGAGTATATGTAATAATAAGAAGAAAAGTTGTGAGTCCAAGGTCATACCTGTAGGGCTGACACTCACGTTGAGGAGGAAATTGCACCTAGACTTGGTGTGCGTGGATTACTGAGAGAGAGAGAGAGAGACGTAGTACTAGGGTTTGTCTTATTTGTATAAATAAGTTTGGCAAGAGGAGAAAAGATAGGTGGCGCTTAGACTTTAGGGTTTTCATTCTTTTTTTTTTTTTTTTTTTTTTTTTCTGTTTTAGTTGATGCTTAGGGCTTCCCATATATATATATATATGATTACTATTATTTATATTTTACTCTTTTATTTTATTTACTTATTATTGTTATTATTATTATTATTATTATTATTATTATTATTATTATTATATATTTTTAATTTGTCCATTCTCATTGTTAACCTAAGCCAACCCTTATTTTTTTTTTTTTCAAAAAAAAAATCTACAAGTCAACCAAAAATACTCTAAAGGGACTTAGGATTGTCACAAAAGTAAATCAAAGGTCACTAATGAAAACAAAACATAAATAATAATTGAGACATATGTGAAGTAAAGAAAGTAAGATGAAGAAGACAAGAGGGAAAATGTTACCGCATTCAGTGGCTTCAGTACCACTGTTGTGAGTAGATGCGCTTGAGGTTCGTGCCTGCTTAAACGCATCTACTTGTGAGTGTAATGCTCCTAATGTGAAGAGCTACACTTGAGCTCAGAATTTGGCTCAAGTGCTCTTGTAGGAGCAGGACCTCTCAGAGCTGTGGCTGCCTTCAACTGCTGGTGACTCCTTGGGTTAGGTATTGTTTAAGCTGGGAATTCTCCTTGCTTCCTCTCACTCAACTCCTTTGCCATCTGACCCATTTGCACTTCCAATTTTTGTACGGCTTGCTCAGTCTTTGTATTGACTTGTTTTTGATCAACCATGAATTGCTGTTGTGAAGTCACTAGGTTGTGTATCATATTTTTCAGCTAGTTCATCTTTGGTTCTTGAGTTGGTTGGCTTGCTTGTTAGGGCCCTTTCTGCTATCCTTGATTATTGCTCCAGGAGAAATTTGGATGGTTGCGCCATCCTGGATTGTAAGTACTGGAGTATGGGTTGTTCTTGTGGGGATAATTGTTTTGTCCCACAAAATTCACCTCTTCTTGTACTGCAAAAGGACACGTCTCAGTGGTGTGATTTAAATGGGAACAAATAGCACATACCTGGGTTGGTGTGTCCTATTGCAGAGGTGAGATTTTCTGAATAGTCATGGCCTTGACAAGCACATCCAATTTCTTTTCTACCATAGCCAACTGATTGGTTGATCCCCGACTGAGGTTTACCTCATACATGCCCTTGCTCTTAATTCCTCTTCTTCCCCTTGAGCAGAATTGTTGTGAGTGCTCATTTAATGTCTCGAAAAGTTCCACAGCTTCCTCACTACTCTTCTCCATAAGTATTCCTCCACAAGCTGAATCAACCATCCCTTTGTTAGTATCATCTAATCCTTCATAGAAAATTTGTACCTGCTCATCTTGAGGGATGTTGTGGTGTGGGCACTTTAGAAGCAAGGAATTGAAGTGGTTCCAGGCCTCAAAGAGCAAATCTCCGTCTCATTGTTGGAACATTTGAAGTTCCCTTTTAAGTTGTTTTGTCTTTTGGGCTGGGAAAAACCTCTTCAGAAACTTGGTGGTCAATTCTTCCCAAGTATGAATGGACTCTGCAGGCAAGGAATTGTACCACAATTTAGCATTATCTTTCAAGGAAAAAGGAAAGAGAACTAACCTGAGTCTTTCTGGAGTTAGGCCTTGAACATGTTGCAACTTGCATAAGTCAAATAATTCCTTAAGATGCAAGTTGGGATCCTCAGTAGTTGTGCCTCTGAAGTGAGTCAATGCATTGAGGATTTGGGGGGAGATATAATAGCTGCCATCCACCTCTGGTTGATATGCTATGCAAGTGGGTTGATGGAGGTTTGTTGGCACATATGCTTGCTTCATTGGTCTCCTCACCCGTGGTGGATTTGCTTCTAATGGTCTTGGCCCAATTGGATTTTCTTGCAAATCTTCCATCTCAATTTCTTCTTCTTCTTTGTCTCTAGGTCGATGTTGAATTGTCCGCTCAATTTCAGGATCGAGTGGAAGAATAGTTGAGGCTTGAGATCGACGACCTTGTATGAACTGGATTACTTCTTCATTTAGGCAGCTTCAGTACTGCCGGTCCGGATGCTCCCTGGAACTGCGCTCGATCACAGGTTGGTGCGTTTGATTGCAGTACGCTTGATCGCACTTGGCTGAAGATTGATCGCAATCACATAATGCCAATCCGCAACCTAAAACAGAAAACATAAAAGTTAGAGAAAACAAGAAATTCTTTTTGCTTTTTGCTAACAACTAAATTGAAAATTGAAAATTAAAATGACAAAACTAAAGGAAAATAATTTTTAAACAAAATTCGCCGCAATCCCCGGCAACGGCACCAAAATCTTTTGTACAAAATATTACATAACTTAATAGATAATAATTGTACGTTTTACCTGGAAGTGCACAAGGTCAACATAGTAGTATATGATGCAAGTACATGATCATTCCCACGAGAATTGCTGAATTTATGTTTAAAAATAGATTCCTTAAGCAAAACAAAGATTGATTGTTGAAGTGATGATAATAAAGGGTAGGGCTTTCATATCCACCACTAGTTATATTTGGCTAATATAGCAATATGCCAATGCTTTGATCAAGTTATGCATATCTAATTTTTGTCAACCTTAGAGCACGGCGTATACTCCTAAGGTTATAAATTTTCCTAAGCAACGAGTTAGGCATGGCGTATACTCTAACTCTTTTCATTCCTAAGGGATTTAACATGATTTATACTAAGTTGTTCCTTAGGAAGGCATATGTTCTATGGAAATCGACAAACACATAGGCCTAGGGCATGGCATATACTCCCGGTTCCCCATGTTGATTAACCCAAGAACCCGGTGTGGATTTCTTTTGTTACTTATGTTAAACCCCGGACTCGGCCATCCAAATTGACTTAACTAACTAGTCCGTACCACATGCATATGTTGATCAGGCACACACATATGAGGAATTCATGCAAGTAGGCATTAATCAAGTTAAATAGCACAACAAGATCATCACAAAGGCGTCAATATTGAAATATTAACAAAACATAACTAGGGCTTCAATCAAGCTCTACTAATTAAATGAGCTACACATAAAATTGATGTTAAACATCTTCATACAATAAAAGAAAAGAGAGGAAAAGAATAAACCCGAGACTTGAACTTGAAGAGCTCTTA
Organism: Corylus avellana; assembly: GCF_965113065.1. NCBI lineage: Eukaryota > Viridiplantae > Streptophyta > Magnoliopsida > Fagales > Betulaceae > Corylus > Corylus avellana. The sequence goes on from NC_142498.1 coordinate 10,734,415, forward strand.
TTCCTCTCCTTACAAAGTATATCTATTCTAGAGGCTTAAGGGTCTGTTGGTAGGCTTTAGAAGTCCTAGACAAAGTAGTAAACCTAGGGATTTCGTAGGGTTTTGTGACCTATTACAATTTGGAGTTGGAAAACCCTAATATGGAAAGAATGTCAATCCAGCCACCACTTGATAAGTCTCCTGCGCACGGGTGCGCTCGATCGCAGTCCGTGTGCGCTCGATTGCAAGTCTGCAATTGATCCTTCTTCTAGCATGCGCTCGATCGCTCCTGGCCTGATTGATGCTGTGTCCTCTCGGGTATTGTGCTCGATTGCAGTACCAAGGAGCTCCAATTGTCTCCTTCTTCTCTCTTGAGCCCAAATCACCTAGTTTTACTTCATTTTCTTCCAAAAGCCTGTAAAAGTATGAAAAACACAAAAATCAATTAAAATGGCCTAATTAACTAAAACCAAGGGATTAAAATATGCAAGTTAAGGGCTGAAAATATGAATATTTTAGCACTTATCACCCATACTAAATCCTTTAAGAAAGAAAAGAATTAGAGTAGACACCCATGCCTAATTCGTTGCTTAGGGAAATCAATAGCTTAAGGAGTAGACACCCATACCCTTAGGTTGGCAAACATTAAGTATTCATAATATGATTGGATTATTGGCATATTGTTATATTATCTAAGTATGATTAGTGGTGGATATCAAAGCCCTGCCTTTACCTTTTCATTTATCTTTGTATCTTTTATTTCTTTTTCACAATATCAATTTAGTGACAATTTGATATTTTTATCAATTCTAAAATAAAATCAACAATCCTCGTGGGATCGATCTCGTACTTGTTGCACTTTACTATCGTTTGATCTTGTGCACTTGCGAGTAAAACGTACTAAATATTATCTATTAATTTAGGTAGTATTTGATACAACAAGTTTTTGGCGCCGTTGCCGGGGATTGTTTGATTTTGTTTGGAATTTTTTTTCCCTTAGTTAATTTTGTTTTAATTTAGTTTTCTATTTTCTAGTTTTTCGCAGTTCCTGTCTTGCCTCCGGAGGTGTGCTCGAGCACCCATTCCAGGGCGATCGAGCTCATCAGTGCGATCGAGTGCACTAGCAGGTGCGATCGATCGCACATCCAGACAGTAGCACAGAAACTGTTTTAATGACAGATCTGATTTTTTTCTTTTTATGTAGGGTCATTCAACTTTGAATATTAGTAAGTTTTATTTTTAACTTGTCTTTATTTTTCTTTTTTATTTTAATTTTTGTTATTTTATTTTTGATTCACACATGTGGGGATGCTTTCCGATACCCCACGGACCATGTCCATTTTGCCATGACCCTTATCACCATGTTAGAGAATGTCCTTCAATAAGACAAATTTCTAACAATTATATTGGGCATATGAACACATCGTTCTCTAGATCGGGGAACGACAGCTATTTTGATTCCTATAACTCATCATGGAGCCAACAGTCTAATCTTGCGTGTCAAGCTCAAGCTCCTGAAAATCATGCTCCACAATATCATGAATTGCACCTTCAATCATATCCACAAATTTATGATCAATCTTCTCCCATTGATTGGCCTCAGTAATACCGAGAGCAACAACAATACCAAGAAGAACCACCTCCTCCAAAAAGGCCTACCTTAGAAGAAATAATGTCAGCTTTTCTTAGCCATAGTAAGGCCTGTAATCAACAATTGCAATCCACCATGGCCAAGATAGAAAATCACTTCAAGCAATTATTAGATATCTTCAAAGAAGAAGAGTGTCAAGGTCAGTTGGTGGCAAATCCTAATGTACAATACATGAAGGAAGAGTGCACTTATTATCATGAGCAAACAACCACCACACTTGGGAATGAAGAAACTGGTGAGGAAATTTTTTGTGAGCCAAGTCTTGAGGAACCTTTGGGAGAGTGCTTTGATGAATTTGGAGGTGACCTAGACCTGGACAAGCTACTTGAGTATGCTAAAACTTCTAATGAGCCAAGTCTTAAGGATCCTTTGGGAGAATGCTTTGATGAAGTTGGAGGTGACCTTGACTTGGACAAGCTACTTGAGTATGCTGAGACTTCTAATGAGCCAAGTCTGGAGGATCCATTGGAAGAGCACTTTGCTCAATATTAATTTGATCTGGACCTTGACATGATACGTGAGTAAGCTGAGGCCTTATTAGATTCCACTCCTGAGAACAACAAGGTGGAAGAAGAAGATGAGCAAACTGAGGTTCTAGAGGAGCTACATCGGGAAAAGAAAGAGAGCATTGAGACTTCTTCAACATCATATCCTATTCCCGAATTACTATGATGCCAGGAGAGAAGTCTATTAGAGCTACCACATGAGCAAATTGAGGACATCAAGATAGAGAAGCTCCCTGAGTTTTCTTCCTACTTTATTCCAGTTCATGATTCCCCACCGGATGAGAAACTGTTTGAGAAAACTCAAAGTGGTCTTCCCCAATCTATAGACATTCGGAAGCATCTTGCAATAGGAAGAATTCATTCCCTTTGGTGCAAGAGAAGAAAAGACTGGTGCTTCAAGTTTAAAGTGTCATAGCCTGGCTGAAGACGTTAAACTTAGTACTCATGGGAGGCACCCCATGGCATATCATTTTTATTTTGTTTGTTTGTTTTTATTTTATTTTGTTTTATTTTTTTATTTTTTATTATTATTATTATTATTATTATTATTATTATTTTGTTTTTGTTTTCTTTTGTTACTTTAGTGTTTTGCAAGGACAAATGAGCTTCAATTCAAGTTTGAGGGTGTGCTATGAGCCATGTTATTCCAGACAATTTCGTCCATATCCTGGGTAAATTCTTTCCATGTTATAGACACATTGGGGACAATGTATAATTTAAGTTTGGGGGTATGGGAGACACACACTTTGTCCCAGTTTTATTTTATTTTTATTTTCTGTGAAAAGAAAAAAAAAATTGTGCCAGTTTTATTTTATTTTTATTTTTGTTGTTTGTGAAAAGAAAAAAAAAATTGCATAATCATGGTTGTCTTAAAATTTTGGTTGATCTTAAAAATTGTAATTTGATTTCATTGGTGAGCTTAAAATTTTAAACACATGATTTGATAATTGAGTTTTTCAGTTTGGTTACTTGCTTAGGACAGTTGAGAATTCACATTTTGATCTGATCTACATAAGCACATTAGCACATAATTTGTGGGGTATGACATGAAAGTCTGATGTGTGTGTTTCTATGTCTTGGGTGAAACTAGATGACTTATTAGATGGATACTTTTGCATATTTATATATATAAAAAGAGAAAAACGAGTATAGAAAAAAGGAAAAAAAAATGATGATCATTGATAAGCTTTTCACTAAGTAACTGGTCCTCTTGCCACAAAGCATTGAGTGTTCACGTCAAAAGGTGAAGAATTTTGATTTGGTTAATGTCATGGTTAGTTCGGTTTCACATTTTGATCTGATCTACATAAGCACATTAGCACATAATTTGTTGGGTATGACATGAAAGTCTGATGTGTGTGTTTCTATGTCTTGGGTGAAACTGGATGACTTATTAGATGGATACTTTGGCATATTTATATATATAAAAAGAGAAAAACGAGTATAGAAAAAAAGAAAAAAAAATGATGATCATTGATAAGCGTTTCACTAAGTAACTGGACCTCTTGCCACAAAGCATTGAATGTTCACGTCGAAAGGTAAAGAATTTTGATTTGGTTAATGTCATGGTTAGTTCGGTTTCGTAGCCTTTTTGACTTTAGCGAAAAAGAAAAGTTATGCCATAGATATTCATTCTAATGGAGATTTCAGTGAACTTTGAGATACTGAGACTTTGCATATTGGAATTAATTGGATGCTTCATATTTATGTGCTAGTTCACTTTACACTGTGTTGAACTTGTGATGCCTTAGCCTGTTTTTTGAAAGTAATTAGACTTTAAAATTTCAATTCATTGTGAAGATGGTGTTTATCTTTTTAAGCTTGCTAATGAATGAGAATCATGGTTTTGAGTGACACTTGAATTTTTGAATAACATGATTTTTGCATAATATTTGTGGGTAACATTTCTAGAAAACCCTCACGAGACTTCACTCGTCCTCTACGGAATTCCTAGGGGTTTAAAAGGCTTGTTACATGTGCTAAATGCAATCGTACATCCCACGAAAGATGGATTTATCTTTTTGTTTTCTGTTTTTCTATGTTGTTTTTAGTTTCGTATTGCCAAGGGACTAGCAATATGTAAGTTTGGGGGTGTGTTAAGTGCCAAAATATTCATATTTTAGCCCTTAAACTTATATGTGTTAATTCTTTAGTGTTGTTAGTTTGTGCAATTTTACTTTCTTTTTATATTTTCTTTGTTTTATAGGTCTTTGGAAGAAAAGAAAGCACTCCTGGAAGTATCAGACTTAAAGGATAAAATTAGGAAAAAGGTAGAAGACTTGAAGCAAGCAAAAGAATTCTGGTAGTACGATCGATCACAGGGGACCTGCGATCAAGCCAATTTCTAGAGAAGTCCAGAAGTGAAGAGCGAGGCATACACTCGTGCGCACAAGAGAAGACTCAATCGCACTGCGATCGAACGCAGGGGTGCGATTGAGCGCACACGGGCTGCGATCGAGCTCACCCGTGCACTAGAGAATTCTGGAAGCTGCGGCTAGACTCTCTTTGCTTTCCATATTATGGTTTTTCTAGTCATAGTTGCACTAGGACTAAACCCTATGATTTTACTAGGGTTTCTAGGTTTTCTAGAGTATTTCTAAGCCTATAAATAAGACCACTAAACCTTTAGAATAATCATCCTTGGAGTAGACACAACCTTGGGGAGAGGAATTGGAGGCTACTTCTAGGAGTGATTTTCGGTTCTTTCTTTCCCTTTTCCTTTTCTTTTCTTTTAATTATGTATAGCTAACTCTTAAGGAGGGCTAGATTGAAGCCCTAATTATGTTTATTTAATATTTCAATATTGGCGCATTTGTGATAATCATATTGTGTTGCTTAACTTGATTAATTCCTTTTTTCTTGAATTCCTCATATGTATGTGATTGGCCATTATATGTATGTTGTATGGACTAGTTAATTAAATCAATTTGGATGATCGAGTTCTGGGTTTAATAAGAGTAACAAAAGAAATCCACACCGGGTTCTTGGGTTAATCAACAAGGGGAACCGGGAGTAGACACCCATGCCCTAGGCCTCATGTGTTTGTCGATTTTCACAAATTTATGCTTTCTTAAAGAACAACTTAGTAGACGCCCATGCTAAATCCTTTAAGAAAGAAAAGAATTAAAGTAGACACCCATGTCTAATTCGTTGCTTAGAAAAATAAATAGCTTAAGGAGTAGACACCCATACCATTAGGTTGGCAAACATTAAGTATTCATAATATGATTTGATCATTGGCATATTGTTATATTATCTAAGTATGATTAGTGGTGGATATTAAAGCCCTGCCTTTACCTTTTCATTTATCTTTACATCTTTTTATTTCTTTTTCACAATATCAATTTAGTGACAATTTGATATTTTTATCAATTCTAAAACAAAATCAAGAATCTTCATGGAATCGATCTCGTACTTGTTGCACTATACTATTGTTTGATCTTATGCACTTGCGAGTAAAACATACTAAATATTATCTATTAATTTAGGTAGTATTTGGCACACCATGTATAGCATGAAAAGATCTCACCTGGGAGATGGAAAAAACTGTCTGGATTGGCATGGCTCATAGCACACCCCCAAACTTGAACGCAAGCACACTTGTTCCTGAAAAACAAAACACTAAAATAACAATAGAAAACAAAAACAAAAACAAAATAAATATAAAATGAAAATAAAATAAAAACAAACAAACAAATAAATAAAATGGATATACTGTGGGGTGCCTCCCATGAACGCTAAGTTTAACGTCTTCATCTAGACTGTGGTCCTCCCCTCACTGCTGTTCTAAAAAGGATGGCCCCGAAGGTGGTGGTAGTCGGTCTAGAATGGACCATAGCAAAGCATCTTGTGCCTGTGACAGGTCTCCTTGCTTCCACATAGTTCTTCTTGCACCTTTAAACGTTGTGCAACCAAGAACTGTTCCTCCTGAGCTTCCCGTCTTTGGTAAGCTAGCTCATACCGGAGGAATGAAAACTCATCACAAATGTACTGGTACTGTGATATGCCCTTAGTGATGGTCTCCTCTTCCCCTGCCTGCTCAGCTGCATGGTCATCCATGTCCATTGGCTCTTCCTCCTCCATCTTTGCCTCAGCTGCTGGCGCCCGAGGTACCCTTGGCATGTGTGATTGGCTTTAGTTCCACTGGATTCTGCCAAATTTTGGGTGTTCTTTGACAGGTCCATCTAGTGAGGTTCCTTTAATGCCCTTTTTCTTGAGAATATGAGTGAGTAAAAATGGGAAAGGTAACCCCATTTATTTGTAAAGCCGGCTCGTAGTACATGCACCCTGTCCCAAAATTTATGAATCTGGCTCCAGGTGAGTGCAGGAATGGAACACCAAAAACCTTTATGAAAGGCGTAAAGTGTTTGGAGGAACAGGTCTCACCTCTGAGTTTTGTATCCCAAGGGGAATGCATTGCGATGCAGAATAGAGTCCACAAGCTAGAGTCATGGAGGCATCTTGGCCCTGCTGCCAGCATTGTTGTGCTTGTCCACAAACTACCCCTCACACATGTCCTCAATGATTTCTACAACGTAGAACCTAGGAGGTTGCTCTTCCAAGGGTGCATCTTCTGGAGGGTGCTCATCATTGCACTGTAAAGTAATGGCTATGTCGATGGATGTCACCTCAATATCTTTGCCTTGCATTGATGAGGACATGACACTCGGCTTGGTACAGTCGTAAGGGAGGTGCTCATAGAACTGTGCAATGAGACGTTTGTAGGCAGTGGAAGTGACAGGCTTGAATAATCTCATCAACCCACGGCGCTTCAACTCTTCAACCACCCATTGAGTAGCTTCAAACTGCTTGAAGTCATCTTCTATTGCAAATGTTGTCTCAAAAAGAAGCTCCTTCTCCTTGAAAGTGGGTTGGGAGGAGGTGGCTTGAGTTTCAGAAGACCAAGAGGATGAAGCTCGAGCTTTAGGCATTGTTCAAATTGGTTTAGGATTTTCGTCGAACACTTGGTATGCACTCCCAAAACCAATTGGTGCAAAACCACTTGAAAATGATTCCAAACCCTTGCAAAACAAAGGAAAACCAACACAGAGACAAGCATAATCCGTAGCTACGAGTTGTGCGTGCCAAGATAGAGAAAAATGTGGAGAGAATGGGGGAAATCGGAAAAAATAGATTTGGGCGAGAATGGGGGAAAATAGAGATGGAGGGACAGTGCTGAAGGTGTGTGTGTGCAAGGTGGCGTGCGGTGGTGGAGGGTGGTGTAGAAATGGTTGATGAACAGTGCTGGGTGGAGCTGGTGGTGCAGTAGTGTGCAGTGAGGAAGAGAGGGTGCTAGGGAAGTTTACAACGCGGGGGGGAAAGAATGAAGGGGGAAAGGGGAAAATGACCTAAAAATGGGTCATGTGACCCTATGCTCAAGTACGCTCGATCGTACAGTGAGTGCACTCAATCGCACTTGTACAGAGGTGTGCATTCATGGTGGGAATGCGCTCATTCGCAGAAACAGAGGGAAAAAATTTTTGGGTGCTCGAGCACACACAAGGTGCGCTCGTTCGCAGTAACAGAATGCAATTTTTTTTTTTTTTTTTCTAATTAAAGAACAAAAAATCTAAAATTAACAAAATAAAACTAAAACAACTAGATGATACTCCAACCAAATGCCAATAAAGTGCAACACATTGTGGTAAAATAAATATAACCAAAGAATGAACATTGAACAACAATGGAAAGGATAAACCTGGATGGTGATCACGGACCCTGGCTTGATGAAGGACTCGAGTGCATAGGGCCTATGCTCAAACCTATGAATATGACTCATTTAGTCAAAATATATGGGATCCGCCAGGCCAACAGAATCCTCATCATTGAAGCGCTCAGTGCATTTTGACCCTTGAGTTTAAACTTGAAGCATCAATCTTTTCTTCTCTTGGACCAAAGAGTGATTGGAATTGTTTGTAAATCGGGGTGGACCACTCTGGGTCTTCTCAAATAGTTTCTCATCGGGAAAGGAATCATGAATTGGGATACTATGAAGAGAATACTCAGGGAGTTTATCTTCCTTGATGTCCTCAATTTGCTCATTTGGTAGCCCTAACAGACTTCTTTCCTAGACTCTTGGTACTTCGAGAATATGAGCTAATGTTGAAAAAGTCTTAGTGCTCTCTTCTTTTTCCCGATGTGGTTCTTATGTAACCTCAATTCGCTCCTCTTTCCTTTCTTCCACTTGATTTTCAACCATTTCTTCACTCTTCACTGTGGGATAGCTTGCTCATAATAGTATGTGCACTCATCCTCCATGTAGTATCCATTGGCCACCGACTGATTTTGACAATCTTCTTCTTCTTCTTTGAGGATATCGGTTTTTTGTTTGAAGTGGGTCTCCATCCTTTCAAATGATCGCTTACTTTCCTTCGCTAGGCTAAGAAAAGCTGATATTGCTTCTTTATAGGCAGAATGTGCTTCTTTTAAGGTAGAACTCGCTTCTTCTAAGGCATAACTCTTCAAAGGAGGTATCTCTTCTTGGTATTGTTGGGGCTAATAGATGGGGGATGGCTCCTCTTCATGATATTGTTGAGACCAATAGATGGATGGCTCATCTTTATGATAGCAAATACTCTCTTTCTCCATATAATGTCCATGAATAGTGGTAACCGACTAACTTTGGGGCTCTTCCTCTTTAAGAAAATCTGCTATTTGTGTGCAGTGGGCCTCCGTCCTTTTAATTGATTGCAAGCGAGAGTTCTTCATCTCCTTAACTGCTTGTAGTGTATTATTGGTCACCAAACTGATCATAGCTAACGTCTTTTCAAAAAACTCAAGAGGAGGTGTTTCAGCCTGGTATTGCTATTGTGGAGCTGATTGAAGGGAGTATGAATGATCATAGAATTGCGAATATGATTGATGGTGCAGTTCATGAAATTGTGGAGCATGAATTCCAATAGCTTGAGCTTGCCACGAGAGATTAGACTATTGGTTCCATGTCAAATTATAGGAATTAAAATAGACGTCGTTCCCCGGTCTAGAGAATGAATTGTTCATATGCCCATAAGAATAGTTAGAAAATTGTCTTGTTGAAGGACAATCTCTAACATGGTGATATGGATTATGGAAATATGAACATGGTCCATGGGGTGTCAGAATGTTTCCCCACATGAATAAGACAACAGAAAGCAGTTAAAATAGCAAAAGAAAATAAAAACAAAAATAAAAAGAAAAACTCATAGACTGCTTGAAGTGCTGGATTGAGGTGTTTTCCGATAGTGTACTTGATCGTAATGAGTGGTGCGCTCGACCACACTCGAGGAAGAACTACAAAAACAGAAAGGAAATCACAGCGTCTTCGACGCGGCTGTCTGGCTTTGCACTTGATCGCCCTGCAACAGTGTGCTCGATCGCACCGCTGCAGAATGGGACTAAACGTACGGTAATCAAAAACAGGAAAAAAAATTAAAATTAAAAAGAAAATAAAATAAATTAAGAAAAGGAAAAAAAAATTCTAAACAAAATTAAACAATACCCGGCAACGGCGCCAAAAACTTGTTGCGACAAATACCTACCTATATTAATAGGTAAATATTTGGTACGTTTTAGCTCGCAAGTGCACAATATCAAAACAATAATATAGGGTGCAAGTACGAGATCATTACCACATGCATTGTTGATTTTGCTTAGAATTTATTTTCTAAATTAAAATACCAAATTTTGTCACGAAATTGATATTATGAAAAAGAAATAAAGATAAATGAAACGGTAGGGCTTTGATATCAACCACTAATCATGCTCAATAATATAATAATATGCCAATGTTCCAATCATATTATGAACACTTTAAGTTTACCAACCTAAGGGTATGGGTGTCTACTCCTTAAGGTATTGATCTCCTAAGCAACAAATTAGGCATGGGTGTCAACTCTAATTATTTTCTTTCTTAAAGGATTTAGCATGGGTGTATACTAAGCTCTTCTTTAAGAAAACATAAACCTATGGAAATCGACAAACACATGAGGCCTGGGGCAAAGGTGTCTACTCCCGGTTCCCCATGTTGATTAACGCAAGAACCCGTGAGGAGATTCTTTTGTCACTCTATTAAGCCCATGACTCGATCATCCAAATCGACATAAATAATTAATCTATGCCACATGCATATGTTGATCAGACACATTCATATGAGGAATTTGATAAAACAGGAATTAATCAAGTTAAGCATCACAATATGATTATCACAAAGGCGCCAATATTGAAATATTAAAGAAACATAATTAGGGTTTCAATCTAGCCTTACTATAATATTTAGTTACACATAATTAAAATAAAGGGAAAAAAAAAGAACCGAAAACCGCTCCAAGAAGTAGCCTCCAAATTCTCCTCTCCAAGTTGTGTGTTAAACTGTGAGGCTTAGAGGTCTATTTATAGGGCTTAGGAGAGTCCTAGAAGCCCTAGGAATCCTAGAAAATTCGGAGTTCTAAGTCCTATTACAACTAGGACTTGGAAATCCAAGTTTGGGAAGAAAAAAGGAGTCTTGCTGCGTGTCTGCAATTTCTACAGCGCCCGAGTGCGCTTGATCGCAGAGGTTGTGTGCTTGATCACACTCCTACGATCGATCCTTTGTGTGATATAAAACATAGAACTTCTAGCTTTTCCTAATTTTGTCCTTTAAGCCCGACTTTTCCAAAATACTTCATTTTCCTCAAAAAACCTATAAAAAGACATAAAACACAAAAAGGAAGTAAAATTGCACAAACTAACAAAACTAAGAGATTAACAAATATAAATTAAGGGGCTAAAATATGAATAATTTAGCACATAACATCTCTTCCCCACTCTGGGCCTTCTGAGTCTTCATCAACTTGAGCTACTTGGATGGTGGGAGTGATCGAAGCCTCTGACTGTTCTTGTACTGAGCATTCGGCTACCAATATTTGCTTGTCTTTGGACGAGCCAATACGACCTAGAGCATCCACTCGCATATTACCTTCCTAAGGTACTTTCGTAAACAAAACCTTGTCGAAGTATTCCACCATACGTTTCACCTTGGTTAGGTATTTCTTCATTTTTTTTTTTTTTTCACTTTTAGCTTCATATCCTCCTTTGATGTGCTCCACAATCACTTGAGAATCGCTTCATATTTCTAAATTTCTTGCCCCTACTTCCCGAGCTATGCTTAGTCATGCTTTAACAGCCTTGTATTCAGCCTCGTTATTGGTAGCAGTGAATTTCAACTGGATTGCTACTTCGACCTTCACATCCTCGGGCTCGGTTAAGACTATTCCAACTCCACTTCTCTTCTAGGTTGAAGAGTTGTTTCTTCTTCTTCTAGGAAATTACAAAATTCTACCAGGAAATCGGCCAAGGCTTGCCCCTTAATTGCATTTCGAGGAAGGAATTCTATGTCAAATTCTCCCAACTCTATTACCCATTTGACCAACTGACCTAAGATGTTGGGTTTCTACAGAATTTTCCATGGTAGATGCTCAGTGAAAACTTTGATTGTATGAGCTTTAAAATATGGTCGCAATCTTCGGGCTGAATTAACTAGTGCAAAGGCAAGCTTTTCAATTCGCGGATACCTTACTTCTACTCTGTTTAAAGCTTTGCTGGTGAAATAAATCGGTCTTTGTATACCTCCATCTTCTCATATCAAAGTGGAGATAACCACTGCAGGAGATACTACTAAATACAAATAAATGGCTTCCCCGTTGATTGGTCAGCTGAGCAATGGTGGGCTGCCGAGATACTCCTTTAGTTGTGAAAAAGTTGCTTCACACTCTGGGCTCCAAGCGAAGGCATTTCTCAATATTTTGAAAAATGGCAAGCATTTATCTATCGATTGAGAGATAAAACGATTCAAGGCAGCTATTCTCCCGGTTAGTTGCTTTAATTGTTTAATACTTCATTGAGCTTTCATTTCTAGTACTGCCCTGATCTTCTCAGGATTAGCCTCGATTCCTCTACTAATACTATAAATCCCAAGAATTTTCTCGAGGAGACGCCAAAAGCACACTTGGCTAGTTTAAGCTTCATTCCATACCTTTGCAAGGTGTGGAAAGCCTCGGTAAGGTCTGCAATGTGGCTTTCGGCCTGTATGCTCTTCACCAGCATGTCGTCCACATAAACTTCCATATTTCTCCCAATTTGATCTCGAAACATTTTGTTGACTAGCCTCTGGTAAGTTGCTCCAACGTTCTTTCAACCGAAGGGCATCACCTTATAACAATATATATCGCTATCTATCATGAAGGCTGTCTTTTCCTAGTCCGACTCATGCATGGAAAACTGATTGTATCCCAAGAATGAATCCATGAAGCTGAGCAACTCATGCCTGGATGTTGAATCGACTAATAAATCTATCTGATGTAATGGATAATGATCCTTCGGGGTAGGCTTTATTTAGATGAGTGAAATCAATACACATTCGTCACTTGCCGTTTGATTTCTTTACTAGAATGACATTCGATAGCCAGGTTGTATACTGTACTTTTTTGATGAATCCAGCTTCACATAATTTCTTCACTTCTTCGACAGTTGCTTTACTTTTTTCTGTGGAGTACCCCCTTCTTTTTTGTTTTACCGATTTATAGCTTGGTTCTGCATTTAGTTTGTGAATCATGACCAAGGGTGCTATTCCAGGCATATCTTCATGACTTCATGAGAACAAATTGCCATTTTTCTGAAGAAAAGATACTAGCTCCTTCTTTATGATAGAGTCAAGTTGTGAACTAACCTTGACTTTTCTATCCAGTTCACTGATTAGGAATTCTTCCAATTCTTCAACCGGCTCCCCTCCCTATAATTGCTATTGATCCTCTAGGTTTTGAGGTCCTGAGCTGCTTGCTTCAAGGCATTCCTTCATAGCTACATTGTAGCATTGGCGAGTTGCTCGCTGGTCTCCTCTTACTTCTCCAACTTCATTCTTCATTGGAAACTTCATCTTCAAATGTGGGGTTGAAGTTACAGCCCTAAATTCATTGAGATCTGTCCGGCTGATAATTGCATTGTATGAGGATGGTCGATCGACCAACAGGAATTTTACCATTATGGTCGCCTGTCTTGGGTATGACTCAACGGTGAAAAGTAATTCAATCGATCCGACCGGTTGAACTAGCTCCCTTGTGAACCCCATTAGTGGGTATTGGCAAGGAATGATCTTTTCTCACTTGAGGTTCATTTTTTTCAAATACCGACCAGTACACTATGTCGGCCGAATTTCCATTATCAAGCAAGATGCAATGGATGTTGTGATTTGCTACGTTAAAGTAATCACTAATGCATTAGAATGTTGTAAAATCATTCCTTCATAATCCGCGTCGGCGAAGCCAATGACCAACGAATCCCATCGTGACTGCTTTATTGGTCTTTCGATCGCATATACTCCATGAGAACAAGCTTGCCGGGTGTAGGCTTTCCTTGATGAATTTGATTCTCCACCACCAGCAAATCCTCCTATGATGGTGTGAATCTCGGGAGCTTCTTTCTGCTGTTGTGGTTCCCAACAATTCTGACTATGTCTTCTTTGATGGTCATCTGTCCTTTCTCTGCTATTTCGACAATTTTGGCCTCTACCTCGACCTAGATCTTCTCTTCTTAGGCTAGGATGCCTCCAGTGTCTATCTTCCCTTACTCTTCGATTTCGAACTTCTTATTGGTTCACCTCCTTGCCATTATTGTTTTTGCTTGCGTCTTTATGCTCGTCTAGAAAATGCACTAGCTTGCCATTCTCTGTGAATTTATCTATCATAAGGCGTAGTGCTATGCATCCTTCTATGTAATGTCCATTTGCCTCATGGAACTCGCAGTATCTGTCTGATTTCTATGGTGGTGGAACCCCCAAGATTCTGGGTGGCCCTTGGAATTCTGGATCCTTCTTTTCTTTCCATTAGGTCCTTGGAAATATTTGCTTTGAGAAGATTAAAATTGAAATCATTAAACCTCTTTTTGTTTGTTCTAGGCTCATCCTCTGCTCTCCTGAATTCTTTTCTCTTCTTTTCTTCACGCTTTCGATATGATTTCCTGGTCACCTTCATTGCCTTCAGAGTTTCCTCTTGTTTAATAAACTCCTCCACCTTGTCTAGTACTGTCTGGAGGTTATCCGGTTGTCTCTGAGCAAGTTTTCGCATAATCGGTTCTTCGCGTGCGATGCCTTGGTAAATTGCAAAGAATATGGCTTCATCGGTTGGGTCTTCTACTTTGAGCTTCTCTAGATTGAATCGGATCATGAATTCATTCAAGCTCTCTCCTCACGTTGGTGAAGTGTCAAAAGATATCTAGAAGGCTTCTTCCTTTCCCGGGATCCTAAAAATTGCCTAAAAAATATCCGAGCGAGTTCTTCGAAGGTGCTAATAGAATTAGGCGCTAAGCCTCATAACCAGTCCCTACTATTCCCAGTGAGGGTTATGGGAAAAGCTCTCCAAGCTACCTCATCGGGTGTTGCGTCGAGGGCCAGATGCATTCTGTAATTTTTCAAGTCTTCTATCGGGTGCCCGCCACCTTCGTAACTCGAATTTTGAGGAACTTTGAACTTGTTGGGAAGTTGATGGTCTATCACTTGTTTGGTGAATGGCATCTCTGTTCCTACAAAAAGTTTGTGATGAGTGCCAAATATTGTATATTTGAGCCCCTTAATTTGCATCTGTTAATGCATTAGCTGTGTCTTAATCTAATGTTTCATATTAGTTTTGGTATTTTAGTGTTTTGCAGTTTGCTAAGAGAAAACTGCGGCTTTAAGGTGAAAAATGTAGATTTTGGAAGAAGGTTTGAAAAACAGCCATTGGAGGAAGTAGGATTGAGCGCACTACTAAGCTCAAACGCATATGCACTCGATCGTAGAAGTGTTACACACGAGCGCATATACACCCACAAGCAATCCATCAGTGTGCGAGCGCTGCACCGCAGGAGAAGTTAAGCATGCTCGAGTGCAATCGAGCGCACCTAGTGTACGATCGAGTGCACTCGTCCAACCCGAAAGCATTGAAACCCTAAATTAGGGTTATAAATACCATATTTTTCTAGGGAAACATACAGAGGCGCGACAGGGGGCGCTGTTTTTTGTCTTTGATTTTAATGAAGTTAATTAGTTTCTTTATGATTCCTTTTGTCATGAAAGGCTAAACCTTCAACTAAGGTTGAAGATGAAGCCTCACCATTGATTTGTTTGCATATTTTTATGTTTTGTTCGTACAATTCCGATGTTTAGTGTAATATATGTTCATTTCAATTAAATTATTTGATTAAGTTCTTGTAATTGATTGTTTATATTAACATTTGTGCCAAAGTTGGATATTCATTGTGTTTCAACCGACGGATACATTGCATCTTTCAATTTAAATTGGATATCTATTGTTTTTTGTTAATCAAACGGATACATTGGATGATTTTGATTTAAGTTGGATATGCATTGTAATTTGTATAATGGATGGATTCATGGAATCTTTCAATAGGTTATTTTTAGGAAAAAAGAACATGCATAGGATTGTATTGAAATTCGGATGTATGAACAAACATAATAATCCGTGCTTTGATTTGATAAGTGTGAATTCTAAAACCTTAGTATTTACCTTTTGATTAATTTTACTTTGTTTTGTTTTCAATTTCAAAAATCAAATCAATTTTCAGGACTAGGGTAGGATTTAATTAGTTTAGAGTAAAATTATTTTCAAAAAATACAATTCTCCGTGGGATCGACCTCGTACTTGCAAAATCCTTTATTGCAAACAATTCATGCACTTGCGAGTAATTAAAATTTGCACAACAGTTTGCTAACCACAGTGGCTTTGTAACAACCCAGGGAAAAACACTAGTCAATCTGCGCTATCATCCCAAAAGGACTAGTCAATTTAGAGCTTCCTTAGAATTCATTATAAAGTGCTAGAAATTCATTATAAAGCACTAGTCACCTGTGGGACTTAACACACATGACTATCAGTACAAACCACCTACTCTATGTAGGCTTCTTCTCAACTTTCCAATATGAGACCGAAATGTTACAAACTCCCCCTCTTAAATTCCTAACGTCCTCGTCAGGGTCACTGTAGTGCTCCAGTACCACATGACCTGGCGTTACTAAGTGGCTCTAATACCACTTGTAACAACCTAGGAAAAAGCGCTAGCCACATCTATGCTATCACCCCAAAAAGACTAGTCAATTTGGAGCTTTCCTAGATTTTATTATAAAGCCCCGTTTCACCTAGTAACTAGGCAATGTAGGACTTAACACCGATGACTATCTTTATAAACCACCTACTCTATGTGGGCTCCTTCTCAATTTTCCAATATGGGACTGGGATGTTACAGGCTTTATGCTTTTCCTTCCGCTCCATTGTTGCACACCGCATTGCTAATTCTACCAGGGCTTTGTTTACTACATCTTGTTGGGCAGTAACCAGTTTGCTGGTCAACCAATGCTTGGTCTTTCTTAGGATCCTCTGTTTTCCAAGAACCACCTTCTATGTTAGCATTTTCTCGATTGCTACATTCCAGGTTGCTTTTTTCTCTTCAGTTATCCTCCCTATAACTACCTTTGCAATTGCGATGACGACTGTCCACCAGATGACTGCGACCATTAGAATGATGGCTGTGATTCCCTTGCTCTTTTGAATGTCCGTTTCGGTTAACCTTGGAAAGAGATTTTGTCGGAAAACTGCGGTGCAGCTCCTCATTCCGTTGAATCAAAAGGGTTACTTGAGCCTCCAAGGCTGCATTATGTTCCCTGTATTCTCCATTTTGGGGAATTGTTGGTGGAGGTTGATTGGCCTGAATTGCTGATTCTTCATGGTGAGCTTGACGTCTGTACCTTGTGTTCACCATCACGGATTTTAATTTTGCAATAACAAGAAGTCGTTTCCACAAATGGCGCCAAACTGTTAAATCAGTTTCCGGGTTGGAGAATTCAAGGGGAAGAAGTTTGTTTCTCCAATACTAGATTGCCTCGTCATTGTTGCTTCTTCTTGATCTACAAGATAAAATGTGGTTAAGAGAACTCGCCGGGGTATCTCCGGTGAATCCTCCTCTGATGACATTTAAAATAGTTTCCGATTTGGTGAATTCAAGGGGAAGAAGTTTGTTACTCCAATACTAAATTGCCTCGTCGTTGTTGCTCTTGCTTGATCTGCAAGATAAAGGATGGTTAAGAGAGCTCACTGGGATGTTTCCAGCGAATCCTCCTCCGATGACTAAGTCAGTGATCGTTTCGATAGAATGATAGTGTATTCAAGATGAGTTTTGCGTGTT
Source organism: Corylus avellana (assembly GCF_965113065.1). Lineage (NCBI taxonomy): Eukaryota > Viridiplantae > Streptophyta > Magnoliopsida > Fagales > Betulaceae > Corylus > Corylus avellana. The sequence goes on from NC_142498.1 coordinate 10,751,734, forward strand.
CCTTTCTCTGTTGGATCCCTTCTTTATTTTGTAGTGTAGCTAGTAAAGAGAGAATGATTGTCAGGCGGAGGATCCGCGATTGGGTGTAACCGCTGGTGAATGAATGATAATTGGGCAGACGATCCGGGATTGAGTGTAACCGTTTAAAGAGTTAAGGATGCTCAGGCGTAACTGATGGAGAATTGATGAGGCCCATATGTGACTGACAGAGAACTTAGTGACAGGATCTTCCGTTTGCAGTAGCCGAGTATAATGCTCAAACATCTCTACCTCCACATAATGTTGGCTAACGCTTACTAATTTGTAATCAACAATTCGCCTTTACAAACATTGAATTGCTTTGCTCTGACCGTAAATGAAATCCTGAATATAGACTTCCCGAGGATAATATAGAGATGTGGAGTTATTCTTCGTCATTTGAATAGTTGATCCTTTGGGCTGACCTTGAATAGGTAGAGGCCCCAAGCCCATTCTAACATCTGCTAATGGTCCGGGCCAGGGCCGGCTCAGGCCCTAGGCGAGTTAGGCCCTCGCCTAGGGCCCCCAATTTAATAAGGCCTAAAAAAAAAAAATTGAGTTAAAAAAAAAAAAAAAATTGGACCAAAAAAAAAATTGAAGGCCCAAATTTGTTTTAATAGGGCCTAAATTTTTTTTTTTATCAAAATTTAAGGCCTCAATTTAATAAGACCCCAATTAATAAGCCCACTATAAATTTTAAAAATAAATTAAAAAAGGACAAAGCATTAAAGCCTTATACATCATTACGCCAATTCCCTAGAGCTCCTGATGCTACAGTACACGCCTACATCATTCACTCATCCTCTTGGCCTCTTTCTAGAAATTTTTTGTTTTTGATGAGAAAATATAAACGTTAGAAATAAAATATTACCATTTATTTTCTATTTATTATTTAGCCATCTAGGGAAAGCCAAGAGCCAAAAATATAAACTGCTGTCAACCATGGGCATTTTAAATATTAGTCTCTATATTTGCTACTTTACCTCTCCTCTTTGCTTGCTCTTTTTTGAGTTTTTCTTCTCTGCCCATCTTATCATTTTTCTCTTCATCTCCGACTCCGAGTGACTAAGTCTCTTGTTCTATCTCCAAGAACTGCTTCATAATTCCTTTGCCAAATCAGGTTTTATTGTTCTATTTTTGTCATTTATTTTATTATAGTCATAATTTTTTTTTGATAAATCGTGTTTGTTTAATTTGTTAGTATTTTTAATTAAATATGTCTACTAGAAAATATGCATCTGGATATGAAAAACTTAAAAAAAGAAAAAGAAAAAGTAAAAGAAAAGTAGACAAATTGATTGAATCTCAAAGAGGAGCTCTAAATAAATTTGTTATTAGTAATAAACAAAATATTGAGGATAATTTAGGTGAAAAACTCATAAATGAATAAGAAACTCATCAAATAGAAGATACTGAAAATGTTATTGATGTATCTAAATCTATTGCTACAAATATTATATATATATATATATATATATATATGTTACTTTTAAAAAAAAAATTAGGCCAAATTTCAAAGTTTTGCCTAAGGCCCCAAAATATGTTGAGCCGGCCCTGGTCCGGGCCCATGGGCTCTTGTCGTATAAATATGTAAAACAAAAGCTATGGCCTATTTTATTAATGAGTTTATGTGAAGTCTAGCTAATAGAAAGCAACAATTTATTAATGACTTTTCGATGCGTTATTAGAAGGTTATAATAGTAGTGTGACATGGTAAATTTAGATATTTTCACTTGCAGGGCGTTATGATAATAAGAAGAGATATGCTCACCATGCGGGGATTTGAAACTCCTAATAATCCTTCACAACTATTGTATTTCTCCCTAGCTTCTTGCTCTTCTTTCTATTTCACACTCTCAACTATTGAAACTCCTGAGAATTGGAGACTTGTCAGGTGCCGGTAGAGGATCCCTTCCATACCCAAGTTAGCAAGGATTTTTTGAAGGGAGAAAAGAAGAACGCCGGCCCCATGTAGATGTAGTAGGGTAGGAATGTGTACGTGTACCCGAAATTGCTGCCTTTCCTTCCTTATGCATAACGTTCTCCTGTACCGAGCGCCTTAGCCTGCAGGTGTGCCACGAGCCCATTTGCCAGTTAATTAAGGAAGTTGCTCATGGGCCAATGAAATCATACATGGTTTCCATTTTTCTAATTAATTAGTATGTCTTTGGCACAAGAAAAATAAAGAAAAAAATAATAATAATAAATAAATAAAAGAAAAAAAAGAGCTATCAAATGTTGTGGAATTTGACAAATAGATGACAGACATACTTGGTTCTGATTATCAAGATAAGAAACTGATATATGTCTGACAAAGTGAGAAGGTGTTCATTAGCTGCCTTGGATTTAGATAGCCATGTTAGTATATATAGCAGCTGCCTTGAAAGGCACGAGTTTCTGAACGCACAGTAATCAGTACTGGTAAGGATAGCAGAGCATGGTGATCATGTCCTGCTCAATTGAATCTTTTTGAATATGTGCATTGCAATTTGCATGCATGTGTTTATGTACCAAAACTGGAAATTAATGGAAGCAGGCTGCTGATACTAGTCTGCTAGCTTCCACATGAATGGAACAGTAGAAGATTATGGAAGACCAAAACAGAGAGACCTGCTGTAGTGTGTATTATTCATATATGGATGGGAATGGGATGGTCCCACTGACTAATGACTATACATAATTGGATCGATCATCGATGGGCTAGCATGTGATTCCAGTAAGCGTTGAAGACGCATGCATGCCCCCCCTCCCCTCTGCAACTTCCTCCATTCATTAATGCACCATGAAAAACACTCTCTTACACGTGGTTTTGCTGAACAGAAGCTGGGAAAAAACTTACATGGGATGCCCATAGGTTTCAATGTGTAGGGACTCTGGGACACTTACCAGCTTCTTAATTCTGAGGATTTCAATTTTGGTATTAAAGACGAACAGAAGCTGGGAAAAAACTTACACGGGATGCCCATAGGTTTCAATGTGTAGGGACTCTGGGACACTTACCAGCTTCTTAATTCTGAGGATTTCAATTTTGGTATTAAAGACAACAACCTTTCGAGTGGATGTGGATCGATCCTTCCCTACTCCCTATCAAGTAGCTAGCAAACTTGCTGTACCCAGGGGTGTAAACGAGCTAAGCTTGGGCGAGCTTTGGCTGTCCAGGCTCGGCTCGTTTATTTTTGGGCCAGGCTCGAGCTCGAGTCGAGCCTGACTTTGCTACTCGAGCTTGAGCTCGTCTACTTGCTCTTGCTCGAGCTCGACTTTTATTATTATTATTTTTTTTGTAATTTAAGCGTAACTTGAAGAAATCCGCCCAATATTTTCTGGGCAACCAAACAGAATTGGTTCCAACCATAAAATCAGCCTAACTTTAAGAAATTCGCCCAATATTTTCTGGGCAACCAAACAAACACATCAAACAACAAGGAATCTCACATTTACAAGGAATCTCGACCCACCCAAAATTGGTCCCAACCATAAAATTAGCCTAACTTTAAGAAATCCGCCCAATATTTTCTGGGCAACCAAACAAACACATCAAACGGCAAAACCCCAAACCACCCACCACCCAAGAAGAAACGGAGAAAAAATAACCCAAAAAGAAAAGAAAAACCCACAAATCTTATCACCTCCTCTGCCTCCGATCCGCGGCGTACAGCGAGAGTGAAACGACCTCCGTGAGCGGCGTGGACAGCGAGGTTGGCAGTTGTAAGTTCCTGGAAACCGGGCACGAGCCGTTCAGCTTCAGCCAGGCGTCGAGGTGTGTGGTTGCTGCGGTGGTGGTGGTGGTTGCTGTTGGGGGCATTGGGGGAGTGGTAGGAGCGGCAACAAAGAAAGGAGGCGAGGAGGATGATGGAGAGTTTGTGAGAGGAGAGTCGAGAGAATGGAGAGATCTGATAGATTTAGGTTAAATTTGGGTTCTCTAATTTGCAACCGTTGGATTTGGAAAAATAATTAAATTTTAAATATTAACGGTTTGATTTGTTTTACCAAAAAGGTATCCCATGTGGCTATCTCTACTTAGATCTGGTGTGCTTGTTTAATATAATCCATTGATCATATAAACTTTTTCAACATTTAATATTACTCGTCAGATTAGATCAAACAAGGCAAGCTTACGGTGTCTCTGTTACGCCATATACATTCTTCTTAGTAAATGCTTGATAGTTGTCATCTATTAATATCATCCAACGGCTATTAGATCATCAAAACATTTTGGATGGCTACGATTACACTTACATTCCATATATCAAATTCAAATTCAATTAAATTATTAAATTCAATAAAAAATTCAAAATTCAAAATTTAGGAATTATGAATAAAAATTGTGTTATATAGTATTATTTAGGGAAGTTTGTTATTTTAATTTCAATAATTACAATTTTAAAAATTGTGTTTTTTAATCGCGTATTTTTTTTTCTTATTATTTTAGATTAAGTATTTTTTAAATCACAACGTAAAATGCTTTATGTCACACTTACACACACTAATCACTATTATCATATTACATATAGTATTATTTAGTTAATATGTTAAAATGTTAATGCTTAACACGGGTCAATTATATAATGTCAATATTAATATATAATGTATCTTATATGTAAACATTTATATACTTTTATGGTTATATGGTTGTATCATTATCGAATTTATATAGGTCATGGTTATGGGTCAATGTTAATTGTTATAACTTATATACTTATATTATATGTTCTTAACTTTTTATTATCACAATTCATGATATATGATTTAAATTCAAATTGTTAAGTTTTTACTTACCGTAAATTGTTATTATAATGTATAAATTATAAGAAACATATTAGTTACTTAATTATTAATCATTTAATCTAATAGTAATACTCAAACTCTAAGTAATAAATTCATATGATCTAATGGTCGTACACTCATACTTAAATTTTATGATCATATTATCTCACAATTAATATTAATATTATCTTAGATCTAAGATCATGTGATACATCATATATGTTTTATAAGAATAAAATATATAATTATAATGTATTGATTAAATAACACAATAACTTATGCAGATATACCATATGATTATATAATGATTAACGATTATGTGATATATATGATTCCAATTTCCAAAGTATAAACTATCTAATTATAATATTTGCATTAAATGACACAATAACTTGTGCGGTTGTACTATATGATTATATCATATGATAAAATGATTAATAATAATATCATATATTTCTTATATATATATATATATATATATATATATATATATACACATAAATAACAAAAAAAAAACAAAGGTATATAATATATTTGTTATTATTGAGTAAATGAGTAATGTTGATTATATATTGTTATTTGTTACTTAATAAAAAATATACGAGCCGAGCTCACGAGCTACTCACGAGTTAGCCGAGTCGAACCGAGCTTGCTTCGTTTAATATTCGAGCTAGGATTTGTGTTCACGAAGCGCTTCATTTAATATTCGAGCCGAGCTTATGCGAGCCGAGCCCGAACTTGCTCGCGAGACGCTTCGCTCACTTAACGGCCCTAGCTGTACCTACCTTTCTTCTTAATATATATTTTTCAACAAGACCTGTTAGAGTAGAGAATATAATTATAGAATTTATATTAATATAAAATATTACTATATATTGAGAATTGGGCCGACACGGGGCCCATACGCCCAAGATATAAAGGGGGTCAGATAAAGTGAGCAAAAAAGCCTCTAGGTACGTATGAGGAAATTTGGAGCCGAAGACTAGGACGCTTGTCTCGAGCCAGATTTGAATCCATGTCATGAGCAAAATAAAAGAGCCTTTTGGCATAAGGTAATTCCAAGCCCAAGACTTGGATCCTTGGCTTGAGCTTTTGGCATAAGCTAATTCCATACGAGTTTCTTCTTCACCGGTATAGTATCCTAGGCAGCTTCTTCAATGCCAAGTTCAAAGATACAATTGAAAACAAGTAATAATGCTAGAAACAAAACTAGAGTCCTCTATATATATATATCCTCCCAAATGTACGTGATATGAAAATAAGAAAGGAAAATTTGAATAACGAAGATTCATTGCACAAAATACAAATGCTTGCATTATAGGGTAGCCAAACCACGTATACTAGTGCCCCATCAAATCAACCTTTTTGAATTATGCAGGCAATATTAGTAACCGATCATCGTATATATTTTCTGCCATACCATTTTTTTTTTTTTTTTTTTTTATTCGATCAAATGAGGAAAAGGGCTAAAAGGGAATACTTTGTCCAACTTGTCTAACAACATTTATAGTTCAGTACATCTAAAGATGAAAGGATGAAGTGCCAGAGGCCGGAGGTACCTTTGTCTTGAGACTGCTGGCTTTTCGTTAAGGGTAATTTCAGCTACGGGTTACAAATATTCTTCTTTAATAGTGGACTGACGACTCAAAGAAATGCCTGCTCAGCTCAGCTCAGCTGTATTGGATGCAAGAAAGGTGTTATAAAACAAACAGTGCATGTGCATGTCTGCAGTGTGTGTCAGAGGTCCAACTAAGCAGGAAAATCACAACCAGACCAAGGTTGTCATAATCCTACTTCTAGTAATGACGTCTAGGGTTCTCAAGTTTTCATTTTATAAGACCAAAAGTACTCCTTTCCATACTTTTTATTTTTTATTTTCAGCAACTAATATATATATATATATATATATATATATATATATGCCCCTATTTAGGCTACCCAGATTACCATGTTTTCCTCAATCACATTCGATGATAGTCAGTGGGAATATTCATTGTACATGTGCACGATATAGGTGGATCTTGTATTAATAATACATATATGTAATAATTACACCAAGTTTTACTGTCTGGATAATATTTCACATATCCCAATAACGTAATGTTGAAACCATGAATATATTACCCAAGTACACTCAGAGTGGTGCTGAGAGAGAGCCTCTATACCTAGCTAGTAGTACAATAGTGTAATACATAGCACTATAGCAGTACAGTAATAATATAATATATAGTACACCTTATAATATTAATATAAATAGATTATAAAATAAATAATAAAAAAACAGTGTTGGGTAACTTCATTCTATTATTGTATTGAATATTTAGAAGACATGTTTGGTTTGTAGGTAAAAGACATCAGTGTAAATAATTTGAATAGTTAGCGTTCTTATTGTCATATTATAAAGGAGTAATAGAAGAAAGAGTGAGAGAGATAGAACTATATATATATATATATATATATATATATATATATATATATCGCATAATAACCGTTGTAGCTACAAGTGCTCTGTGGTACGTCGTGTTAGTAAGAGCACAATATTCAAAGGCAGGGCTGGGGGCTGGGCTTGTTTCCATTCATCATGAGCCAAAAGTTTCGTACAGAATGATATTCTAAATCAAAATGTGTGGCCGTGGATTTAGGTTCCCGTTGTCTGTACGACTGATAGAGACTCGCGGATTCAGAAGTTGTAAATGCCAGACGGATAATTGATTATTTTTGTTTCCATCAACAGCTCATTTGTGAGGGTACAATTTCAACGTCTTCCCAAAAGTACACACACGCTATCTCTGGAAAATAAGAATATTACAAGACATCAATCTGTGGAATTTTAAATAAAATGATCCAAACGTTGTGCATGCATGTCTCTTGATTATCCTAATTTACATAATTAGTCTTCGATCTTTTTATTTTGCAAAAGCTCTTATAGGCTTATAGCTACAGCAGCCAGTCAAACCGAGATTATTATTACTATTATTATTATTATTTTTATATAGGTACGGATGACATGATACTGTGTGATTCATAAAGACTTGTAACGATAAATAGAGAGCATGCATGCAGTCACAAATTTAAGAAATGGGGGTACATTTGGAGCCACTCCTGCACCGTGGGTGCGACATGGTCGTAATGCGGTTGGGACCCAGATGGGGCTGCGCGCGACTCATGTTTGGTGGCTGAGTAGTAATGCAACTATTACAAGTCTACTCCACATCATGAATTGGATAATCAGTCCCATTCAATTCGTATAGGACCCCAGCAATTTAAGAAACATCTTACAAACTGGCTTCATTATTCTCAAATTATGGCATGCCATATACAAGACCTAGCTATAGAAACAAAATGCCCAAAAATTGCTTCTGTGACCATTTTTTTTTTGGGGGTCTTTTTTCTTGCTTTCTTTTGAATTTATTTATTTATTTTATTGTAGTATGTAAATAGCTAAATTCATATATTTAGTCAAAAAAAAAAAAAATGTTTGGCCCATCACTATGTTATAACAAAAATTATTTTAACTTGAACTTTTAAACAACCCAAATCTATGATAAGCAACAACCATATATGTAGGGTGAAAGACCGCTACGGTTACCGGTTATTAGCTAAAATTGCTAATCATAAGCGCCTAGGCGGTTAGTAAAATTCACTAACCGCCTCCGTTAACTGTTTTTTAAAGAATTCTTTTTTAAAAAAAAAAAAAATTAAAAGTAAAAAAAAATAAAAAAACCAAAATAACGTCGTTTTTATTATAATATGATAATACCTACTACATACAACATCATTTATAAATTTTTAAATATAAAAAACATAATTGTAGCAAAAGTGCCAATCTTGCAATCATACAGAGACATGATTAGGGCTTCAAACTAGCCCTAATTAAAATACTAACTACATAATAAAATAAATTAGGGAAGAGATGAAAAACCTAAAACTCTTCTTGATCTAGCCTTCAGTTATTTATCTAGAGCTTGTGTTTGATTTTCCTTTTTCTTCCCTTTATTTGGAGGAATAGAGGGTCTATTTATAGGCTTGGGAATGACCTTGGACGTTCATAAGCATCCAATCAACTCACAATTTGAGTTTGAATTGGGTTTATAGTTAGAAACAGTGTGGAACCGTGTCTCCAGTTTCCCAGCACACGAGCGCACTCGATCGCATGCCTCTGATCAATCCCATGGCTTGGGCGCTCGAGCGTAAGTCTGCACTCGCTCTTAGCTGTATGCGCGATCAAGCACTGCTGCGCTCGATCCTAGCAGTGCTGTGATCAATCCCATGACCAGCTTCTAGCTTTCTTTCCCAAAATTGCATTTTAAGTCTGAGACTTGCCGAAAATGCTTCATTTTCTTTGAAACCCTCAAATTTTCTAGAAAACTCAAAAACAAAGGAAGACATCAAATAATAACAATATTAAGAGATTAATATATGTGAATTAAAAGGCTAGAATATGAAATATTCAACACTTACTAGTATTAGAGCGGGTTCGCTTGGTTTTAACTCACGTCTTGAGCGTGTTTGTAATCTCTTTTCCCTGTTTTAATCATGCCTTTGAATATCCCTTTCAGGATGGACTTTGTTGTTTAAAAGAGTATGATATGTCCTCCATTCACTACAAGAAAGTTGCTCATTAGGGGCGACTAAAAAGTCGCCCCTAATACTCAACTATTAGGGGCGACTTTCAAAGTCGCCCCTAATAGTTCCGTATTAGCGTCCACCTAGTAGTGGACGCTAATAATGGGTCGAAAATTGGACTATTAGCGTCCACTTTACAGTGGACGCTAATAAGTCGACCCTAATATACGCGCGGGAATTATCCGAGGGGCGGGAAAAATTTCAGCGGCGGAAAAAAAACTTTTAGGGTCGATAATAGTCGACCCTAATAATTAACAAATAGCGTCCACTTAAGTGGACGCTATAAGCTGAAAAAAAAAAAACAAAAAAACAAAAAAAAAATCACATAAAAGCTCAATAGGGTCGACTTTCATCGTCGACCCTAATAGTTAGTTATTAGGGTCGACTTTGTCGACCCTAAAGCGTGCGTAGAAGAATAAAAAAAAAAATTAAAAAATTAAAATTGATGACCAATAGCGTCCACTCTAAGTGGACGCTGAAGATACATTATTAGGGTCGACTTTCAAAGTCGACCCTAATGCTTATGTATTAGGGTCGACTTTTATCGACCCTAAAGAGTCGGTAGTAAATCAAAAAAATTAAAATTCATGACCAATAGCGTCCACTCTAAGTGGACGCTGAAGATACCTCATTAGGGTCGACTTTTAAAGTCGACCCTAATGCTTATGTATTAGGGTCGACAAAAGTCGACCCTAAAGACTCGGTAGTCAATCAAAAAAAAAAATAAAAAATTAAACTTGATGACGAATAGCGTCCACTCTAAGTGGACGCTGAAGATACCTCATTAGGGTCGACTTTTAAAGTCGACCCTAATGCTTATGTATTAGGGTCGACAAAAGTCGACCCTAAACAGTCGGTAGTAAATCAAAAAAAAAATAAAAAATTAAACTTGATGACGAATAGCGTTCACTCTAAGTGGACGCTGAAGATACCTCATTAGGGTCGACTTTTAAAGTCGACCCTAATGCTTATGTATTAGGGTTGACAAAAGTCGACCCTAAAGAGTCGGTAGTAAATCAAAAATAAAAAATAAAAAATTAAACTTGATGACGAATAGCGTCCACTCTAAGTGGACGCTGAAGATACCTCATTAGGGTCGACTTTTAAAGTCGACCCTAAAGAGTCAGTAGTAAATCAAAAAAAAAATAAAAATAAAAAATAGATGACTAATAGCGTCCACTCTAAGTGGACGCTAAAGATACCTCATTAGGGTCGACTTTAAAAGTCGACCCTAATGCTTATGTATTTGGGTCGACTTTTATTGACCCTAAAGAGTCGGTAGTAAATCAAAAAATAAAAATAAAGAATTAAAATAGATGACTAATAGCGTCCATTCTAAGTGGACGCTGAAGATACCTCATTAGGGTCGACTTTAAAAGTCGACCCTAATGCTTATGTATTAGGGTCGACTTTTGTCGACCCTAAAGAGTCGGTAGTAAATCAAAAAAAAAAAAAAAAAAATCTGTTATTGCGATCGATCGCACCCAAGGTGCGATCGATCGTAATAACAGAATGTTGAAATCCAATATTCGATTACTGCGATCGATCGTAACCATGGTGCGACCGATCGCAATAACAGAAAGTTGGATTTCAACATTCTGTTACTGCGATCGATCGCAGTAACAGAATGTTGGAATCCAACTTTCTGTTATTACGATCGGTCGCACACAAGGTGTGATCGATCGCAGTAACAGAATGTTGAAATCCAACTTTCTGTTATTGCAATCGGTCGCACCCATGCAGAAAGGCTCAAATATATATATATATATATATATATATATATATATATATATATATATATATATATATATATTTTATTGCTGCCCAATAACGTCTACTAAAATTGTGTATATATATATCACTGCATTATTTAAAATTTTTAAATAAAGTGACACAATATGCACCGTCGATTCCATCCTCCTAAAGAAAGATTTTAAATTGTATATATTTGCCATTTGGTTAGTTGTTACATTTGGACTAATTTGAAGAGTTAATTCTCATTTCATAATTCATATTAAATTTTACAGATCTAATAGTGTATATATATTATATGTTGAATATATTGATACCTTGTGGAAAGATTTTACACTGTTAAATATAACAAAATAAAATCTAAACCGTAAAATAATTCATCTCAGTTTTAAGTGAAAATATATTGATACCTTGCAATTCAAAAACCGGCCATGTGCAAATACGGGGTCATTCCCATAAGAAAACACAAAAGCAAGTCAAAAGAAACAAAACTAAAGACAAATAAAAAGATTAACTTAAAACATACTGAACAAAATAAAAAGGGTAAACTATGGGGTGCCTCCCATGAGCGCTAAGTTTAATGTCTTCAGCCAGACGATAGTCCCTGCTTACTGTTGTCTAGAAGATGATGCTCCTGCAGATGGTGGTGGCAACCGGTTGACAATGGACTGCATCAATTCTTCTAAGGCGCCTAGGCTTTTGTCCATCAATTCGTTATTTTTCCGAGCCTCCTTTCTTTGGCCAGCCAACTCTCTCCGAAGGCCCGCTATTTCTTCACTAAGTGAGCGGTTTTGTGCTTCACGAAAAATTCTCGGGGCCTCCTCCTCAGCTGTCTCTGAATCAACTATAGGTTCATCTTCGGCCATTGGCTCGGCCTCATACTCTTCCGCACCAGCTGCTGGTGCTGGAGCTACCTGGGGCATGTGGGAGTGGCTCTTGTTCCATTGGCGAATGCCAAATATGGGAGTAGTAGTGACTGGTTCATCAGCTGCGGTACCCTTGACACCTTTCTTCCGGAGGATGTAGGAGATTAAGTATGGGAAAGGCAACCCCCATGAATGTGTGGACCCCGCTCCTCCAACGTGCACCCCATTCCAAAATTTGTAAATTTGCCTCCAAATTATGTCAGGAATGGAGTACCAAGCACCTTTATGGAAGACGTAGAGTGCTTGAAGAAATTGATCCCACCTCTGACTTTTGTGCCCCAAGGGAAAAGCATTACGGTGTAATACGGAGTCCACAAACCAAAGCCGTTGAGGTAGCTTGGATCGGCTGGCGGCATTATGGTGGGCATCGGCATATATCCCTTCGCACATGTCGTCAATAATTTCCGCCACGTAGAAGCTGTCCGGTTGGTCAGCAAGTTGTGCGGCTTCTGGAGGTTGCTCATCATTGCATTGAAGGGCAGCAGCAATGTCGGCCCGTGTTATGTCAATAGCTTTGCCTTGCACTTTCGAAGAGAGGGCAGCTATATTCCTGCAGTCATGAGATAGGTGGACATAAAACTCGATCACCAATTTTCTGTAAGCAGTGGGGGTGACCGGCTTGAAAAGCTTCTTTAGCCCCCGTCGCTTGAACTCGGCGACCGCCCATTGAGTCCCCTCAAGATTTTCAAAGTCTTCGCGAATGGCGAAAGTGGTCTCAAATAGCAGCTCCCGTTCCTCAAAAGTGGGCGGGGGAGAAATGGCTCGGGTATCAGACCCTCGGGAGGACGAAGCTCGAGTTCTTGGCATGATGAGCTTGATTGGGGACTTTTGTCGAACACCTGGCGTGCACTAGAGATAGGCAAAATTGCAAAACAACACAACTTCGCTCAAAACCCCTTGCAAAAACATCCAAATCCAACCACAACAAAGCAATGTGGGTGGATAAACACCCACAATTGCAGAAATATGAGAAAAAAAAAAATTTCAAAAGTGCTCGTGGTTGCGGTGTTGATGGGAATGGGGAATGGGGTGTAAAGTAGAGGTGGTGAAAAGTACCTGGTATGGTTGCCGGAGAAGACAACCGTGTGGTGGTTGTGTGGTAGAAGTGATTAAAAATGGTGGACAAGTGGTTGTGCCGGAGGTGCGTGGGTGCCTTGGAGAGGTGTACGGCGCAAGGGGGGAAGAAAATTTTGTGGGGGGTGAGGGGAAAGTGACCTAAAATAGGTCACGTGGTGTGCTGTCCGAGTGCGATCGATCGCACTCGGCCAAGGATGTGCGTGTTGATTCTGTGATTGCGATCGATCGTACCCAATGTGCGATCGATCGCAATCACAGAATCACCATACATATATATATATTTTATGCAATTATTATTTTTTTTAATTTTTATTGCATAATGTACAACAACTTCGATCATGATATGATCAAATGATCGATCAAACTTGAAACAATTGAAATTGAATGTTTGATTAGACATCCAATTGGTCCAACCTAGTGCATTCGTTCGATCGATCGTGATAACATCAAATAATCGAACAAAATTCAAACAAATTAAATGTTCGATCGAACATTGAATTGAACTCTAAGCATTTTCTATTATATTAGTGCATTACTTAAATTGATAGGGATACAATCAATAAAACTTGACATGATTGAAGGTTCAATCAAACATCTGCTAAAATCAATTCCGATCGATACTATTACATATTAGTTCGATTGATCGCGATATGATTAAATGATCGATCAAACATCTGATTGATCCTAATGAATTAGTTCGATTGATCGCGATATGATTAAATGATTGATCAAACATCCGATCGATCCTAATGAATTAGTTCGATTCATCGCGATAGGATCAATCGTTCGATCAAACATCCGATCGATCATAATGAATTAGTTCGATTGATCGTGATATGATTAAATGATCGATCAAACATCCGATCGATCCTAATGAATTAGTTCGATTGATCGCGATAGGATCAATCGTTCGATCAAACATCCGATCGATCATAATGAATTAGTTCGATTGATCGTGATATGATTAAATGATCGATCAAACATCCGATCGATCCTAATGAATTAGTTCGACTGATCGCGATAGGATCAATCATTCGATCAAACATCCGATCGATCATAATGAATTAGTTCGATTGATCGTGATATGATTAAATGATCGATCAAACATCCGATCGATCCTAATGAATTAGTTCGATTGATCGCACGGATATCCTATTAGTGTTATAATTTATTTACTTCATTTTTGATCGATCAAACATCCGATCCGATCGATCCTAATAAACATACAAATTAGTGTCATATTTATTTACTTCATTTTTTATTCTTTTTCACTTCTCTCATTCTATAATTCTAGTGCAATTTTTTCTTTTCTTTTTGAATTTCCCTTTATTGACAAATCAGGGCATCTGTCTCCAACACTAATCTAATCTTCAACTGTCCACGTATCAGGCCATTTTTTTTTTTTTTTTTAACAAAAATTTAAAAACAATAACAAAATATCTCAATATATAAAATACTAAAAACTACTTTTAATTTTATATTATATTACAACCAAAGCAAAAAAATAAAACACACACACACACACACATTTTAAAAATATTAAAATTTAGAGCATCTCCAGTAGTATTTTTAAACTAGCTTTTTAGTTAAATTTAGCTATTTTGTTAACTTTTCTTGCTCCAATAGACACTGTAAAATAGAAGATTTTCCTATTACTGCTACAATGAACTTTCAAGAGCATCTTCAGCAGTAAGATGTATTCTACCTAGTCAAAGCACAATTCTATATTTTAGCTACTCATTTTTTAATACCAACTCCATATTCTTTATTTTATTAAATATTATTTTTTAATCTTTTTTTTTTTTTTTTGATTTGGGATTGCTTTTGCATCATCTTGTAAATTGCAATAGAATTGATTCACGTAGGATATCCGTGTGTTATTTTTATTAAATGTTTTTTGGAATAAATAATAAATAATTAATCATTGTAGTTTACCTAAATTACAAATTTCTTCATATCGTATTAAAGTAAAATTAAAGGTACAAAATTTGACTTTAGGGAATAAACTGTTTATTTTTTAAAAATATCTAAAGAACCGTACATTTGATTTTACTTTGTTAAAAGAATATGGGTATTATAAAAATATAACAAAATAAGTAGACTTTTTGATACAATTTGATAGTTTGACAGGCTACTGTAGTTTGGAGGATTTTTATTTATATTTTTTTTGTAAATAAAATACCCCAAATATTTAGCTGCACAAAAAAGTTTACCAATAGCTTTTTTGTGAACTAAATTTTCACAAAAAAATTTCAGAACTAAAATTGGCGGGGGTTCTAAAATTTTGGGAACTAAATTTTCACCAACCTAAAGACCTCCCGCCATTCGTCTCTCACTCTCACTCTCACTCTCACGCTGTCTCTCACTCTCACTCTCACTCTCTCACTCTCTCGAGCTCACTCTCACTCTCTCCCTCCCTCTCTCTCGAGCTCTCTCTCTCTCTCACTCACTCCACGCAAGTTTCTCTCTCTCCGGCAGCTGTTTCCGGCGCACCTCTCTCACTGCCAGCTCTCACTCTAGCAAACTTAACGCTCTCTTGTAGCTCTCTCAGGTATGAGTTTTTCCTAAACCCTTGCAAACCTTAAATGCCTCTCAATCACTCAAATAGTATCCATGAATTGTGATTTGAAGAAATGGGTAAAGAAAAGGGGCAAGAATGGGTAAAGAAAGCGTGAATTCTTATAAATTCAAACTCTAATAGCTCAAGAATGGGTAAATAATGAATTAGTTTCACAATATTTCTTTACCCATTCTCAAATGAATTAGTTTCACAATATTGCTTCATTTCTCATGAAATTGCTTGTAAATTCAAACTCTAATAGCTCAAGAATGGGTAAATAATGAATTAGTTTCACAATATTTCTTTACCCATTCTCAAATGAATTAGTTTCACAATATTGCTTCATTTCTCATGAAATTGCTTGTAAATTCAAACTCTAATAGCTCAAGAATGGGTAAATAATGAATTAGTTTCACAATATTTCTTTACCCATTCTCAAATGAATTAGTTTCACAATATTGCTTCATTTCTCATGAAATTGCTTGTAAATTCAAACTCTAATAGCTCAAGAATGGGTAAATAATGAATTAGTTTCACAATATTTCTTTACCCATTCTCAAATGAATTAGTTTTACAATATTGCTTCATTTCTCATGAAATTGCTTGTTCCAATGAAATTGCTTCAATTCTCATTATCCCACAGCCTGGGAGCTTAGGATCTGAAAAGAAGCTCTATATGCAATTTATTTCTTATAATTATACTTAGCATCCAAAGGCTACTCTTGATTAAAGCTAAAGGTTTTAAGATACACTTTGTGGTGCTAAACAAAAATCATCAAACATATATGAGAAAAATGTCAGAGCTTTGTTACAAAAAATATTATGCTTGTAGAATTAGAACATATATGTAGTTATCCTACAGGGCAAACATGACAAAGTGTGATTAGTTATCAACAAATATAACTTGGTTGAGAAAATACCTGCACTAAAAAACTAGGTGCTGTTATGAATCCCAGTTTGCTGAGCTCCATAGATGCATCATACTGCCAATTAGTCAATGGGACAAATGGTTAGTGTTTTTCCTAACAAAGAAATAGACAATTCTGACATAATTAACATTAAACAGTATACTAAAGAGACATGAAGATGAGTTTTGTACAGAGCATCCATTGCATGTAAAACAATGATAATTTTGCTAGACTTTATATATCTGAGATTCTTCTCAATTAGGAAACAGGGTCCATGCTGTTAGTTTAGGTTATGTAAAATAATTAATGTAAATTCATAACTTCCATCATTAAAAAAATGAAAATACGAAGATACAAGAGGTTTGTTTATTCAGCTTCATTCCTGGCCAAGTGCATCCCAAAATAAACACTCAAGCCACCTTATAGGCTTATACCTGGTTTCTAACACATGCAGCTTGCAAGTATAATCTTGGAAACCAATGTTACAAGAAACCTACCTAATGAGGCCAAATGACATCATCATGCCTCAAGATGGTGTAAAAAAATATATATAGAGGTTATAGATGAAGTCTTCCAATTAAATGTCCTACATGTCATGTTAGAATTGGCTCCCTTCAATGAAGCTAGCAACTTTAAGGTCCTCTAAATGTCTGGTGTATAAGAGCATATGAACTGAAAAAAAAAAATATGCATCCATTTTACTTAGATCCTATCAATCCATAACCCCTTCAAAAGTCATAAAGAAAAAAAAAAAATACTGATATGTATTTGTGCTTGTGTATTTGAGATGTTAAGGGTTGTAATATACTACACCTGAATGCCACCATCTTCACCAAATTTACCATGTATAACTGGTAAATTTGTGTCTACAGAAGCAGGAAGATGTTCTGCAAACGCCTATCTGCGATTGATCGCATCAGGCCTGCGATCGATCGCAGAGTACTCTGATTCTCAGTTTGAGCTTCTGATCCTGCGATCGATCCTGCGATCGATCGCAGTTTGCTCTGATTCCCACCTTGAGCTTCTGGTACTGCGATCGATCCTGCGATCGATCGCACGTGACCTGCGCTCGATCCCCTAAGGACAAACTTTAACATATATAAACACATATAATCTTTTGTGGTTCCATTAAATTTCTCTTCTTCTCTTGTTGTTGTATTAAACCTTGCTTCTTCTCTTATTATTACTTTTAGATTAGTATTAAGTCTTATTCTTAGATTACTATTATGTTATTAATTTTCTACTTCACATCTACTTCTGTTATCAAAGTTTGTATGGATTATAATTGTATTGTCTTTTCTATTTAAGTTCAATAAGGAAGCAGCACATTAAACTTGAAACAAGACAGCATTCTATAATAAATATCAAACCTAACAACAATACTAAAAAAATGTAAAACTGTCATTGAGCTAAACTAGTAAATAAATTACAAATAGAAATTTGTTCTAAACTAGTAACCCACTTCTAGAATATTTTGTTAGGTAACATCGCATTGAGCTAGCATCATTTCGTATATATTTGTTCTAAACTAGTAACCCACTTCTAGAATTCTCTCATTACCCATGCTCCTTTTAAACTTTCCCTCCCTTAATATTTGAGAACAGACCTCCTATTTAATTCTATTAATTCAATTCTTAAGAATCTGATCTTCTAATTCCCTTGTGTGCGTACATGTACGTAACGAATAACCTTTAATAGGGACATCAATATGGATAGGAGTTGGATGCGGGAAAGTACTCGATGTTCAGAGCAATTTCAAAAAGGTGTGGAAGAATTCATGGGAATGGCAGTTAAATCAGTTGATTCACGTGATATGACAAAGTGTCCATGCCGTGATTGTGCAAATCGATATTATTCTCATATTAGCGAGGTGAAGGGTCACTTGTATATGAATGGATTTACTCCGACATACACTAGATGGATATTTCACAGGGAAGAAGATCATTTTAGGAAAAACACTTCTACAAACATGCACACACATACAAGTGAAATGATGGAGGAGGTTGATGCAGTTGAAGAATTGTTAGACGATGTATGTATGGGGACATTTGTTGATGCTAACATCGGAGAATCCTCTACTTCACAGGGCCCCACAACTGATAATCACGAACAAACAAGCTCCTTCTACCAATTTTGGGAAGATGGTTTACGAGAACTTTATCCAGGCTGCAAGAAATTTACACAAATTGCTTTTATACTGAAGATGCTTCATATAAAGGCGTTCTGCAACATGAGTAACAAGGCGTTTGATATGATGATTGACTTGATAAAGATGGCCCTCCCAGATGGAGAGACATTGCCACGCTCGTATAGAGAAGCAATACAGTTTAGGCGACACTTGGGATTCGGTTACGATAAGATACACGCATGCAAGAATGGTTGTGTGCTTTTTTGGAAAGAACATGCAGACAAAGTGGTATGCCCAAAGTGCAACAATTCAAGATGGATTGATGGCAAAGGCAGAAAAAGTAATATTCCTCAAAAGGTCTTACGGTATTTCCCAATAAAATCGAGGTTACAACAGTTGTTTATGACAAAAGAAATGGCCAAGGAAATGCGGTGGCACAAAGAAGGTCGAGAAGATGATGGCAATACTCTCAGACACCCCGCCGATTCTATTGTATGGAAAGAGTTTGATAAAAGACATGAGTGGTTTGCAAGTGATTCCCGCAACGTGCGGCTTGGCTTAGCAAGTGATGGTTTCAACCCATATGGTAATATGAGTACAACATATAGCATATGGGCAGTAATGTTAACGGTGTACAATCTCCCTCCGTGGAT
Source organism: Corylus avellana (assembly GCF_965113065.1). Taxonomy (NCBI): domain Eukaryota; kingdom Viridiplantae; phylum Streptophyta; class Magnoliopsida; order Fagales; family Betulaceae; genus Corylus; species Corylus avellana. The sequence continues at coordinate 10,771,146 of NC_142498.1, forward strand.
GTGTATGAAGAGTCCAAATTTGATGTTGCCCCTTATTATCCCAAGGCCTTCAGATCCTGGAAAAAATATTGATGTATATTTGCTACCATTGGTTGATGACTTGAAAAATTAATGGAATGAAGGCATACGCGTGTACGATGCATCAAAGAAAGAGACATTTCAATTGCATGCGACATTACTATGGACTATAAATGATTTTCCTGCATATGGAAAATTATCTGGGTGGTCTACAATTGGAAAACTTGCATGTCCAGTATGTAATAAGGATACATCGTTCAGGTGTTTGAAGTATGGGCATAAGGTGTGCTTCATGTGTCATCGTCGGTGGCTTCCTCAAGAGCATCCATGGCGCAAAAGAGGAGATTTGTTCGATGGTACAGAGGAGCATAGATTGCAACCTGAAGAATTGTCTGGAAGTTAATTGTTGAAACAGCTAAGAGATGCTGAGGGTTTGCAATTTGGAAAAACAAGCGGGAGAAAGAGAAAGAACACAGATGTTGTGTTGAATTGGAAGAAGAGAAGTATTTTCTTTGAGTTGCCTTACTGGTCAAGCTTGAAACTACGTCATAATTTAGATGTAATGCATATTGAGAAGAACATATGTGAAAGTATCTTAGGTACGTTGATGAATATCGATGGGAAGACCAAGGACACAATCAAGGCACGAAGAGATTTACAGTTGATGGGTATACGTAAAGAATTGCATGTGCAGCCAAATGGTGAAACTTATAGGATGCCACTTGCGAAGTACACCTTGACAAGAGATGAGAAGAAGAGTTTATGTGAGTGGTTGAAAGGTGTTAAATTTCCTGACGGGTATGCATCTAACATTGGTCGACGTGTAAACAAGCTTCCTAGTAAAATTTTGGGTATGAAAAGCCACGATTGTCATGTCTTCTTACAGCGCTTGCTTCCTGTTGCAATTCGAAATTTCTCTACGTCGAAAATACGAACAACATTGACCGAGTTCAGTACATTTTTTACGCAGTTATGTGCACGGACGTTGAAAGTTGATATCCTAAAACAAATGAAAGTCGACATTGTAATAATTTTATGCAAAATGGAAAAAATATTTCCGCCAGCTTTTTTTGATGTTATGATCCATCTAGCACTTCATTTACCTCGGGAGGCCGAGCTTGCTGGTCCCGTACAAAACCGTTGGATGTATCCGTTCGAAAGAGAACTTGGAAGATATAAGAAGTGGACGCGTAACAAAGCGCGTCCAGAGGGGTCTATTGTCGAGTGTTACTTAGCTGAGGAGAGCTTGACCTTCTGTTCCAGGTACCTTCGGGGGATTGAGATAAGATGGAACCGTGAACGGAGAAATGTTGACGTTGATGTTGTAGAAATGAGCCAGCGCTTGGATGTGTTCTCCCAACGAGTTCGGCCGTTAGGAGCAGCTAAATTAGTAACATTGGATGCTAATGATTTTGCTAGGGCACGATGGTATGTGCTTACCAATTGTAACGAAATGGCCTCATATTTGGAGTAAGTTTAGTAATGGCCTTTATGTTTTACTTGTTACGACATGTTATAATTGTAGGGTTGATGATCATTTACCAATACGTTTATTTTTCATGCAGTGAACATTATAATATGATCAAAAGAGAAGGCGGCCGTGACATTGATAAAAAGCATGAGGCTAACTTTGAACGTTGGTTCCATAAACGTTTATACAATAGTGGGCGTACTGCAGACAATGACTCAAAACACTTATATGATCTTGCATGTGGGCCTGATCGTCATGTTAGATCGTATAGAGGTTGCATCGTGAATGGGGTTAGGTATCACACAAAAGAATGTGCAGAAACTCGTACTACTCAGAACAGTGGTGTTTCTGTTTCAGGTGAGGACGAAACCTCAATAACGGAGTATTATGGTGAGTTAAAAAATATTCTAGAGTTACGTTACCCTGGCCAAAATCTCGTGTACTTGTTTGAGTACGATTGGTGGGACACTGGGAGTGCAACAGGAGTACGAATGGACCAAGGCTTCACGATTGTGAATACTTCTCGCAAATGGTGTGAATCCGACCCGTTCATCTTAGCATGTCAAGCTTCGCAAGTGTTTTACTTGGATAATCCCAAATTGGGTGGTAATTGGAAAGTGGTGCAGAAGTGGATCAATAGAGACATCTATGATATTCCAACAGTACAAAAGGGAGATAATACAGAAGATGACCAAAGACTCAGTGATGACGTATACCAGGAAGGTGAATGTGTTGGGGGTAATATGGTCTTTGTTGATGAAGCGAATGTTGAAGCCTCCACTCAATTACGTAGAGATGATGCGACAATAGCAATTGACGAATTATATATTCAACTTGATGCAAGCATGTTTGCCAACGATAACTTGCCGGACGAGGACCATTATACAAACTTTGATGAGGAAGAGGAGTTATGTAGCGACAACGATATAGACTCTGAACACGAAGAGGACTCTGAACACGAACAATCATCTTCAAGTAACAGTGATACAGATTCTGAATATGAATTTGATGATGAAATGTGTTGAACACATAAGCTCAAATTTGGTGTAAGTACAAAGTGTATTAGCATATTTAATGAAATTGATGCTCTCTCTCTCTCTCTCTCTCTCTCTCTCTCTCTCTATATATATATATATATATATATATATATATATATATATATATATTGTGGTGTTGTTTTTTTTTTTTACTAGCATGATTATTGTATGTTTGTCAAAAATATTGAACATGCTATATGGTTATAAATTGACTAATATAATTTTGTGGTTTTTGACTTGTTAGCAGATTGATCATAACAATGACAACAACAGTACGCAAACGTGTTCCAGCAGCACGAGGCCGAGGCCGAGGCCAAGGTCAAGGTCGGGGCCTTATTGACGAGCATGAGAGTCCGACTCTCAATTCTGGGTTTGGTGATACAGATATGCAAGTGTCGCCCTCGTCCCCCCCTCCTCCTCGAGTCAGTGGATGGGCATCCTTCGCATGAGTCTAATAATCCTATTCACTCAGTGGCAGGATTGGATTCACAGTGAGCCGCCCCTACTGCATCTTGTAAGTTCATGAATTTTATATTTATGAACTGTTATTTTTGTATTATTTTGGTTTGTTATAGACATTTGACAATATACTTTTCCAAATATAACTTACTACGTTACCATGTTTTGCGTAACAGCTACCACGTCTGTCAGAAGTGTAAGGGGTAAGGCCAAGTGTAAGAAGTTGAGTGACCACGTACTTAAGCATGGTCCCTTAGTGCTAAACATCCCAAATAGACACCGGGCACCTGTAGGCGAGAATGCATCATGGTTTGCAAGTAAGATTGGGGAGATTATTCGTAACATGTGCGAACTCCATCACGGTGAATGGAAAAAGGTCCCAGCTGAAGAAAAGAGCAAGTTGTTGTTTCATGTTCAGGTATGAATATCAATGTAATGTTTAATAATATGTTTCGTATGGAAAATTAATGTGACACATTTTTTACCATTGTTTTCTTATCTATTATGTATCAGTCAAACTTCGCACTGAATATGGAACGATACGAGCACATCAAAGTTGTTGAACATAAATTGGGTCGTGCATATGCTAGGCTTCGTTCGAACTTGTATAGGGATCATTACAAGAAATATTTTGACGGCATTGATAAAGACGATGATGAGGGGATTGCCAAGGCTAAGGCTATTGGGAGGGAAAACGTGCCAGCAGGGTATGGTCCTCAACAGTGGAACCTAATATGTGACTCATTTGATGACGGTAAATGGAAGGTAAATATATATTATTATACTTATTAGAATATTCAAATTGATATAATTTGCATGCACTTGAAGACATTTTATGAATAATTGTGTTTTTTTTTTTCTTTCCAAATTTCATAGAAAAAGTCTGAACGAAATACCCTAAACAGAAGCAAATTGGAAACAAATCACACAACTGGGACTTGTTCATTTGTCAACGTCATTTACAAAAAGGTAAGTATCTCGTACCATAATTTAATGAAAGTAACGTTATTTAGTGTAAACTTTGATTATATGTATTAAATGTAGGAACAAGAAACAAAAGTGAAGCCTAATCCTGTTGAACTATATGAGGTTACCCATACAAGAAAAAAGGATAAACAGTTTGTGAACGACAAATGCAAAAGTCTATATGTAAGTAACTGTTTACGCTCCGATCATTAAGTTGATTAGTGAAGAACATGAATAGTAAACTTGCATGAAGTATATGTTAAACTAAGGCCAACTATGACTTGTGCAGCTTCAAATGCAAGAATTAACGACCAGTGAGGCCTTAGAGGAAGGCAATGTGGAGGGAACAAGTGTAGATGACCGAATGCAAGAAATAGTCACACAAGTACTAGGGGGCCGACGAGCTGGGCACGTTAGAGGAATGGGATGCGGTCTTATTCCTACCCCTTTAAGAACTTCATCTCAAGCATTCACCCACTTCGACAACCACGATGAGTGTAGGAGAAGACAAGAAGATACTCAAAGCGAGCTTCAACAGACTAGAATTGAACTTCATCAGTACAGGGAGAATTTGCAAGCCAACGTTGAGGAAACGAACAAATTAAAAGCCACTGTTGAGTTCTTAATGTCACGTATTGGAGGGTTAGTGAAACTCTACCTATGCATTAATTTTACAAAAACACACATACTAAGTAATCGTTAAAAAGCTTATTGATCATTATATGAAATTTTATTCTCTTAGGTCTGGAGGGAGCTTGCTTGGAGGTGCATCAAGTGAAGCCAACAATTGAGGGAGCTTTGGAATAACTTTATTTAGGATGTACTCTTTGATAGCATCTATTTGTGATATATTTTTTGATACTATGTATTTGGATAGTTGTTGGTACTTTCTATTTGCTAATGTGTATTTGACTATTTGTTGATCGTGATCTGTTTGGTAATGTATATTTGTTGGTACTTTTTATTTGGTTTATATTATATTAAGATATTCGCAAAATTTTTGGTTCAACAACTTTTGAGTTAGTAAATCTCCCTTGACATGGTTATCAAGGTTAAAGAACTTTGAGTAAACAATGCAAGGGAGTAATAATATCTTTCTAAATTTTATTTTTAAGTGTATGCAGGATGACAAGAGTACAAGAAAGTTAAACCACCCAAGCAGGTTCTCGCTTTAATATATTTCATGAAGAAACACATTTTTAATATCTCTTTCTCTATCATTTTGGGTTTCATTTTCATTGTCTTTGATATTATATATTGGTTCATTGTGGTAGATTACTCAAATTGCTTATGAGGATGAATTGGCAAGGAAGAGAATGCAGATAAGTACTTTATTTTGGGTTTTGGAATTTTGCTGCCCATGAATTGTAAAACATATATTTAATAGTTTTCTCCCTTGGCAGGTTTGGTTAATGGGGCAGTTCTCACATATTTTTTATGATTTTGATGAGGTTAGTCATTTTGAGTTATGTTTCTTGTGGGCATTTAGATTAGTTTGATTATTTCATATATTAATTGATTCATCAAACAATGTTGTTGTGTACTTAAACATAAATGCAATGTTTCTTATAGAGGTACTCTACGTGCATTTTATTTGCCCATGCATGGAGTTATGTTTCTCCGGATAAGTTTTCTTGCTGAATTCTTTTAGTGTTGGTTTCTTCATAGTGAACTTTTTTTTTTGGCCTCAATCTTGTTATTAGGCGCACAGTGCTTATCATGGTGTTGGCATTGTGAAATTGATGGGCCGTAGCAGTAGATATATAGCTATGCATGCATCCCTAGCTAGTGGACAAATTGACATATGTTTGATAAATGAGGTACTTATTACTAGCAATTAATTGGATAGTTATCTTTGTGAGCTGTTACTGATTCTACTGATATGCACATCTAAGGTATCTTTTAATTTGCACGGGCTTCATGGTGTTTTGAGTCATCTGAAATACCTGATTGAGACAAAGGGTTCGGCTGTTATTTGTGTCGCAGAGGGAGCACGGCAGGTGAGTTACGTAAGGAATTCATATTTTCGCTTTTGGGTTGAATACTATTAATTGATCAGGTGATTTAAATTGTGCAGTTCTTTTTTGGCTTCATGAAATACTGTGAAAAACTGCCTGTGTTCATTTCATTGCATTGCATAGATCTTATAACTTCTTCATTATATTTTTCCCCAAGATGAAGAGTAAAATTCAGTATGTTATTGTTTTTTGATGCAGAATTTTATTCAGAAAACTAATGCTAAAGATGCGTCTGGGAACATTGTATTTGGAGATTTCGGTGTCCACATTCAACAAGAGGTTGGTGGTTGTATTTTGACTAATTTCATGTGGTCTTCATCTCTCCATGACTCTTGAGACAAGTTAAGTGGGTTGATAAATAATGAGCTGACTGAAAGTCTAATTTTTAACATCAATTGATATGTGTTGCATGGATAAGAATGGACTGCAGTTTGGCCTTTTAGTTGTCATTTGTCAGAGTTACAAATATGATATATTTTAAGCCTTCAAGATCTTACTCTATTAGTGACTCTTTTTGCTAAGACTAGTCAGTTGACTTTTGATGTTATTTGTGTGAATTGTTCTTCACTTGAACTGGAAATCATTAGAAAACCTACTGATGCTGCGATCGATCGCACTTGGAGTGCGATCGATCCCAAAATTTCGAAAACCTACTGATGCTGCGATCGATCGCACTTGGAGTGCGATCGATCCCAAAATTTCGAAAACCTACTGATGCTACGATCGATCGCACTTGGAGTGCGATCGATCGCAAATTTCCGAAACCCTACTGATGCTGCGATCGATCGCACTCCAAGTGCGATCGATCTCCAAAATTTGAAAACCTACTGATGCTGCGATCGATCGCACACTTGTGTGCGATCGATCACAATTTTTTTATTTTATTTTATATTTTATTTTTTAGGACCATTAGGGTCGACAAATGTCGACCCTAATGGTCGTCAATTTTTTTTAATATTTTTGGACCATTAGCGTCGACTAATTCTTTTGTGTACATCATCTTTAGAGTCAAACACATGCATCTTTTAGGGTCGATAAAGTGGATGCTAAAAGTCATCATTAGGGTCGACTCTAAGTGGACGCTGATAGTTAGTTTTTTTTTAAAATTTTTTAGGAAAAGTGGACGCTAATGGTTTAACTATCAGCGTCCACTTTGATTTAGACGCTAATAGTTATTATTATTATTTTTTTAAAAGGGCCATTAGGGTCCATAAAGTCGACCCTAATGGTTAACTAAAAGTGGACGCTAATGCTTGACTATTAGGGTCGACTTTCGCTTCCGTTTACATCATCTTTAGGGTCCAAACATTGCGACTTTTAGGGGCAATAAAGTGGACGCTAAAAGTAATCATTAGGGTCGACTTTTAAGTGGACCCTGATAATCAGACATGTGATCATTAGGGTCGGACTATTAGCGTCGACACCTTTAGGGTCGAAAAGTGGACGCTGTTGCCAACAGCGTCCACTTTAGGGTCTTTAGGGGCGACTTAAAGTCGCCCCTAAAGACCTAATTTCTTATAGTGATTTCATGTGCTAGCATTGCTGGATCTCTTAATTCTTATGACTGTAATAGCCTTAACCATGACTATGTTGACCATGCGCACTCTATGAATGCTTTGTTAGATTCTCATAATATGATGTCCAAGAAACTTTGTGTTGTCAATCTAGACATTGAACGTATTATGGATGAATTTGTCAGTTGAATATTTCATATTCTAGCCCCTTAATTGACATATGTTAATCTCTTAGTTTTATTATTATTTGATGTTTTGTCTTGTTTTTGTGTTTTCTTGTGTTTTTAGGGTTTTTGAAGAAAAGAAAGCATTTATAGAAAGTTCCAAGCTTAAAGGAAAATTTGGGAGAAAAGCTGCGAGCAATGAAATCAAGCACAAGTTCCTAGGCTCGAGCACACCGGTGCTTGAGTGCAGCAGCAGAAGGCTCGAGCGCAGAAGAACAAGGATTGAGTGCGTATGCGCTCGATCACAAGAGGAGCCAATGCGCTCGAGCGCAAAAAGCCTACGATTGATCGCTGATAAGTGCCAAATATTGCATATTTGGACCCCTTTATTTACATTAGTTAATCCTTTAGCTGTGTCGTTATTTAATATTTTGTGTTAGTTTTGTGTTTTTAGTATTTTGTAGGTCATTGAAGAAAAACTGCAGCTTTAAAGGGAAAAATGCAAAGTTTGGAAGAAAGAATACTTTAAGAAGACCTAGATTGTGTGGTTAAGTCTAACCAAATCCAAGAAAAGGTTAAATCAAATTAAAGTTCAGATTGGATAAGATTTCGGATCGGATTCAAATTTAGATTCTGCACACGTCTTAGTATTTTGACCATAACTCTTTGTTCAAATATCGGATTGAAGTGATTCAAACGGCATTGGAAAGCTAGCTCAAAATACTACAATTTGTTGTGAAATTGGATTTTCGTAATTCAGACGGTTTCTATGCCAAAATCGCCCCACAATTAAAGGACACAAATCTGGACGAATCCTATTCCGATTTCAGACTTCTATTTTGACTGGGAGACAGACCTCCGAATTATCTAGGTTTACTTGGGCTTCTAGGACTTCCCTAAGCCTATAAATAGACTTCTTTGCATTCAAGAAAAAAGACACAATCCCAGAGAGCAAAATTCTTTTGTTTAGTGTTTCTTTAGGTTTAGGTTTAGGTTTAGATTTTATTTTTATGTGGAGTTAAATTCCCAACTAAGGTTGGGGATGAAGCCTCACCGATGAAGAACATCAATACTTTTATGTAAGTTTTTATTATTCTGATTTTATTGGGTTTTATATTTCAATTGTTTTACTTCTAATCAATTGTAGGAGTGATTCTTGGATATCTCTTGTGATTCAAGGATACATGTGATGATTTGAGATAATTTCATATGATTGATTGCTTGGCTTTTAACTCATAAAAATTGGATATCCCTTGTGATTTGTTCTACGGATACATCTGGTGTTTCAACTGAATTTGGATTCCTTTTGTGATTTGGTCAATGAATGAATACATGGGATGGTTTTGATTAATTCTTTGAAGCATAGTAAAACATATCTATGATTTAATTTGTGAGAACTTTGGATTAATATTGATGAACATAAAGTATGTTGTTATGATTTGGTGAGTGTGAATTCCCAAACCTTAGTACCTTTATCCTTAGATTTACTTATTTTATTTAGTTTATGTTTATCCTTTAATTTTCAAAACTCAAAAATCAAAACCCTTTTGGAACTAGATTGGGATTTAATTAGTTTAGATATAAATTGCTCTTTCAAAAATACAATTCTCTGTGGGATCGACCTCGCACTTGCAATCCATTAAACTACAATTGATTCCTGCACTTGCAAGTTAAATAAATTTGCACAACAATCGCATCCATGCGCTTGATCTCACCAACTTGGGATCGAGCGCCTAGATGTAGCAAATGACCTTTTTCACTCCAGATTGGGTTTGCAATCTCCTTTTTGGATTAGGAGACTGACCTATGGTTTTATTAGGATTTCTAGGACTTCTAGGGTTCTCATAATCCTATAAATAGGCATCTATACATTGAGAAAAATGTACAATTCTAGAAAGGAGAACTAGAGGCTCGATCAAGAAGCGTTTTCGGTTTCTTCTTTCCCTTTTAATTTTCGTTTTATTTAAATTATGCGTAGCTAATATTTTAGTTAGGGCTCGATTGAAGCCCTAGTCATGTCTTTTTAGGATTTCAATATTGGCGCCTTTGCTGCAATTATATTTGAGTATTTAACTTGGTTAATTCCTGTTTAATCGAATTCCCCATATGCATATGTTGGATTTGTTATTTGTGTCAATTTAAATGATCGAGTCCTGGGCATAAGAAAGAGTCAATATCATGGGTTCTTGGCTTAATCAACATGGAGAACTGGGAGTAGATACCATGCTCTAGGCTTCGTGTGTTTGTCGATTTTCATAGATTTATGCTTTCTTGAAGAACAACTTAGTGTAATGCTAAATCCTTTGATCGAGAAAAGAATTAGAATAGATACCATGCCTAATTTGTTGCTTAGAAAAACCAATAGCTTAAGGAGTAGATACCATGCCCTTAGGTGGGAAAGCATTAAGTATATCCGCGTAGTTGTTAGCATTGGCATATTGTTTATCTTAATTGAGTCTGATTAGTGGTGGATGTCAAAACCCTAACCCTTTAGTTATTTTTTATCTTTGATTACCTTTTTATTTTATTGTTTCAAATCAATTTGTGACAATTGGTTTAATAATGTTAATTAATTAGGAAATTACATTCTAAGCTTAATTTCATAATTCTCGTGGGAATGATGTCGTATTTGCCTGCTATACTATCGTTTTAATCTTATGCACTTGCGAGTAAAACGTACCGAGTATTCGCCTATTAATTTCAGAGGGTATTTGGCATAACAGTCAGAGTTAATTCAGAAATAGATAGATTGTCTTTTGATAATGAGATGAAAAGAAAAGAACTCCATAATGCTAAGCAATCTGGGGTGTTGGTTGATAAATCTCTTGATTGTTCTGCACATGAATTGTGTCGTGTGAAGAATCGTGGCTTATGTTTTCATTGTGGAGTTCAAGGACATTTTCGCGCTAAATGTCCCCTTTTGAAGCATAAGAGTTCTAAGTCATCTAATCCTATATATGGTAGGAAACACTCTAATTTTGTTCAACAACAGTTGGAGCTCATAAACTCTAAACTAAACTTTCTTACTAGTGTTATTTTTGATAAATACCCCTCATCTTTTGTGCATAGTCAAAAGTTTAGTGAAGGCAATGGCTCTTTCAAGAAGTGTCAAAATGAAAAACGTGACCATGTTGATCTTGTTGCTCACTGTTGTGCCAAATACCCACCTAAATTAATAGGCAAATACTTGGTACGTTTTACTCGCAAGTGCACGAGATCAAAACGTGAGTATAGAGTGCAAGTACGAGATCATTCCCACGAGGATTGTTGTTTTCATTTAGAATTGATTTTCCAATTTGAATTGTCAAATTGTCATAGATTTTCAATGGTAAGATATAAAAATAAAGAAAAGGTTAGGGTTTTGACATCCACCACAAATCATGCTAATTAAGATAATATTAGGCCAATGTTCCAATCATATGGTATATTTAATGCTTGTCAACCTAACGGCATGATATTTACTCCTTAAGCTATTGATCTCCCTAAGCAATGAATTAGGCATGATATCTACTCTAATTTGTTCCTTCCCTAAAGGATTTAGCATAGTATCTACAAAGTTGTTCTTTAGAGAAACATAATTCTATGGAGATCGACAAACACATGAGTCCTAGGGTATGGTATCTACTCCTAATTCCCATGTTGATTAAGCCAAGAACCCATGGTGAGGTTCTTTTATTACTTTATTAAGCCCAAGATTCGGTCATCTAAATTGACTTAATTAACAGATTTCAAACACACGCAAATAATGATGAGGCACATTCACATGGGGAATTCAATCACATAGACATAATCAATTAAATTAAACCACAATGATTGAAACAAAGGCACTAGTATTAAATTAAAAAGACAAGATCAGTTCTTCAATCTAGCCATAACAATAAGTTTAGTTACACATAATGAAACTAAAACTAAAACATAAAAAGAAAAGGGAAAGAAGAAACCGGAAAACGTTTCTTGAAGTAGCCTCTAATTTCTCTCTTTGGAATTGTCTATTTTCTAAGTGGCCTAGTGGTCTATTTACAGGCTTTAGAAAGACCTAAAAACCCAAGAAAACCTAATAAAATCGGAGAACAAAACCCTAGTCCAATTAGGGTTGGGAAAACCTAATTTTAAGTGTCTTTCCGCATTTGGATCACCTGAGTGCGCTCGATCGCCGTGCCTTGCGCTCGATCGCCGTGCCTTGCGCTCGATCGCCGTGCCTTGCGCTCGATCGCAGCTTGTGCTCGATCATTCCTCTGCTATGCTCGAGCCTAAGTGTGGTGCACTCAATCCGAACTCCAGCTTTCCCCAAAATTGGCACTTGATGCCTAGAATTTCCAGAAACGCTTCATTTTCCTTCAAACACCTAAAAATAAAGAAAAACACGAAAAGGAAGTAAAACAACATAAAATAGCACAACTAAAGGATTAACATACATAAATTAAGGGGCTAAAATATGTATATTTTAGCCCTTAACACACCCTCAAACTCACATATTGGTAGTCCCTTAGCAATACTAAACTGAAAACAAAAACAAAAACTACTCTATCTCCACGTTCGTAGGAAACATGATTGCATTTAGCACATGCAACAAGCCTTTTAAACTCCTAGACATCCCTAGTAGGACGAGTGAAGTCTCGTGAGGGTTTACAAAAATACTACCCACAAACATTTATGCACAATTCATGTCATCCTTAAAATTAAAGCGTCACTAAGAATCAGGATTTTTAGCCATTAGCAAGCTTAACAAGATAAACTCCATCTTCACAATGAATTGGAATTTCAAAAGTTTAATTACTTACAACAGGCAAGCTAAGGCATCACAAGCTCAAAATGGTGTAAGGTGAACTAGCAAATAAATATGACGCTTCCAAGTAGCTCCAATGTGCAATATCTCACTATCTCAAATTCCACTAGGATCCTTATCAACATGAAAAACTATGGCATGGAGTCACATTATTTTTTTCTTTTTAGTCATGTTGAGCAATGTTTGGTTCTATTAAGCTTTCTAATTGACCCATGTAAAGAATGTTAGGCCAATGTATCTCAAACCAGATGGTTTTAGGGCAATAGGTGTAAAGACACCCCTAAGGACTTACTAACTCGAGTCAAAGAGGCTACAGAACTAAACTAGCCATGACACTAATCAATTCAAAACTTTCACATTTTGACGTGAACACTTAATGCTTAATGAGGTAAAAGGTCAGATTACTTAGTGAAGAATTTTTAAATTGATCAGTTTTTTTTTTTTTTTTTTTTTTTTTTGTCAACTCGTGCCAAAGTATCCATATAATAAATAACCCATCTTCACCCAAGACAAAGAAACATACATATTAGGCATACATGTCATACCTCACAAAAAATATGTACTAGTGTACTTGTGTGGATCAAATCAAATAGGTGAATTCTCACATGCTTAAAGTAAGTAACCAAACTCAGAAACTCTATCATCAGATCATGTGTTCATAATTTTAAACTCACTAATTAAAATAAAATCCTACTTCTCAGATCAAAAATAAAAATAAAAATAAAAAATTAAGATGGACATGAATATGCAATATAACTTTAAAATTAAAACAAAAATAGGGACAAAGTGTGTGTATACCCCCAAACTTAAATTACACATTGTCCCCAATGTGTATAAAACATGGAAAGATCTCACCTGGAAGGTGGGGGAACTAGTTGGACTAGTATGGCTTGAAGCACACCCCCAAACTTGAATTCAAGCTCACTTGTTCCTGAAAAACTAAAGCAAATAAAAAGGAAAATAAACATAAAAACAAATTGAAAAATAAAAGGATAATCGTGAGGGTTTTCCAGAAATGTTACCCACAAACATCAAGCACAGTGCATGTTATTTCAAAAATTAAAGCATCACTTCAAGATCATGATTTTAATTCATTAGCAAGCTTAAAAAGATGAACTCCATCTTCACAATGAATTGGAATCTCAAAGTGCAATTACTTACAAAGGACATGCTAAATCATCACAAGTTTGAAATTTGTGTACAATGAATTAGTACAAAATTATGAGGCTTCCAAATCTTTCCAGTATGCAATGTCTCCGTGTCTCAAAATTCACTGAATTTCCTATTAGAATGAACGACAATGGCATTTTTTTTTTTTTTTTGGTCAAGTTATGCAATGTTTGGTTCCCTTAAGCTTTCTAATTGACCCATGTAATGAGTGTTAAGTCAATGACTCTCAAACCAGATAGTTTTAGGGCATTAGGTGTAGAGACACCCCTAAGGACCTACTAACTCAAGTAAAAAAGGCTACAAAACCAACTAACCATGACATTGATTAAATCAACATTTTTCACCTTTTGACGTGAACACTCAATGCTTTGAGGCAAGAGGTCCAATTACTCAGTGAAAGGCCATAAATGATCATTTTTTTTTTTCAAATATGCCAAAGTGTCCATTTAATAAATTATCCAGTTTCATTCAAGATGCAGAAACACACATATCAGACCTCATCTCATACCTCTCTGATTATGTGCTAATGTGCTTGTGTGATCAGATCAAATATGTGATTTTTTAACTGTCCTTACCAAGTAATCAAACTAACAGATTCACTCATCAGATCATGTGTTCAAAATTTTAAGCTTACTGATGAATTCAAGCCACAATTCTTTTAGATCAACTTAAAATTTTAGAGAAACATGAACTTGCATAAATTTTTTTTTTTTTTTTTTTTTTTTTCAATAACAAACAAACACACAAAACAAACAATTAACATGAAATTGGGACAAAGTGTGTGCAAACAACACGTGTGGCCATACCCCAAACTTAAATTACACATTGTCCCCAATCTGTCTAAATTAAGGAAAGAGTGTACCCGGGAGATGGACAAAATAGTCTTGGAAAGCATGGCTCATTGCACACCCCCAAACTTGAATTGAAGCACACTAGTCCCTGCAAAATAAGCAAACACACAAACAAGTAAAAAGAAACAAAACTAAAGATAAATAAAAAGATTAACTTAAAACACACTAAACAAAACAAAATAAAAAGATAACTATGGGATGCTGCCCAACTGCGCTCAATCGAACGCATGGTGCACTCGATCGCACTTGTGCAAGGCTGTGCATGTGTGGGTGATGTGTGCTCGAGCACACACAATGTGTGTTTGATCGCACTAACAGAATGTACAACAACCAAAAGTTGATTACTGCGCTCGATCGTACTCAGGGTCCGCTCGATCGTAGTAACAAAATGCAATGAAACCACAAGTGGAGACCTGCGCTCGATCGCACGCAGGTTGCGATCGATCGCAGTAACAGAATGTAAAAACATGACAAAAGACTGGAAACACTAAAACACCAAAGTAAAACAAAACACAAAGGAAAACAAAAACTAAATATAAATAAAACAAAATAAAACAAACAACAAAATAAAAAGGATATGCTATGGGGTGCCTCTCATGAGCACTAAGTTTAACGTCTTCAGTCAGACTGTGGCATTTTAAACTTGAAGCACCAATCTTTCCTTCTCTTTCACCAAAGGGAATGAATCTTTTTTGCTGGAAGGTGATTTTTAGTGTTTCTAGATTGGGGAAGACCACTTTAAGTTTTCTCAAACAATTGCTCATCTGGTGGGAAATCATGAACTGGAATAAAGTAAGAAGAAAACTCAGGGAGCTTCTCTATCTTGATGTCTTCAATTTGCTCATGTGGTAGCTCTAATAGACTTCTCTCCTAGCCTCTTTGCTCCTCTTTCCCCTCTTCCACTTGATTTTCAGCCACCTCTTCACTCCTCAAGGTGACAGCTTGCTCATGATAGTAGGTGCACTCTTCCTCCACGTATTGTTCATTGGGGTGTTCCATCAACTGCCCTTGACATTCTTCTTCTTGGTATTAGTAAGGCCTATTGATGCTGAATGTGCTCAGCTCCTTGGCCAATTGCCCTATTTGCACTTCTAGTCTTTGGATGGCTTGATCGGTCCTTGTATTGTATTGTTTTTGATCAGCCATGAATTGCTATTGTGTAATCACAAATTGCTGTTGTGACGTCACCAGTTGTCGTACAAGATCCTTCAGGTCATCATTCTCTGGCTCTTAAGCTGGTTGGACTGTTTGTTGGAAATTGTTTTGCTGTCCTTGAGGGTTCAGAATGTTCCATGAGGAATTGAGGTGGTTGTGCCACCCTGAATTATAATTGTTAGAATAAGGATTGTTCTTGGGAGGATAAGTGTTCTGTCCCATATAATTCACCTATTCTTGTTCTGCATATGGAGATAAAGGACACGTCTCAGTGGTGTGATCTAGATGGGAACAAATAGCACATACCTGGTTTGGTGTGTCCCGTTGCAGAGGTGAGATTTTCTGGGCAGTCATGACCTTGACAATCATGTCCAACTTCTTCTCTATGGCAACCATCTGATCTTGTAGTGGTGGATCCGATTGAGAGGAATATGCATGATTTCTAAGAGCTTGAG
The DNA here is from genome assembly GCF_965113065.1 of Corylus avellana. Taxonomy (NCBI): domain Eukaryota; kingdom Viridiplantae; phylum Streptophyta; class Magnoliopsida; order Fagales; family Betulaceae; genus Corylus; species Corylus avellana. The sequence goes on from NC_142498.1 coordinate 10,787,210, forward strand.
CTTGCCACGGGAAATTTGACTATTGGCTCCAGGTTGGGTTGCAGGAATCAAGATAGTTGTCGTTCCCCAGTCTAGAGATCGATGTGTTCATGTACTCATAATGTTCGTTAGAAATTTGTCTCATTCTAGGACATTCTCTAACATGATGATAAGGGTCATGGCATAAAGAACACAGTCCATGGGGTGTCGGAATGCCGCCCCACATGTGTGAAAGCAAAAATAAAAAAGGATTAAAATAAAAAAGGAAAATAAAAATAAAATTAAAAATAAAACTTACGAAGATGCATACTTAACTGACCCTGCATGAAATAAAAGGAAAAAAATTAGATCTATAATTATCGCAGTATTGTGCTGTTCTCTGGATGTGTGATCGATCGCACTCTGAGGCGCGCTCGATCGTACTGGTGTGGTCGATCGCCCTGGTTGATCGATCGCACCTCTAGAGGCAGAACAGTAACTACGAAAAAACAGAAAATTAAAACTAAAGTAAAAAAAAAATAAACTAAAGGAAAAAATTCCAAACAAAATCAAACAATCCCCAGCAACGGCGCCAAAAACTTGTTATGCAAATATCTACCTAAAAATAGGTAAATAATTGTACATTTTACCTGCAAGTGTACAAGGTCAACATAGTAGTATATGGTGCAAGTACAGGATCATTCCTACGAGGATTACTGAATTTTTGTTTAAAAATAAATTCCTTAAGTAAAACAAAGATTGATTGTCTAAGTGATGATAATAAAAGGTAGGGCTTTGATATCCACCACTAATTATATTTAACTAATATAACAATATGCCAATGCTTTGATCATGTTATGCATACCTAATGTTTGTCAACCTAAGGGCATGGCGTATACTCTAACTCTTTTCCTTTTTAAGGGATTTAGCATGGTGTATACTAAGTTGTTCCTTAGAAAAGCATATACTCTATGGAAATCGACAAACACATGATGCCTAGGGCATGGCATATACTCTTAGTTCCCCATGTTGATTAACCCAAGAATCATAGTGTGGATTCTTTTGCTACATATGTTAAACCCAGGACTCGGCCATCCAAATTGATTTAACTAACTAGTCCATACCACATACATATGTTGATCAGGCACACAAATATGAGAAATTCATGCAATTAGGCATTAATCAAGTTAAATAGCACAACAAGATCATTACAAGGGCGCCAATATTGAAATATTATCTCAACATAACTAGGGCTTCTATCTAGCCCTACTAATTAAATTAGCTATACATAAAATTGATGTTAAACATCTTCATAAAGAAAAGAAAAGAAAGAAAAATAATAAACCCGAAACTGGAACTTGAAGAGCTCCTCTTCTTCTCCTTACCAAGTATATCTATTCTAGAGGCTTAAGGGTCTATTTATAGGCTTTAGAAGTCCTTGACAAAGTAGTAAACCTAGGAATTTCGTAAGGTTTCAAAACCTATTACAATTGGGAGTTGGAAAACCCTAATATGGAAAGAAAGACATTCTGGCCGCTACTTGATGTGTCTCATGCGCACGGGTGCAATCGATCGTAGCTCGTGTGTGCTCGATCGCAGGTCTGCAATCGATCCTTCTTCTGTTCTACGCTCGATCACTCTTGGCCTGATTTGTGTTTGATCTTCACGGGTATTGCGCTCGATCGCAGGTACCCTGTGATTGATCGTAGTGTCAGAGAGCTCCCAATTTTCCATCTTCTCTCTTTTGAGCCCAAATCATCTAGATATACTTCATTTTCTTCCAAAAGCCTACAAAAGTATGAAAAACACAAAAAAAGAATTAAAATGATCTAATTAACCAAAACCAAAGGATTAAAACATGCAAGTTAAGGGCTGGAAATATGAATATTTTAGTACTTATCACAGTGTTAAGTGTCAAAATATTCATATTTTTAGCCCTTAACTTGTTTTAATCCTTTACTTTTAGTTAATTCATGCCATTTTACTTCCTTTTTGTATTTTCTTTGTTTTATAGGTTTTTGGAAGAAAAGAAAGGGTTTCTAGAAAAATTCCAAGTTTAAAGGGCAAATTGGGAAGACCTAGAAAATATGGTTAAGCTTAGCCAATCATGGTTAAGTTTAATCCAATAAAGGAAAGGAGTAAATCGGAATTTCTCAAATAATAGTCAAAATCGGATTGGAGGCAAAATTGGATTCTGCATACCTCTCGGTATTTTAACCATAACGTTCAGCTCAGATATCCAATTGAGGTGATTCAAGCTGTATTAGAAAACTAACTCAAAATTATATAAATCATTGTGAAATAGCATTTTACCAATTCGGAGTGCCACAAGGCCAAAATCACGCCGTAATTTAAGACTGCAATTCTGGGCGAATCCTACTCCGATTTGGACTTAGGTTTTCTTTATCCTAATTGGACTCAGACTTAAATCTCCAAAATTCCTTGGATTACTAGGGCTTCTAGGACTCTTCTAAGCCCTATAAATAGACCTCTAAGCCTCACAATTGAAGACAATTTTGAAGGAGACAACTTTGGGGAGAGGATTGGAGGCTACTTCTAGGAGCGGTTTTCAGTTTCTTTACCTTTTCTTTTTAGTTTTATTTTAATTATGTGTAACTAACTCTTAAGGAAGGGGAGATTGAAGCCCTAGTTATGTTTAGGGTTTAGGTATGTATGTGCCTGATCAACATAGGCATGTGGTATGGACTAGTTGGTTAAATCAATTTGGATGGCAAAGTCTTGGGTTTGATAAAAGTAACAAAAGAATCCACACCGCAATTCTTGGGTTAATCAACATGGGGAACCGGGAGTATATGCCCATGCCCTAGGTCTCATGTGTTTGTCGATTTCCATAGAGTATATGCTTTCCTAAGGAACAACTTAGTATACACCATGCTAAATCCCTTAGAAAAGAAAATAGTTAGAGTATATGCCATGCCTAACTCGTTGTTTAGGGAAATCTATAGCTTAAGTAGTACACGCTATACCCTTAGGTTGACAAACATTAGATATGCATAACATGATTAAAACATTGGCATATTGTTATATTATCTAAGTATGATTAGTAGTAGATATCAAAGCCCTGCCTTTACCTTTACTTTACCTTTATATCTTTTTATTTTTCTTAATATGAAATCTATGACAATTTGATATTTTAATTAATTCAAAACAAAATCACAATCCTCGTGGGATCGACCTCATACTTGCTGCACTATACTATTGTTTTGATCTTGTGCACTTGCGAGTTCAAACGTACTAAATATTATCTATTAATTTAGCTAGTATTTGGCACAAGAAGTTTCTGAATAGTCAATAAAAAGATATGCGCTTGAGCGCACTCGGACAGCAGGGCACGTGACCTATTTTAGGTCACTTTTCCCCCGTGCCCCACAACTCTTTCTCCCGGCGCCGTACAAGTTCTCCCTACACGCACCTCCAGCACACTCTTACTCCTCCCATTTTTCTTTTAGTTTTCACGATTTCTACCACACAACCACCACACGGTTCACATCTCCGGCCACTATACCATCAAATTTTCTACCACATTAACCCACAACCCCTACACCATCCCCATTAACCCCCATCTCCGAACACTCACCCAACCTCCAATTCTCTCTTAATTTCTTGCAACTGTGGGTGTTCATCCACCCACATTGCCTCTGTGTTGGGTCTTTCTTGTCTTTGCAGGGAGTTTTGGGCATCTTTTGCTGTATTTTGCTACTGTGGTCATCAAAAGTGCACACCACCTGTTCGATAAAAGTCCCCAATCAAGCTCAACATGCCTAGAACCCGTGCTTCATCTTCCAGGGGGTCCGAGGCCCAAGCTATTTCTCCCCCGCCCAGTTTTGAAGAGCGGGAGCTACTGTTTGAGACTGCCTTCACCATTCGCGAAGACTTTCAAAACCATGAGGCGACTTAATGGGCGGTCGCCGAGTTTAAGCGAAGGGGACTCAAGTAGCTATTCAAACTGGTCACCTCCACCGCCTACCAGAAGTTGGTCATTGAATTCTATGCCAAACTTTCCCATGACTATGACAATTCTGCTGCTCTCTCTTCAAAGGTACAAGGCAAAGTTATTGATGTGACTGGGGCCGACATTGCCGCTGCCATTCAATACAATGATGAGTATCCTCCAGAAGCCGCACATCTTGCCGAGCAACCGCCCCGATACTATGTGGCGGAAATCATTGAGGACATGTGCCATGGGGCACTATGCTGATGCCCACCATAATGCTGGCAGCCGGTCCAAGCTACCTTGAAGGCTTTGGTTTGTGGACTCTATACTACACTGCAATGCCTTCCCCTTTGGACACAAAACTCAAAGGCGTGATCAATTTCTCCAAACTCTCTACGCCTTCTACAAGGATGCTTAATACTCCATTCCCGACATCATTTCGAACCAAATACATAAATTTTGGAATGGAGTGCACATTGGGGGAGCAGAGTCCACTCATTCATGGGGGTTGCCTTTCCCATATCTCATTACGTATATTCTTCGAAAAAAGGGCATCAAGGGCTCCGCAGCTGATGAGCTAGTCACTACTACTCCCATATTTGGCATTTGCCAATGGAACAAGAGCTGCTCCCATATGTCCCGGGCACTTCCAGCACCAGCAGTTGGTGGGGAAGAGAGAGAGGCCAAGCCAATGTCAGAAGATGAACCGGCAGCTGAGCCGGTAGCAACGGTAGAGGAGGAAGAGGCCCCAATCATTTTTGTAGCCATACAGTACCGCTCTCTTAATGAAGAGATGGCAGGCCTTCGAAAAGACCTAGCCGATCAAAGAAGGGAAGCTCAAGAAGATAAAGCATTGATGGATCAACGATTAGCTGCCTTGGAAGAATTGATGCAGTCCATCCTTAGCCGTTTGCCACTACCATCTGGAGCATCTACTTCTGGACAGCACTGAGAGGGAACCACCGTCTAGCTGAAGACGTAAAACTTAGCGCTCATGGTAGGCACCCCATAGTTTATCCATTTCTTTTGTTTAATGTGTTTTCAGTTCAATTTTTATTTAGTTTTAGTTTGTTCCTTTTACTTGTTTTTGTGTTTTCTTATTTTGCAGGGACAAGTGTGCTTCGATTCAAGTTTGGGGGTGTGCTATGAGCCATGCTTTCCAAGACTATGTCGTCCATCTCCCGGGTACATTCTTTACTTTACTTAGACACATTGGGGACAATGTGTCATTTAAGTTTGGGGGTATGGGCACACATGTTCACACACACTTTCTCCCAATTTCATGTTATTTGTTTTGTGTGTTGTTTGTTTATTTGAAATATATATATATATTTCCGCATGTTCATGTTTGCTCTAAAATTTTAAGTTGATCTAAAAGAATTGTGGCTTGAATTCATCAATGAGTTTAAAATTTTGAACACATGATCTGATGAGTGAATCCATTAGTTTGATTACTTGTTGAGGATAGCTTAAAAATCACATGTTTGATCTGAGCACTCAAGTACATTAGCACATAATTTGTGAGGTATGACATGAGGTCTGATATGTGTGTTTCTGCCTCTTGGATGAAATTGGATGACTTATTAGATGACTTATTAGATGACCCTATGGCATATATAGTGAAAAAAAAAGGAGAAAAAAAGAAAGAAAGAAAGATGTGAAATAAATGATCATTGATGGCTTTTCACTGAGTAACTGGACCTCTTGCCTCAAAGTATTGAGTGTTCACATCAAAAGGTGAAAAATGTTGATTTGATCAATGTCATGGTTAGTTTGTTTTGTAGCCTTTTTTACTTGAGTTAGTAGGTCCTTTGGGAGTCATTGACTTAACACTCGTTACATGGGTCAATTAGAAAGCTTAAGGGAACCAAACATTGCACAACAATAGGAATTTCAGTGAATTTTGAGACACGGAGACTTTGCATATTGGAAAGATTTGGAAGCCTCATAATTGTGTACTAATTCACTGTACACAAATTTCAAACTTGTGATGATTTAGCATGTCCTTTGTAAGTAATTGCACTTTGAGATTCCAATTCATTGGGAAGATGGAGTTAATCTTTTTAAGCTTGCTAATGAATGAAAATCATGATCTTGAAGTGATGCTTTAATTTTTGAAATAACATGAACTGTGCATGATGTTTGTGGGTAACATTTTTGGAAAACCCTCACGAGACTTCACTGGTCCACTAGAGAATTCCTAGGGGTTTAAAAGGCTTGTTGCATACGCTAAATGCAATCGTACATCCCGCGAAAGATGGATTTATCTTTTGTTTTTTGTTTTTCCATTCCAGTTTTTGTTTTGTATTGCTAAGGGACTAGCAATATGTAAGTTTGAGGGTGTGATAAGTGCTAAAATATTCATATTTTTAGTCCTTAATTTGCATGTTTTAATCCATTGGTTTTGGTTAATTACGTCATTTTAATTTCTTTTTGTGTTTGTCATACTTTTGTAGGCTTTTGGAAGAAAATGAAGTAAATCTAGATGATTTGGGCTCAAAAGAGAGAAGATGGAAAATTGGTAGCTCTCTGACACTGCGATCGAGCACAGTAACCTAGAAGATCAAACACAAATCAGGCCAGGAGCGATCGAGCGTAGGACAGAAGAAGGATCGATCACAGACCTACGATCGAGCGAACATAGGTTGCGATCGAGTTGGAAAACCTTAATATGGAAAGAAAGACATTCTGGCCGCCACTTGATGTGTCTCATGCACACGGGTTGCGATCGATCGCACACCCGTGCACATGAGACACATCAAGTGGTGGCCAGAATGTCTTTCTTTCCATATTAGGGTTTTTTTAACTCCCAATTGTAATAGGTTTTGAAACCCTACAAAATCCTTAGGTTTACTACTTTGTCAAGGACTTCTAAAGCCTATAAAAATACCCTTAAGCCTCTAGAATAGATATACTTGGTAAGGAGAAGAAGAGGAGCTCTTCAAGTTCAAGTCTCAGGTTTAACATCAATTTTATGTGTAGCTAATTTAATTAGTAGGGCTAGATTGAAGCTATAGTTATGTTTAGTTAATATTCCAATATTGGCGCCCTTGTAACGATCTTGTTGTGCTATTTAACTTGATTAATGCCTAATTGCATGAATTCCTCATATGTGTGTGCCAGGTCAATATATGCACGTGGTATGGACTACTTAGTTAAATCAATTTGGATGGCCGAGTCCTGGGTTTAACATAAGTAACAAAAGAATCCACACCGCGATTCTTGGGTTAATCAACATGGGGAACCGGAAGTATATGCCATTCCCTAGGCCACATGTGTTTGTCGATTTCCATAGAGTATATGCTTTCTAAGGAACAACTTAGTATACACCATGCTAAATCCCTTAGAAAAGAAAAGAGTTAGAGTATATGCCATGCCTAACTCGTTGCTTAGGGAAATCTATAGCTTCAGGGGTATATGCCGTGCCCTTAAGTTGACAAACATTAGATATGCATAACATGATCAAAGCATTGGCATATTGTTATATTAGCTAAATATAATTAGTGTTGGATATCAAAGCCCTACCTTTTATTATCATCACTTAGACAATTAATCTTTGTTTTACTTAAGGAATTTATTGTTAAACAAAAATATTCAATTTTGTTTCCATAGAGTGAATATTGTTGTTTTAAACCATGATGTACTTCTTCCCTCCACAAATATTAAAAAGTATTTGGCACAACATCACCCAAGTGAATCTTGAGTAGTCATCCAATACAAGTTTGTTTAGTGTGTTTTAAGTTAATCTTTTTTATTTACGGTTAAATTTTGTTCCTTTTTACTAGTTGGTGTGTTTTCTTATTTTGCAGGAACAAGTGTGCTTCACTTCAAGTTTGTAGGTGTGCTATGAGCCATGCTTTCCAAGATCATATCAACCCTCTCCTGGGTACATTCTTTCCTTTACTTAGACACATTGGGGACAATGTGTCGTTTAAGTTTGGGGGTATGGGCACACATGTTCACACACACTTTGTCCCAATTTCATGTTATTTGTTTTGTGTGTTGTTTGTTTAATTGAAAAAAAGAAAAAGTTTATGCATGTTCATGTTTGCTCTAAAATCAAAAACTTGTTGTGCCTAAATAATACATAAATTAATAGATAATATGTAGTACATTTTAACTCGCAAGTCCAGAAGATCAAAACAATAGTATAGTGCAGCAAGTACGAGGTCGATCCCACGAGGATAATATAACAATGCCAATGATACAATCATATTATGAGTACTTAGTGTTTGCCAACCAAAGGGCATGGGTGTCTACTCCTTAAGCTATTGATTTTCCTAAGCAACGAATTAGGCATGGGTGTTTACTCTAATTATTTTCTTTTTTAAAGGATTTAGCATGGGTGCTTACTAAGTTGTTCTTTAAGAAATCATAAATCTATGGAAATCGACAAACATATGAGGCCTAGGGCATGGGTGTCTACTTCCGGTTTCCCATGTTGATTAACCATAGATTCGCGGTGTGGATTCTTTTGTTACTTATGTTAAACCTAGGACTCGGTCATCCAAATTGATTTAACTAACTAGTCCATACCACATGCACATGTTGATCAGGCACACACATATCAGGAATTCATGAAACTAGGTATTCATCAAGTTAAATATCACAACATGATCGTCACAAAGGCACCAATACTGAAATATTACATAAGCATAATTAGGGTTTCAATCTAGCCCTCCTTAAGAGTTAGTTACACATAATTAAAATAAAAAGAAAAGAGAAGGGAAAGAAAGAACCGAAAACTGCTTCTAGAAGTAGCCTCCAAATTCCTCTCCCCAAGTTTTGCCTCTTCTAAGGATGTATTGAATTGTGAGGCTTAGAGGTATATTTATAGGGCTTAGGAGAGTCCTAGAAGCCCTAGTAATCCTAGGAATTTTGGAGATTTAAGTCCAAGTCCAATTAGGATAAAGAAAACCTAAGTCCAAATCGGAATAGGATTCGCACAGAATTGCGGTCCTGTATTGCGGGGCGATTTTGGCCTTGCAGCGCTCCGAATCGAGAAATTACTATTTCACAATGATTTGTAGAATTTTGAGTTAGCCTTCCAATGCCATGTGAATCACCTCAATCGAATATCTGACCTTAAAGTTATGATCAAAATACCGAGAGGTATGCAGAATCCAATTTTGCCTCAAATCCGATTTTGACTATTATTTGAGAAATTCCGATTTACTCATTTCCTTTATTGTATTAAACTTAACCATGATTGGTTAAGCTTAACCATATCTTCTAGGTCCTCCCAATTTTCCCTTTAAGCTTGGAATTCTTCTAGAAACGCTTTCTTTTCTTCCAAAAACCTAGAAAACAAAGAAAATACAAAAAGGAAGTAAAATGGCATAAATTAATCAAACTAAAGGATTAATACATGTAAGTTAAGGGCTAAAAATATGAATATTTTGGCACTTAACACACCCCCAAACTTACATATTGCTAGTCTCTTAGCAATACAAAGCTAAAAACAAATGGAAAAACAGGAAACAAAAAGATAAATCCATCTTTCGTGGGATGTACGATTGCATTTAGCGTATGCAACAAGCCTTTTAAACCTCGAGGAATTCCCTAATGGACGAATTAAGTCTCATGAGGGTTTTCCAGAAATGTTACCCACAAACATCATGCACAGTTCTTGTTATCCCAAAAATTAAAGTATCACTCCAAGATCATGATTTTCATTCATTAGGAAACTTAAAAAGATAAACTCCATCTTCACAATGAATTGGAATCTCAAAATTCAATTACTTACAAAGGACATGTTAAAACATCACAAGTTTGAAAATTGTGTAAAGTGAATCAGCACAAAATTATGAGGCTTCCAAATCTTTCCAATATGCAATGTCTCTTTATCTCAGAATTCACTGAAATTCCTATTAGAATGACACAATGGCATATTTCTTTTTCTCGCTCTTTTTTTTTTTGGGTCAGGTTGTGCAATGTTGGTTCCCTTAAGCTTTCTAATTGACCCTTGTAGCGAGTATTAAGTCAATGACTCCCAAACCAGGTGGTTTTAGGGTATTAGGTGTAGAGACACCCTAAAGGACTTACTAACTCGAGTCAAAAAGGCTACAAAACCAACTAACCATGACATTTATCAAATCAACAATTTTCACCTTTTGACGTGAACACCCAATGCTTTGAGGCCAGAGGTCCAGTTACTCAGTGAAAAGCCATCAATGATCATTTATTTCACTTTTTTTTTTTTTTTTATCACTATATATGCCATAGTGTCATCTAATAAGTGATCCAATTTCATCCAAGAGGCAGAAACACACATATTAGATCTCATGTCATACCTCACAAATTATGTGCTAGTGTGCTTGTGAGATCAGATCAAATATGTGAATTTTCAACTGTCCTAAACAAGTAATCAAACTAACAGATTCACTCATCAGATCATGTGTTCAAAATTTTAAGCTCACTGATGAATTCAAGCCACAATTCTTTTAGATCAACTTAAAATTTTTTAGCAAACATGAACATGCGTAAATTTTTATTTATTTATTTATTTTTTCATTAAACATAAACAAACAAACAAACAAAACAAATAACTTGAAATTGGGACAAAGTGTGTGAACAATCATGTATGCCCATACCCCCAAACTTAAACGACACATTGTCCCCAATGTGTCTAAGTAAAGGAAAGAATGTACCCGGGAGATGGTTGATATGATCTTAGAAAAAATGGCTCATAGCACACCCCCAAACTTGAAGTGAAGCACACTTGTCCCTGCAAAATAAGAAAACACACCAACAAGTAAAAAATGAACAAAATTTAAAGGTAAATAAAAAAGATTAACTTAAAACACACTAAACAAATTAAAATAACAAGATAACTATGGTATGCTGCCCAAGTGCGCTCGATCGCATGCATGGTACGCTCGATCGTACGCATGGTGCGCTCGATCGCACTCGCGCAAGGCTGTGCATGTGTGGGTGATGTGTGCTTGAACGCACACAAGGTGCGTTCGATCGTACTAACAGAATGTACAATAGCCAAAAGTTGGTTACTGCGCTCGATCGTACTCAGGGTGCGCTCGATCGCAGTAACAGAATGCAATGAAACCACAAGTGGAGACCTGCGCTCGATTGCATGCAGGTTGCGATCGATTGCAGTAACAGAATATAAAAACATGACAAAATACTTGAAACACTAAAACACCAAAGTAAAATAAAACGCAAAGGAAAACAAAAACAAAATATAAAATAAAACAAACAACAAAACAAAATGATATGCTATGTGGTGCCTCCCATGAAACAAAAGAAAAACTTTAAACTTGAAGCACCAGTCTTTTCTTCTCTTCCACCAAAGGGAATCAATCTTTTCTGTTGCAAGGTGATTCCGAGTGTCTATAGATCGGTGAGGACCACTCTGAGTTTTCTCAAACAGTTGCTCATCCTGTGGGGAATCATGAACTGGAATAAAGTAAGAAGAAAACTCAGGGAGCTTCTCTATCTTGATGTCCTCAATTCGCTCATGTGGTAGCTCTAACAGACTTCTCTCTTGGCCTCTTGGTGTTTCAGGAATAAGAGCTGATGTTGAAGAAATCTCAATGCCATCTTCTTTTCATTGATGTGACTCTTGTGGAACTTCGGCTTGCTCTTCCTTCTCCTCTTCCACTTGATTTTCCGCCACCTGTTCACTCCTCAATGTGGTGCTTGCTCATGATAGAAGGTGCACTCTTCCTCCATGTACTGTTCATTGGGGTGTTCCATCAACTGCCTTTGACACTCTTCTTCCTGGTTTTGGTGAGGCCTATTGATGCAGAATGTACTCAGCTCCTTGGCCAATTGTCCCATTTGCACTTCTAGTCTTTGAATGGCTTGATTAGTCTTTGTATTGAATTGTTTTTCATCAGCCGTGAATTGCTGTTGTGTAATCACAAATTGCTGTTGTGAAGTCACAAGTTGTCGTAAAAGACTCTTCAGGTCCTCCCCTTCTAGGTCTTGGGCTGGTTGAACTGCTTCTTGTAAGGCAGACCTTTTTGGAGGAGGTGGTTCTTCTTGGCATTGTTGAGGTGGAGAGGAATATGAATAGTCATATATGGGAGATGGTTCCTCTTCATGAGCTATTATCTTGAAAATGGATTGCCTCAGACTGGGACTAAGACATGAATATGATTGACCATAGAACTGTGGAGATGGCTTCTCTTTATGAAGTTGTGGTGCTTCAATTCTAGGAGCTTGAGCTTGCCACGAAAGATTAGATTGTTGGCTCCATGACGGGTTATAGGAAGCAAAATAGAGGTCGGTTCCCGATGTGTTCTTATGCCCATTAATTTTGTTAGAAATTTGTCTCATTATAAGACATTCTCTAACATGGTGATAAGGGTTTTTGCATAAAGAACATGGTCCATGGGGCATCGGAATGCCTCCCCACATATGTGAAATTTAAAATAAAATAACAAAAAGAAGTTAAAATTAAAAAGGAAATAAAAATAAAAATAAAACCTTACTAATATGCAGACTCGAATGACCCTGCATGAAACAAAAGAAAAAAATCAGATCTATAATTAGTGCAGTAACCGTGCTGCTCTCTGGATGTACGATCGATCACACTCTGAGGTGCACTCGATCATACAGGTGCGCTCGATCGCCCTGGTTGGGTGATCGATCGCACCTCCAGAGGCAGAACAGTAACTACGAAAAAATATAAAATTAAAATTAAATTAAAACAAAAATAAACTAAAGGAAAAAATTCCAAACAAAATTAAACAATCCCCGGCAATGGCGCAAAAAACTTGTTGTACAATTATTTACCTATTAATTTAGGTAGATATTTGCACAACAAGTTTTTGTTCTTTTTTTATTTTTTTATTGAAATATTAAAAAGAAAGATAATAAACTATTCATATATTAAAAATACATGTGACAAGTACTAAAATATTCATATTTTCAGCCATTAACTTGCATGATTTAATCCTTTGGTTTTGGTTAATTAGTTCATTTTCATTCCTTTTTGTGTTTTTCATACTTTTGTAGGCTTTTGGAAGAAAATGAAGTAAATCTAGATGATTTGGGCTCAAAAGAGAGAAGATGGAAAATTGGGAGCTCTCTGACACTGCGATCGATCACAGGGTACCTGCGATCGAGCGCAGTACCCGAGAAGATCAAACACAAATCAGCCCAGGAGCGATCGAGCGCAGGACAGAAGAAGGTTCGAGCGCACACAGGTTGCGATTGATCGCACCCGTGCGAATGAGACACATCAAATGGTGGCCAGAATGTCTTTCTTTCCATATTAGGGTTTTCCAACTCCCAATTGTAATAGGTTTTGAAACCCTACGAAATCCCTAGGTTTACTACTTTTTCGAGGACTTCTAAAGCCTATAAATGGACTCTTAAGCCTCTAGAATAGATATACTTTGTAAGGAGAAGAAGCGGAGCTCTTCAAGTTCAAGTCTCGGGTTTATTCTTTTCCTTTCTATTCTTTTCTTTATGAAGATGTTTAACATCAATTTTATGTGTAGCTAATTTAATTAGTAGGGCTTGATTGAAGCCCAAGTTATGTTTGGTTAATATTTCAATATTGGCGCCCTTGTAATGATCTTGTTGTGCTATTTAACTTGATTAATGCCTAATTGCATGAATTCCTCATATGTGTGTGTCTGATCAACATATACATGTGGTATGAACTAGTTAGTTAAATCAATTTGGATAGCCGAGTTCTGGGTTTAACATAAGTAACAAAAAAATCCACACCGCGATTCTTAGGTTAATCAACTTGGGGAACCAGGAGTATATGCCATGCCCTAGGCCTCATGTGTTTGTCGATTTCCATAGAACATATGCTTTCCTAAGGAACAATTTAGTATACATCATGTTAAATCCCTTAGAAAAGAAAAGAGTTAGAGTATACGCCATGCCTAACTCGTTGCTTAGGGAATCTATAGCCTTAGGAGTATACGCCATGCCCTTAGGTTGACAAACATTAGATATGCATAACATGATCAAAGCATTGGCGTATTGTTATATTAGGTAAATATAATTAGTGGTGGATATCCAAGCCCTACCTTTTATTATCATCACTTAGACAATCAATCCTTGTTTTACTTAAGGAATTTATTTTTAAACAAAAATATAGCAATCCTCGTGGGAATGATCCTGTAGTTGCACCATATACTACTATGTTGACCTTGTGCACTTGCAAGTAAAACGTACAATTATTTACCTATTAATTTAGGTATATATTTGCACAACAAGTTTTTGGCACCGTTGCCGGGGATTGCGGCGAATTTTGTTTAGATTTATTTTCCTTTAGCTGTGTTATTTTAATTTTAAATTTTAAATTTAGTTATTATCAAAAAAAAAAAAAATCAAAAAGATTTTTCGTTTCCCCTAACTTCCCTATTTTTTGTTTCAGGTTGCGGATTGGCATTCTGTGATTGCGATCAATTGTCAGCCAAGTGCGATCGAGCGTACTATGATCGAACACACCAACCTGGGATCGAGCGCAGTTCCAGGAGCACCCGGACCAGCAACATTGAAGCTGCTCGACTGAAGAAGCAATTCAGTTGATGCAAGGTCTTCGATCTCAAGCCTCAACCGTTATTCCACTCGATCCTGAAATTGAGAGAACAAATCGACAATGACCTAGAGACAAAGAAGAAGAGGAAGAAATTGAGATGGAAGATTTGTAAGAGAATCCAATTGGGCCAAGACCATTAGAGTCAAATCTACCCCGGGTGAGGTGACCAATGAAGCAGGCATACGTTCCAGCAAACCTCCATCAACCCTCATGCATAGCATATCAACCGGAGGTGGATGGCAGCTATTATATCTCTCCTTAAATCCTTAATGCATTGACTCACTTCAGAGGCACATCTATTGAAGATCCCAACTTGCATCTTAAAGAATTCTTTGATTTTTGCAAGTTGCAGCATGTCCAAGGCCTAACTCCAGAGAGACTCAGGTTAGTCCTCTTCCCTTTCTCCTTGAAAGATAATGCTAAACTGTGGTACAATTCCTTGCCTGCAGATTCTATCCATACTTGAGAAGAATTAACCATCAAGTTTTTGAAGAGGTTTTTCCCAGCCCAGAAGATAAAACAACTTAAAAGGGGACTTCAAATGTTCCAACAACGAGACGGAGATTTGTTCTTTGAGGCCTGGGATCACTTCAATTCCTTGCTTCTAAAGTGCCCACATCACAACATCCTTCAAGATGATCAGGGACAAATTTTTTATGAAGGTTTAGATGATATTAACAAAGGGATGGATGACACAGCTTGTGGAGGTATGCTGATGGAGAAGAGCAGTGAGGAAGCCATAGGGATCTTTGAGAGGTTGAGTGAACACACTCAACAATTCCCATCCAGAAGGAGGCAAGATATGAGGAGCAAAGGCAAGAATGAAGAAAATAGCGTAATGCAAAATCCGATGGCTACAGTAGAAAAGAAGTTGGACATGATTGTCAAGGCCATGACTGCTCAAAAAATCTCACCTCTGCAACAGGACACACCAATCCAAGTATGTGCTATTTGTTTTCATATAGATCACACCACTAAGAAGTGTCCTTTATCTCCATTTGCAGGACAAGAAGAGGTGAATTTTGTGGAACAAAACAATTACTCCCACAGGAACAATCCATACTCCAATACTTACAATCCAGGATGGCGCAACCATCCAAATTTCTCTTGGTGTAATAATCAAGGACAGCAGAAAGGGCCCCAACAAGCAAGCCAACCAACTCAAGAGTCAAAGATGAACCAACTGGAGAATATGATACACAACCTGGTGACTTCACAACAGCAATTTGTGATTACACAACAGCAATGCACGGCTGATCAACAACAATTCAATACAAAGACTCGAAGTGGAAATGGGTCAGATGGCAAAGGAGTTGAGTGAGAGGAAGCAAGGAGAATTTCCAGCTCAAATAGTACCTAATTCAGGGGATCAACAGCAGCTGAAAGCGATCACAGTTCTCAGAAATGGCAAAGTCATAGGAATTGAAGACCACCTCAAGCATCTCTAGATGATGCATCAACTTCTAAGGTAAATAAAATGGAGAAGGTGAATGCACCCCCTTTCCTCAAAGGTTAGTCAAACGAAAGAAAGAAAAGCAACTCATGGATATCTTTGAGACCTTGCAGAAAGTAGAAATCAAGATTCCTTTATTAGATGCAATTAAACAGATTCTTTCATATGCTAAATTTTTAAAGGATTGTTGCACTAACAAAAGCAAGTTTCAGGAATATGAGACAGTGGTCTTAACAGAAGAGGTAAGTGCAGTCTTGTTAAGAAAATTACCACCAAAGCTAACTGATGCAGGTAGTTTTACCATTCCTTATAGGATAAGAGACCATTATTTTGGAAAGGCACTACTGGATCTAGGAGCAGGGGTGAATTTGATGCCTTACACTGTATATGAAAAGCTGGGATTGGGGGAGCTTCAACCAACCTCTATCACCTTGCAATTGGTAGACAGAAGCATCAAACGACCAAGAGGTATACTTGAGGATGTTTTGGTAAAGGTAGGCACATTTATTCTACCTGCTAATTTCATTGTGTTTGATGTGGAAGAATCTCATATGCCATCACCTTTACCTATTATCTTAGGAAGACCCTTTATGAGAACTGCTGATACTACAATAGGTGTGAAAAAGGGTATTGTGAGCATGAAGGTAAATGGTGAGACAATAGAGTTCAAAATATTTGATGCATTGAAATTATCTCAAGAAGATTTAGAATGTTTTGATGTTTGTATGATCCAAGATGTTAGTGAGACAGTTTTGCAGGACCAACATAAAGATCCATTGGAGGCCACCCTCACCCATAGTTTCGCAAGGCAGGACATTGAGCCAAAACCTGAAGATGTTACTAATGACATCATTGAAATAGTGCATCATCTTGAGGCCTCTCCAAAATACTCAAGTAAGTATACTCCTCCCTTTGAGATTCTTGAGCCTACTAATGCATCTCTTGTTCCTTCTATTGTCCAGGCACTCAAGCTAGAATTGAAGCAATTGCCAAACCACCTAACATATGCCTACTTAGGGGAAAATAATACACTACAAATAATAATTGCAGCAAATCTGAGTTGTGACGAAGAAGAAAAGCTGCTGAGAGTGCTTAGAGAGCATAAAACTGCTTTGGGGTGAACCATTGCTGACATCAAAGGAATAAGTCCAGCCAAATGCATGCATCAAATCTTTCTTGAAGAAGAAGCCAAGCCAACTAGGGATGCACAAAGAAGACTCAACCCATACATAAAGGAGGTAGTCAAGGCCGAGGTGTTAAAACTACTGTATGTGGGCATCATCTATCCCATCTCAGACAGTAAATGGGTCAGTCCAATCCAAGTAGTGCCAAAAAAGAGTGGGATCACAGTGGTGAAGAATGAAGATGATGAGCTGATACCCACAAGAGTAACCACTGGGTGGACAGTATGCATCGATTACAGAAGACTGAACAAGGTAACTAAAAAATACCATTTTCCATTACCCTTCATTGACCAAATGCTAAAGAGGTTAGCTGGCCATAGCCACTATTGTTTCTTGGAAGGATACAGTGGCTATAATTAGATTGCAATAGCTCCAGAGGATTAGGAGAAGACCACCTTTACATGTCCTTTTGGCACATTCGCCTACAGAAGGATGCCATTTGGCCTATGCAATGCCCCAGCCACATTCCAAAGATGCATGGTGAGCATTTTTTCAGACATGGTGGAGAAAACCATTGAGGTATTTATGGATGACTTTAGTGTCTTTGGGTCTAGTTTTGATGAATGCCTCAACCACCTGAAGAGTGTCCTCAAGAGGTGTGAAGAATGCAACCTAGTGCTCAATTGGGAAAAATGCCACTTCATGGTTCAACAAGGCATCGTATTGGGTCACTCTATTTCGAGCAAGGGCATTGAGGTAGATAAGGCTAAGAATGACATCATCTCTAAACTTCCTTCGCCTCTGACAGTAAAGGGGGTGAGGAGTTTTCTTGGACATGCTGGGTTCTATAGAAGGTTCATCAAGGATTTCTCCAAGATCTCTAGACCCCTCTATGCATTGCTAGGGAAGGAGTCCATGTTTGAATGGACTAAAGAATGTATGACTGCCTTCAACAAACTAAAAAAGCTGCTCACATTGGCACCAATAATGAGGGCACATGATTGGAGTCTACCATTTATGCTCATGTGCGATGCCAGTGACTTTGACTTGGGAGCTGTCTTGGGTCAAAGAATCAATAAGGTACCTCATGCCATATATTATGCTTCTAGGACATTGAATGATGCTCAGCTAAATTATTCTACCACTGAGAAAGAATTATTAGTTGTCATATTTGCTTTGGAGAAGTTTAGATCATACCTAATTGGCTTTAAGGTCATTGTATTCACTGATCATGCTACTTTGAGATATTTGTTTGCTAAGAAGGATGCAAAGCCAAGACTGATCAGATGGGTATTATTACTGCAAGAGTTTGATCTTGAGATCAGAGATAAGAAGGGCAGTGAGAATGTGGTTGCAGATCACCTATCCAGACTACTTCATGAGGAAGAAGGAGATGAGCTTCCATTGAATGAAAGGTTTCCAGATGAGCAATTATTTGCAGTTGAGGTCCAACTTCCATGATATGCTGACATTGTGAATTATATAA
This sequence comes from Corylus avellana, assembly GCF_965113065.1. Classification (NCBI taxonomy): domain Eukaryota; kingdom Viridiplantae; phylum Streptophyta; class Magnoliopsida; order Fagales; family Betulaceae; genus Corylus; species Corylus avellana. The sequence continues at coordinate 10,805,711 of NC_142498.1, forward strand.
CAGCCAAGGTTTTTCCCCTAGGAATGTCTAGTCAAGAAAGGAAGAGGTTGATACCTATATCTAGACAATACCACTGGGATGACCCCTATTTGTTCAAATTTTGCCCTGATCAAATCATTAGAAGGTGTGTCTCAGAAGAAGAGCACTAGAGCATTCTACAGCATTGTCATCAGTTTGCTTGTGGATGACACTTTGGGGCTAAGAGAACAGCACTTAAGGTACTACAATCTGGTCTCTATTGGCCTAATGTATTTAATGATGCCTTTTTGTTTTACAGCTCCTGTGATAAATGCCAGAAGAAAGGTAACATCTCATCCTGAAATCAGATGCCGACGCAAAATATTCAGGAGGTGGAGCACTTCAATGTATGGGGTATTGATTTCATGGGTCCATTTCCTAATTCATATGGTTATTTGTATATCCTTGTGGGTGTCGATTATGTGTCCAAATGGGTCGAGGCTGTCCCCTCAAAGACTAATGATCACAAAGTGGTTGTGAAGTTTTTCCAGGACAACATCTTCACTAGATTTGGGACACCACGAGCAATAATTAGTGATGGAGGCAGCCACAACTAGTCATGAAGGAGTTTCATGTAGGACAAAAGGTGTTGATTTATAATTCAAGATTGAAACTTTTCCCTGGTAAGCTTAAGTCAAGATGGTCTGGACCTTGTATTATTACAAAAATTTTCCCTCATGGAGCGTTGGAGGTTCGCAATCCAGAAAGCAATCGCATATTCCAGGTTAATGGACACAGAGTAAAGCCATATCTCGAAGTGAAATTGCTACCAAGAGAAGAAGATCTGGCACTCCAATTTGCCCCCTATGCACCACCACCATTTGGAGCATCTACTTCGGGACAGCACTAAAAGGGGACCACCGTCTGGCTGAAGACGTAAAACTTAGCGCTCATGGGAGGCACCCCATAGTTTATCCTTTTCTTTTGTTTAATGTGTTTTTAGTTCAATTTTTATTTAGTTATAGTTTGTTCCGTTTTACTTGTTTTTGTGTTTTCTTATTTTGCAGGGACAAGTGTGCTTCACTTCAAGTTTGGGGGTGTGCTATGAGCCATGCTTTCCAAGATCATATCAACCATCTCCCGGGTACATTCTTTCAATTACTTAGACATATTGGGGACAATGTGACGTTTAAGTTTGGGGGTATGGGCACACATGATTGTTCACACACTTTGTCCCAATTTCAAGTTATTTGTTTTGTTTGCTTGTTTGTTTTTATGTTTAACAAAAAAAAAAAAAAAAATGTATGCATGTTCATGTTTGTTCTAAAATTTTAAGTTCATCTAAAAAAATTGTGGCTTGAATTCATCAGTGAGCTTAAAATTTTGAACACAAGATGTGATGAGTGAATTTGTTAGTTTGATTACTTGTTTAGGACAGTTGAAAAATCACATGAGATCTGATATGTGTGTTTCTGCATCTTGGATGAAATTGGATGACTTATTAGATGACACTATGGCATATATAGTGATGAAAAAAATGATCATTGATGGCTTTTCACAGAGTAACTGGACCTCTGGCCTCAAAGCATTGAGTGTTCACGTCGAAAGGTGAAAATTGTTGATTTGATCAATGTCATGGTTAGTTGGTTTTGTAGCCTTTTTTACTCGAGTGAGTAGATCCCTAGGGGTGTCTCAACACCTAATGCCCTAAAACCACCTGGTTTAGGAGCCATTGACTTAACACTCGCTACAAGGGTCAATTAGAAAGCTAAAGGGAACCAACATTGCACAACCTAACCAAAAAAAAAAAAAAGAAGAGAAAAAGAAATATGCCATTTTGTCATTCTAATAGGAATTTCAGTGAATTTTGAGACATGGAGACATTGCATATTGGAAAGATTTGGAAGCCTCATAATTTTGTACTAATTCACTGTACACAAATTTCAAACTTGTGATGATTTAGCATGTCCTTTGTAAGCAATTGCACTTTGAGATTCCAATTCATTGGGAAGATGGAGTTCATCTTTTTAAGCTTGCTAATGAATGAAAATCATGATCTTGAAGTAATGCTTTAATTTTTGAAATAACATGAACTGTGCATGATGTTTGTGGGTAACATTTCTAAAAAACCCTCACAAGACTTCACTCGTCCACTAGGGAATTCCTAGGGGTTTAAAAGGCTTGTTTGTGCTGTTTGTGGAGGGAAGAAGTACATCATGGTTGTATTGGATGACTACTCAAGATTCACTTGGGTGATGTTGCTAAAAGAGAAGTCAGAAGCTTGTGATCAAGCTAAAATTTTGTTCAAAATGATTCAAAATGAGAAATGATGTGTAATTCAACACATAAGGAGTGATCATAGAAGAAAATTTGATAACTCTAGTTTTAAAAAACTTTGTGAAGAAGCCAACATAAAATAGAAATTCTCTTCTCCAATCACACCTCAACAAAATGGAGTTGTTGAGAGGAAGAACAGAGTCATCTAAGATATGGCTCACGCTATGCTTCATGGAAAGTGTGTTGCTATATATTTTTGGGGAGAAGCCGTTAACACTGCCTATCACATCATCAATATAGTTTATCGAAGGCCCAGTACTAAGAAGACTCCTTATGGGATATGGAAAGGCAAGAAACCCATTATGAAATATTTCCACGTCTTTGGAAGTAAGTGCTTCATTCTCCGTGGCAGAGAAAATCTTGGTAAATTTGACACCAAGAGTGATGAAGGAATCTTTCTTGGGTATTCATCTTCCAGTAGAGCATACCGTGTTTACAACAAATTCACAGATGCAATCATGGAATCTATAAATGTAACAGTTCATGATGAATTTGTTGCGCAAATTTATATTAACTCGCAAGTGCACGAATTGATTGTAGTTAATGGATTGCAAGTACGAGGTCGATCCCACAGAGAATTGTATTTTTAAAAGAGCAATTTAAATCTAAATTAATTAAATCCTAACCTAGTTCCGAAAAAAAGGTTTTTGAATTTGGTTTTGAAAATTAAAAGACTAAACATAAAACAAATAAACTAAGTAAATCTGTAGATAAAGGCACTAAGGATGCGGAATCCACACTTACCAAATCATAACAATATACTTTATGTTCATCATGTTAATCCGAAGTTCTCACAATTTAAATCTTATGTATGTTTTACTATGCTTTAGAGAATTAATCAAAAGCATCCCATGTATCCATTCATTGCACAAATCACAAGAGGAATCCAATTTTAATTGAAACACCAGATGTATCTGAAGAACAAATCACAAGGGATATACAATTTCTACCCATATAAAACCAAGCAATCAATCATGTGAAATTATCCTAAATCATCAAGTGTATCCTTGAATCATAACAAGATATCCAAGATTCATTCAACACGATTGAAAAGAAATAAAACAATTGAAATAGTAAACTCAATAAAATCGGAATAATAAAAACTTACATAAAAGTAATGTTGTTTTTCATCGATGATGCTTCATCCCCAACCTTAGTCGAGAATTTAGCTTCACATGACTATGAAATTAAAACCTAACCCAAAACCTAAAGAAGAACTAAACTAAAAGAAAAGCTACGGATTACATTCTGTCTCCAAAATTGTATCACAAAACTAGTCTCTCGAATTGTGTATCTTTTCTTAAATGTAAAGAGGTCTATTTATAGGCTTAGGAAAGTCCTAGAAGCCATAGCAAACCTAGATAATTCGCAGGTCTGTCTCCTAGTCAAAATAGAAGTTTGAAATCAGATCAGGATTCGTCCAGATTTGTGTCCTTTAATTGCGGGGAGATTTTGGCATAGTAACCATCCGAATTAAGAAAATCCTATTTCACGACAACTTGTCGTATTTTTCGTTAGTTTTTCAATGCCGCTACAATCATTTCAATCCGATATTTAAGCAAAAAGTTATGGTCAAAATACTGAGACATATACAGAATCTGATTTTGAATCTAATCCGATTTTGACTCCGATTCGAGAAATTTCAGTTTAATGCTTTCCTTGATTGGGTTAAACTTAACCACATCATCTAGGTCTTCTCAAAGTATGCTTTCTTCCAAACTTTGCATTTTGCCCTTTAAAGCTGTAGTTTTTCTTCAACGACCTTTGAAATACTAAAAACACAAAACTAACACAAAACATTAAATAACGACACACCTAAAGGATTAATTCATGTGAATAAAGGGATCCAAATATGCAATATTTGGTACTTATCAAACACCTCCAAACTTACATTTTGCTAGTCCCTTAGCAAAACAAGACAAAAATATAATAAAAGCAAGAAATATAAATCCTCTTTCGTGGGAGAGATGATTGCATTTAGCATATGCAACAAGCCTTTTAAACCCCTAGGCATCCCTAGTGGACGAGTGAAGTCTCGTGAGGGCTTAACAGGAATGATACACACAAACATTGTAGCACTATGTTGTTAACAAGAAAGAAGTTTCACATAAACCATGGTTCTTATTCATGAGCAAGCTTAAAAAGACAAATATCATTATCACAGTCAAAAGGAAATCCAGAATTAACTCACTTATAAATGGACAATTGAGACCTCATATGTTCTAAAAAAGTGAAAAGTGTAATTAGCATACAATCATGAAGCTTTCAACTTAAACTAAAGAATAGTTTCATAAAATTGGTAAAAATCTTTAACAAATGCAACAACCAAGGCAAGATATGCATTTGTTTTTTTTTACATGCTTTGCATTGTCTAACTCCATTAATCTTTCTAATTGACCAATGTAATAAGTGTTAGGCCAATGACTCCCAAGCCAGGTGGTTTTAGGGCACTAGTGTTAAGTGCTAAAATATTCATATTTTCAGCCCTTAACTTACATGTTTTAATCCTTTGGTTTTAGTTAATTAGGCAATTTTAATTCCTTTTTCAGTTTTCCATTCTTTTGTAGGCTTTTGGAAGAAAATGAAGTAAAATTGGAAGATTTGAGCTCAAAGAGAGAAATTGGGAAAAGTTGGAGCCCCTGACTCTGCGATCGATAGTAGGTTCCCTGCCATCCAGCGCAATACCAAAGAAGACAAAGCATGAAGTGGCCATTTGCGATCAAGCACTACACACACAGGATCAATCGCAGACATGCGATCGAGCGCACACGGGTTGCGATCAAGCGCACCCATGCGCAGGAGACACATCAAAAGCTGCGGCCAGAATGCTAGTATTTCTATATTAGGGTTTTCCAACTCTCAATTGTAATATGTTTAAAACCCTACGAAAATTCCTAGGTTTACTAGTTTGTCAAGGACTTCTAAAGCCTATAAATAGATCCTTAAGCCTTTAGAATAAAGGAGGCTTGAGGAGGAGAAGAATTGGAGCTCTCAAGTTCAACTTTCGGGTTTATTCTTTTTATTTCTTTTATTTTATTTTATGAAGATGTTTAACATCAACTTCATATGTTACTAATTTAATTAGTAGGGCTAGATTGAAGCCCTAGTTATATTTAGTTGATATTCAATATTGGTGCCCTTGTGATGATTGTGTTGTGATATCGAAATTGATTAATCCCTGATTTCATGAATTCCTCATATGTGTGTGCCTGATCAACTTGTGCGTGTGGTGTGGACTAGTTAGTTAAATCAATTTGGATGATGAGTCTAGGGTTTAACATAAGTAACAAAAGAAATTCACACCGGGTTCTTGGGATAATTAACATGAGGAACCGGGAGTAGACACCCATGCCCTAGGCCTCATGTGTTTGTCGATTTCCACAGTTTTATGCTTTCTTAAAGAACACTTAGGAGACACCCATGCTAAATCCTTTAAGAAAGAAAAGAATTAGAGTAGACACCCATGCCTAATTCGTTGCATAGGGAAATCAATAGCTTAAGGAGTATACACCAATGCCCTTAGGTTAACAAACGTTAGATATTCATAACGTGATCAAAACATTGGCATATTGATATATTAGCTAAATATAATTAGCGGTGGATATTAAAGCCCTACCTTTTATCATTATCAACTTAAATCCAATCTCTTGTTTTATTTTGCTTTGGGAATTGATTTTAGACAAGATTTAGCAATCCTTGTAGGAATGACCCCGTATTTGCATACTATACTACTATGTTGACCTCGTGCACTTGCAGGTAAAACATCCAATTTTTTGCCTATTAATTTAGGTGGGTAATTGTGAACAACAAGTTTTTGGCGCCGTTGTCAGGGATTGGGGCGAATTTTGTTTAAAATTATTTTCCTTTAGTTTTGTTATTTTAATTTTCAATTTTCAATTTTATTTTTTATTTTTTTATCAAAAATATTTTCAGTTGATTCTTATTTTTTTTTTTCTCTTTTCTGTTTCTAGTTGCGGATTAGAATTCTGTGATTGCAATCGAACGTCAGCAGAGTGCGATCGAGCGCACCAACTTACGATAGAGCGCAGTTCTAGGGAGCATCCGGACCAGCCGCACTCTCCATCTCTTTGTTAAAATGTGTGAATCTCCCTTCTAAGTTGCCTTGTCTTTTGAGGTGGGAAAAACTTCTTAAGGAATTGAGTGGCTAACTCTTTCCAAGTATGAATGGAATTTGCAGGCAAGGAATTTAACCATAACTTAGCATTATCTTTTAAAGAAAAAGGAAAGAGGATTAACCTGATTCCCTTTGGAGTTACGCCTTGAATGTTCTAAGTATTGCTGAGGTCAAAGAACTCCCTAAGGTGCAAGTGTGGATCATCATTAGGTATGCCTCTAAAGTGAATCAAAGTTTTGAGTATGTGAGGGGTCAAATTGAAGGTGCCCTGTACTTCTGGTTGGTAGGCAATGCACGATGGCTGGTCAAGGTTTTGTGGAATGAAGGCATGCTTCATAGGTCGCCTCACTGGTGGTGGTTGGTTCATAAGATATCCTACCATTGGTTCCTCAACTTAAAGTTCTTCTTCAACCTTGAACTGTTCTTCTGTGTCGGAGTTGTCTCTGGGCCTTTGTCCAATGGTTCGCTCAATTTCTAGATCGATTGGAACGAGGGATGGGTTTTTAGATCAAAGCCCTTGCATGAAAAAGATCAATTTCTGCACTTACAGCAGCTTCAGTGCTGCTGTCTTGATCACTCCTAGAATTGGGCTCAATCGCTACTGGTATGCGCTCGATTGCAAGCTGTCCGCAGAACTGAAACATAACTTAAAACAAAAAGCAAAAGATTTAGATTTTGATAAAAATAGAACGGATTTAAAACTAAAAATTTAAAAATAACAAAACTAAAGGGAAATAATTCTAAACAGAATTTAACGTAATCCCCCGCAACGGCGCCAAAAAATTGTTGTGATAAGTACTACCTAAATTAATAGATAGTATTTGCTACGTTTTAACTCGCAAGTACACCAGATCAAAACAGTAGTATAGGGTGCAAGTACGAAATCATTCTCATGAGGATTGGTAAATTTTGATTAAAATTAATTCCACTATTAAAATAAGAGAAAAGATTGATTTTTGATTCAATAAGGATAAAAGGTAGGGCTTTGATATTCACCACTAATCATACTCAAATAATATAACAATATGCCAATGTTCTAATCATATCGAGATTACTTAATATTTCCCAACCTAAGGGCATGGGTATGTACTCCTTAAGCTATTGATCTCCCTAAGCAACGAATTAGGCATGGGTGTATACTCTAATTCTTTTCTTTCTCAAAGGATTTGGCATGGGTGTATACTAAGTTGTTCTTTAAGAAAGCATAAATTCAATGGAAATCGACAAACACATGAGGCATAGGGCATGGGTGTATACTCCCGGTTGCCTATGTTGATTACCCCAAGAATCCACAAAGATATATTTTGTTACTCTATTAAGCCCAAGACTTGATTATCCAAATTGACTTAAATAACTAATCCCATACCACATGCATTTGTTGGCCACACACATTCATATGAGGAATTCAATAAAGTAGGAAATAATTAAGTTAAGCATCACAATATGATTATCACAAAGGCGCAAATATTGAAATATTAAAGAGACATGATTACGGCTTCAATCTAGCCCTACTAAAGAGTTTAGTTACACATGAGTTTGATGTTAAACATCTTTATAAATAAAATAGAAAGGAAAAGAATAAACCTGGAAAAATACTTCTTGAAGAGTCGCAAATTCTTCTCCTAGAGATTGTATGTCTATTCTAAAGGCTTAATGGTTTATTTATAGGCCTAGAGAAATCCTAGAACCCCTAGTAAACCTAGAAAATTCGTAGGGTTTAGTCCTATTAGAAGTGGGATTTGAAAAATCCTAATATGGAATGAAAGGGAATTCTGGTCGCAGCTGACTTGTGCGTGTGAGTGCCCGCCTTGCGCTCACTCCTTGGCTTTGGGCACTCGATTGCTGGTCTAGTGCGATCGATCGCACTGTCAGAACCTCTAGCTTTTCCCAATTTTGTCTTTTATGCTCAAACTTTCTAGAAGTGCTTCATTTTCTTTCAAAAACCTTTAAAACAAAGAAAATACAAAAAAGTAAATAAAATTGCACAAACTAACAAAACTAAGGAATTAACAAATATAAATTAAGGGGCTAAAATACATATATTTTAGCACTTACCACGAACCCATAGGGAATTGTGTTTTTGAAAGAACAACTTATATCTAAACTAATTTTATCCTAACCTAGTTCTAAAAGAGGATTTGAATTTTTTATTTTGAAAATTAAAAGATAAAATATAAACTAAATAAAATAAAACAAAAGATAAAGACTAAGATTTAGGAATTCACACTCACCGAATCATAACAATATACTCCATGTTCATCAATATTAATCCGAAGTTTTCACAATTAAAATCTTATATATGTTTTAATATGCTTCAACAGTTAATCAAAACCATCCCATGTATCAATTCATTGCACAAATCACAAAAGGAATCCAATATCAATTAAATCATCATATGTATCCGTAAATCACAAAAGATAACCAATTTTAATTGAAACACCTAATGTATTCGTAGAACAAATCACAAGAGATATCCAATTTTTAAACAAACAAAATCAAGCAATCAATTGTATTGAATTATCTCAAATCATCAAGTGTATCCTTGAATCACAAAAGATATCTAAGAATCATTCAATCGAATTGAAAAGAAATAAAACAATTGAAATATGAAACCCAATAAAATCGAATAAATAAAGACTTACATGAAAAGCAATGTTGTTCTTCATCGGTGAGGCTTCCTCCCCAACCTTAGTTGGAAATTTTGCTCCACATAAAAATAAAACCTAGACGTAAACCTAAACCTAAACCTAAAGAAAAACTAAACTAAAGAGAAAAGCAGTGGATTTTTGTTCTCTGGACTTGTCTCTTTTTTCTTGAATGCATAGAGGTCTATTTATAGGCTTAGGAGAGTTCTAGAAGCCATAGTAATCCTAGTCCCAAAATAAGACTGAAAATCCAATTTGGCTTGGGAAATGAGTCTTTACTACATTCTATCTGCTCGAGTGCCCTCGATCGCATGGCCAGTGCGATCGATTGCGCTCGTGCAAGTGTTGCTCTTGCGGTGCAGCGCTTGTGCGCTGGTATTGCTGATGGGCATGGGTGCGCTCAAGCGTAGCCCACCTGGGATCGAGCGCACATGCATTCGAGCGCTAGATGGTAGGCTCGATCCTACCTTCAGATGCTCTTTTTCCAGCTTCCGTCTAAACTTAGCAATTTCCCCTTTAAAGCTACATTTTCTCTTCAACAACCAATAAAACACTAAAAACACAAAACTAAACCAAAGCATTAGATAACGACACAGCTAAAGGATTAACTAACGTAAATTAAGGGGTCCAAATATGCAATATTTGGCACTCATGAGTTGGCATCATCTATCCCATCTTAGACAGCAAATGGGTAAGTCCGGTTTAGGTAGTGCCAAAGAAGAGTGGGATCATAGTGGTGAAGAACGAAGAAGATGAGCTGGTACCTACAAGAGTAACCACTGGTTGGAGGGTATGTATTGACTACCAAAGGATAAAAAAGGTGACTCGAAAAGATCACTTTCCCTTGCCATGCATTGATCAGATGCTAGAAAGGTTAGCCATCCATAGATTCTACTACTTTCTGGATGGGTATAGTCGCTACAATCAAATTGCAATTGCGCCAGAGCATTAAGAAAAGACCACCTTCACATGTCCTTTTGGCACATTTGCTTATAGAAAGATGCCTTTTGGGTTATGCAATGCACCGGCCACCTTTCAAAGATGCATGATGAGCTTTTTCTCGAACATGGTGGAGAAATTCATTGAGGTATTTATGGATGATTTTAGTGTTTTTGGCTCTAACTTTGATGAATGTCTCAATTATCTACAGATTGTCCTCAAGAGGTGTGAAGAATGCAACTTAGTGCTCAATTGGGAAATGTGCCACTTCATGGTACAACAAGACATTGTACTGGGTCTTGTTATTTCCAGCAAGGGTATTGGGGTGGATAAGGCCAAGAATGATATCATCTCCAAAATCCCTCTTCCTATGATGGCCAAGGGTGAAAGAAGTTTTCTTGGACATGCCGTGTTCTATAGAAGGTTTATCAAAGATTTCTCAAAAAGTTTTAGACCTCTCTATGAACTACTGGCCAAGGATGTCAAGTTTGAATGGACTAAAGAATGCATGGATGCTTTCAACATATTGAAAAAACAACTGACATCTACACCAATAATGATGGCACCTGATTAGAGTCTTCTATTAGAGCTCATGTGCGATGCCCGTGACTTTGCCTTTGGAGCTGTTTTAGGTCAAAGAATCAACAAGGTACCTCATGCTATAGACTATGCTTCTAGAACGTTGAATGATGCTCAGCTAAATTATTCTACTACAGAGAAAGAATTGTTAGCTGTCATATTTGCTTTGAAGAAATTTAGGTCGTACAAGGTTCTTTCTAAGGTTATTGTATTCACTAACCATGCAGCTTTGAGGTATTTGTTTGCTAAAAATGATGCAAAGCCTACATTAATAAGATGGGTACTTGATAAGTGCTATAATATATGTATTTTAGCCCCTTAACTTATATTTGTTAATTCCTTAGTTTTGTTAGTTTGTGCTATTATATTTATTTTATGTGTTTTCTGTGTTTTTGTAGGCTTTTGGAAGAAAAGAAAGCATTTCTGAAAGTATGGAGCTTCTAGAGCAAATTTGGGAAAAACTAGAGGTTCTGAGAGTGTGATCAATTGTAGGGGACCTGTGATCGAGCGCACTTCCAAAGAACGTCCAGATGAGCACAGTCTTGCGCTCGTGCACACAAGAGGAGACTCGATCACATTGGTGCATTCGAGTGCACACGGGCCGCGATCGAGCGCACCCATGCGCTGGAGAAAAGAATCAGCGGCGCAAGACTCATTTTCACTTCCATATTAGGGTTTTCCAAACCCACTTGTAATTGGATTAAACCCTACGGATTTTCTAGGTTTACTAGGGTTTCTAGGACTTCTCTATGCCTATAAATAGACCTCTAAGCCTCACAATTCCAGACAGAATTTCAAGGAGAAGAATTTCGAGGCCACTTCAAGGAGTTGCTTTCGGTTCTTTCTTTCCCTTTTCTTTTAGCTTTGTTATAATAATATGTAGCTAATTACTTTATTAGCGCTAGATTGAAGCCCTAATTATGTTTAGTTAATATTTCAATATTGGTGCCTTTGTGATAATTATATTGTGATGCTAAACTTGATTAATTCATGTTTTATTGAATTCCTCATATGTGTGTGATTGGCCATTATTTGCACGTGGCATGGATTAGTTAATTAAGTCAATTTGCATGATCGAGTCATGGGCTTAATAGAGTGACAAAAGAATTTTCTTACGGGTTCTTGGGTTAATCAACATGGAAAACCGGGAGTATACAGCAATGCCCTAGGCTCCATGTGTTTGTCGATTTTCATAGATTTATGCTATCTTAAAGAACAACTTAGTCTACAACCATGCTAAATCCTTTAAGAAAGAAAAGAGTTAGAGTATACACCCATGTCTAATTCGTTGCTTAGAGAAATCTATAGCTTAAGGAGTATACACCCATGCCTTTAGGTTGGCAAACTTTAAGTATTTATAATATGATTGGAAGATTGGCATATTTTTATATTATTGAGCATGATTAGTGGTGGATATCAAAGCCCTACCTTTTCATTTATCTTTATTTATTTTCATAATATCAATTTAGTGACAATCTTGATATTTTAAAAACTATTCTAAACAAAATCAACAATCCTCATGGGAATGATCTCGTACTTGCACCCTATACTATCGTTTTGATCTCGTGCACTTGCTAGTAAAACGTACCAATTATTATCTATTAATTTAGGTAGTATTTGGCACAACAAGTTTTTGGCATCGTTGCCAGAGATTGTTTAATTTTGTTTAAAATGTTTTTCCCTAGTTTGTTTTATTTTGTTTTAATTTTTTTTTTCTTCTGTTTTTCTAGTTTTTCCGCAGTTCCTGTTCTGCTTCCAGAGGTGTGCTCAAGCGCCCATTCCAGGGTGATCGAGCGCACTAGTATGATCAAGCGCACCTTACGGTTCGATTGATCGCACATCCAGACAGCAGCACAGAAACTGTTATAATTATAGATTTGATTTCTTTTTCTTTTTCATGTAGGGTCATTCGAGTTTGCATCTTCGTAAGTCCTTATTTTTAAGTCTGTTTTCTATTTTCCTTTTGATTTTAACTTATTTTTGTTATTTTATTTTTATTTTCACACATGTGGGGAAACATTCCAACACCCCATGGACCATGTTCATATTGTCATAAACCTTATCACCATGTTAGAGATTGTCCGTCAACAAGATAATTTTCTAACTATTCTTATGGGCATATGAGCACATCATTCTCTAGACCGGGGAACGATAGCTATTTTGATTCTGATAACCCAACATGGAGCCAATAGTCTAATTTCTCGCGGCAAGCTCAAGCTCTTAGAAATAATGCTCCACAATTTCATGAACTTCATCGTCAATCATATCCGCAATTCTATGATCATTCTTATTCCTCTCAATTAGCTCCACAACAGAAATATCAGGCTGAACTACCTCCGCCTGAGGTTTCTAAAGAGTTGTAGATATAATGAATGTGTTGACCAATAGTACACGGTAGTTATTTGAGATGACGAAAGCCCACCCCAAACAAGGAGCTGATATCCTCAAAGAAGAAGAAGAAGAGTACCAAAGTCAGGAGGTGACCATTCCTCATGGACACTATATGAAGGAAGAGAGTATTTGCTATCATGAAGAGGAGTCATCTCCCATCAATTGGTCTCAACACTATCATGAAGTGGAACCATGTCCCATCAATTGGTCTCCACAATATCATGAAGAACCACCTTTTCTTGAGATTTCAGAAAAGTTGTTAGAAGCAAGTTCTACCTTAGAAGAAGCAAGTTCTGCTTTAGAAGAAGTACAATTTGCCTATAAAGAGATGATGTCAGCTTTTCATAGCCACAGTAAGGCCCATATTCAACTACTGCAATCCACCATGGCCAAGACAGAGGTTCACTTCAAGCAAATATCAGAGATCCTCAAAGAAGAAGGGCTCCAAGATCAATTGGTGGCAAATTACAATGGACAATACATGAAGGAATAGTGCACCTACTATGATGAGCAAGCTATCACATTGAGGAGGGAAGAAGTGGTTGAATGTAAAGAGGAAGAATGGAAGGAGGAGCAAATTGAGGTTCCATTACAACCACATCGGGAAAAAGAAGAGAGCACTGAGAATTCTTCAACATTAGCTCTTATTCCCGAAGTCCCAAAAGTCCAGGAGAGAAGTCTGTTAGAGCTACCAAATGAGCAAATTGAGGACATCAAGATTGAAAAGCTCCTTGAGTATTCTTCTTATTTTATTCTAGTTCATGATTCCCTTCCGAATGAGAAACTGTTTGAGAAGACTCAGAGTGGTCCACCTCAATCTACAGACATTTGGAATCACCCTGCAATAGGAAAAATTCATTCTCTTTGGTGCAAGAGAAGAAAAGACTAGTGTTTCAAGTTTAAGAGATGGACAACAGTCTGGCTGAAGACATTAAACTTAGCACTCATGGGAGGCACTCCATAGCATATCCTTTTTATTTCTTTGTTTGTTTTTATTTTATTTTTATTTTTAATTTTTTCCATTGTTATTTTAGTGTTTTGTTTTTCAGGGACAAGTGTGCTTGCATTCAAGTTTGGGGGTGTGCTTCCAGCCATGCTATTCCAGCCAGTTTCAGCCATCTTCAAGGTAAGATCTTTCAGTGTTATACACACATTGGGGACAATGTGTAATTTAAGTTTGGGGGTATGGGAGACACATTTACACACACTTGGTCCTAATTTTTGAAAAAATAAAAAATAAAAAATTGAAAGTTCATGTTTGTCTTAAAATTTTGGTTGATCTGAAAGAATAGTGATTTGATTTCATTAGTGAGCTTAAAATTTTGAACACATGATCCGATGACAGAGTTTTTCAGTTTGGTTACTTGCTTTAGGCATTTAAGAATTCACATATTTGATCTGATTTGACACAAGCACATTAGCACATAATTTGTAGGGTATAACATGAAAGTCTGATGTGTGTGTTTCTATGTCTTGGGTAAAAACTTGATGACTTATTAGATGGATACTTTGGCATATATATAATAATAATAATAATAATAATAATAATAATAATAATAATAATAATAACAAATGATCATTGATAAGCTTTTCACTAAGTAACTAGACCTCTTGCCTCAATAAACAGTGAGTGTTCACGTCAAAAGGTGAAGAATTTTGATTTGGTTAATGTCATGTTTAGTTTTGTTTCGTAGCTTTTTTGACTCGAGTTAGTAAGTCCTTATGGGTGTCTTTACACCTAATGCCCTAAAACCACCTAGTTTGGGAGTCATTGACATTACACTCGTTACATGGGTCAACTAGAGAGCTTAAGGGAACCAAACATTGCACAACCTGACCAAGAAAAAAAAAAAAAAGCGGGAGAGAAAGAAAAAGAAAGTGATGCCATAGTTATTCATTCTGATGGAAATTTTAGTGAATTTTGAGATATTAAGGCATTGCACCTTGGAATTACTTGGAAGCTTCATAGTTTTGTGTTAGTTCACTTTACACTATTTCAAATTTGTGATGCCTTAGCCTGCCTTTTGTAAGTAATTAGACTTAAAAATTCCAATTCATTATGAAGATAGAGTTTACCTTTTCAAGCTTGCCAATGAATGAAAACCATGGTTTTGAGTGATACTTAGATTTTTGGATAACATGACTTGTGCATAGTGTTTGTGGGTCACATTCTTGGAAAACCCTCACGAGACTTCACTCGTCCTCTAGGGAATGCCTAGTGGTTTAAAAGGTTTGTTGCATACGTTAAATACAATCGTGCATCCGACAAAAGATGGATTTATCTTTTTGTTTTATGTTTTTCATTTTGTTTTTAGTTTCGTATTGCTAAGGGACTAGCAATATGTAAGTTTTGGGGTGTGATAAGTGCTAAAATATATGTATTTAGCCCCTTAAGTTATATTTGTTAATTCCTTAGTTTTGTTAGTTTGTGCCATTTTATTTCTTTTATGTGTTTTTTGTGTTTTTGTAGGCTTTCGGAAAAAGAGAAAGCATTTCTAAACTACGGGGCTTAAAGAGCAAATTTGGGAAAAGCTAGAGATTTTGACAGTGTGGTCGATCACAGGTGCGATCGAGCGTACTTTCAAAGAACGTCCAGACAAGCACAGTCTTGAGCTTGTGCGCCAAGCTCTACAAGGATAGAACCAAGGCATATCATGATAAGCAGCTGGTCAAGAAGGAGTTTCATGTGGGATAGAACGTGTTGATCTATAATTCGAGGTTAAGACTCTTCCTTGGTAAGCTTAAGTCTAGATGGTTTGGTCCTTGTGCTGTCACCAAAGTGTTCCCTCATGGAGCTTTGGAGGTTCATAGTCCAGAAAAGAATTAGACATTCAAGGTGAATGGACACAAAGTAAAGTCATACCTTGAATTGAAATTGGTGCCAAGAGATGAGGATTTGGCACTCCAGTCTGTTCAATATGCAACACCACCAAGAGCACTCGAGCCACATTCGGTGGAATTCAAGTGCATCTCCCAAAGATAGTAGCACTGAAGCTACTGTCAAAAGCGTTTGAGCAATCCAGGACTCAAGCGCATCTGTTCAGATCAGTGGTACTGAGGCCACTGAGTACGGTAAAAAAAAAAAATCTCTATCCTTTTTAACTTATATTTTCTTTTCAATTATGTCAATTTGAATTTTTAGTTTTTCTTTATTTTGCGTAGTAAGTTTAGTGTTTTATTTTATTTATATTTCGTTGTCTGTTTTTCTTTACTTAGATACAATGTTGTTCAATTTCGAAAAAAACTAAAAAAAAAAAAAAAAAAAAAAAATTTGTTGCATTCTGTTTCTGCGAATGAGCGCATTCTCACCACACACGTATAGTTCAGTTCTGCTAATGCGAACGTGTGCATTTCCACCACACACGCACACCTCTGGGTGACTGCAATCAAGCACACCTTACAGTGCAATCGATCGCACTCGAACAGAGGCACACGTGACCTATTTTTAGGTTATTTCCCCCTTTCCCCTGTTATTTCTCCATAGCGCAACCAACCTCCATCTCTGATCACCTCTGCACCGCACACCGCCGCACACTCCACCAACCTTTCCCTCCATCCCTTTTTCCTTCTATCTCCCCATTACCTCCCTACCCCGTACTTATGTTTTTCTCCCTTCACTCCATTTTTTTTTTCTCTATTTTGACAAGCACAATTTGTAGCTACAGATTGTGCTTCATCTTCTGTGTTGGTTTTATTTATTTTGCAGGGGGTTGAAGCCATTTTTATATTGGTTTTACACCACTTGCTTTTGGGAGTGCACGCTACCTGTTGCGGAGTATAAGCGCCATGGGTTACAGGTATGAACCAATCTGAACAATGCCTAGAGCTCAAGTTTCGTCTTCTCGATCTTCTGAAACTCAAGCCATAGACTCCCGACCCACATTTGAGTAAAGGGAGCTTCTTTTTTAGACAATATTAATAGAAGACGACTTCAAGCACTTTGAAGCTACTCATTGGGCGGTTGAAGAGTTTAAGCACCGTGGGTTGAAGAGATTGTTCAAGCCCGTTACTTCCACCGCCTACAAAAGCCTCATCACACAGTTCTATAAGCACCTCTCTTACAACTGCACCAAGTTGGGTGTCATGTCCACATCAGTACAAGGCAAGGATATGGAGGTCACATCCACCAACATAGCCATTGCTTTAAAGTGCAATGATGATCACCCTCCAGAAGATGCACAGTTTGAAGAGCAACTCCCAAGTTCTACATCGCGGAAATCATTGAGGACATGTGTGGGGGGCAGTTTGCGGACAAGCACAACAATGTTGGCAGCACGGCCAAGATGCCTCCAAGACTCTGGCTCACGGACTCTATTCTGCATCGCAATGCATTCCCCTTGGGACACAAAATTCAGATGCGAGACCTGTTCCTCCAAGCACTTTACGCCTTTCATAAAGGTTTTTAGTGTTCCATTTCTGCGCTCATCTGGAGCCAGATTTATAAATTTTGAGACGAGGTGCATGTATAAGGAGCCAACACTACAAATAAATGGGGGTTACCTTTCCCATTTTTACTCACTCATATTCTTATGCAAAAGGGCATTAAGGGCACCTCAACAGATGGACCTGTCAAAGAACATCCAAAATTTGGCAAAATCCAGTGGAGCCAAAGCCAATCACACATGCCAAGGGTACCTCAAGCACCAGCAACTGAGGTAGAGAGAGTAGTGGAGGCGGAGCGCACCATGGGCATATCACAGTACCAGTACATTTGTGATGAGTTTTCATTCCTCTGGTATGAGCTAGCTGACCATAGAAGGGAAGCTCGGGAGGACAAGTTCTTGGTTGAACAACGTTTAAAGGCACAAGAAGAACTACTGCGGAAGCAAGGAGAACTGTTATAATAGGCATAAGATGGATTGCTACGGTCCATTCTAGATCGACTACCACCACCTTCGAGGGCATCCTCTTTTGGGTAGAAATGAGGGGAGGACCACAGTCTGGCTAAAGACGTTAAACTAAGCATTCATGGGAGGCACCCTACAAATTATCCTTTTATTCTTCTATTTGTTTTTCAGTTTACTTTTGTGTTTATCTTTAGCATCTTTTTGTTTCCCTTTTATTTCTTTGAGTCTATTGGTTTTTAGGGACAAGTGTGTTCGCGTTCAATTTTGGGGGTGTGCTACGAGCCATACCATTCCAAGCAGTTTCACCCATCTCCCGGGTAAGATCTTTTCATGTTATACACACATTAGGAACAATGTGTAATTTAAGTTTGGTGGTCTGGGAGGCACTTACACACACTTTGTCCCATTTAACTTGATTTCAAAAAAAAAAAAAAAAAAAAAAATTTGTATGTTCATGTTTGTCTTAAAAGTTTGATTGATTTAAAAGAATTGTGATTTGATTTCAGTAGCGAGCTTAAAATTTTGAACACATGATCTGATAATCGAATTTTTAAGTGTGGTTACTTGCTTTAGGCATTTGAGAATTCACCTGTTTGATCTGATCTAAAACAAGCACATTAGCACATAATTTATGGGGTTACGTGAGAGTCTGATGTGTATGTTTCAATGTCTTGAGTAAGTTGGGATGCCTGTTGGTAGGACACTTTGGCATAATCTTAAAATAATAATAATAATAATAATAATAATAATAATAATAAAAATAAATAATTATAAATAATAATAATAATAATAATAATAATCATTGATAAGCTTTTCACTTACTAACTGGACATCTTGCCTCATTAAGCAATAAGTGTTCACGTCGAATGGTGAAGAATTTTGATTTCATTAATGTCATGGCTAGTTCGGTTTCGTAGCCTTTTTGACTCGAATTAGTAAATCCTTAGGAGTGTCTTTACACCTAATGCTCTAAAACCACCTGGTTTGAGAGTCATTGACTTAACACTCGTTACATGGGTCAATTAGAAAGCTTAAGGGAATCAAACATTGCATAGCCTGACCAAAAATAAATAAAAAAAAATTAAAAAAAAAGAAGAAAAAGAAAATTATGCCATTGTTGTTCATTCTGATGGGAATTTCAATGAACTCTGAGATATTGAGACATTGTACATTGGAATTAATTGGACGCTTCATTTTTATGTGCTAGTTTATTTTACACTGTTTCGAATTTGTGATGCCTAAGCCTGCCTTTTGTAAGTGATTAAACTGCAAAATTTCATTTCATTGAGAAGATAGAGTTTACCTTTTCAAACTTGCTAATAAATGAAAATCATGGTTTTGAGTGATACTTCAAATTTTTGGATAACATGAACATTGCGTAATGTTTATGGGTAACATTCCTAGAAAACCCTCACGTGACTTCACTCATCCTCTAGAGAATTCCTAGGAGTTTAAAAGGCTTGTTGCATACGCAAAATGCAATCGTACATTCCACGAAAGATGGATTTATCTTTTTGTTCTCTGTTTTTCATTTTCTTTTTAGTTTAATATTGCTAAGGGACTAGCAATATTTAAGTTTGGGGGTGTGATAAGTGCTAAAATATCTATATTTTAGCCCCTAAATTTATATTTGTTAATTCCTTTGTTGTGTTAGTTTGTGTAATTTTACTCATTTTTTGTGTTTTCAGTGTTTTTATAGGTCATGGAAGAAAATGAGGCATTCCTGGATATTTTGGACTTTAAGTGTAATTTGGGAAGTTGGAGCATGCAATCAAGCGAAGGAGACCTAAGCTCGAGCGCACCAACACTACGATCAAGCGCACCCGTGTGCCAGAGAACAGTGTGGCTGCTGGCCTTATTTTTGAAAGAGCCTTTAGGTTAATTTTACAATTTCTAGGGTTTCTAGGTGTTTCTAGGTTTCCCCTAACGACTATAAATAGGCCTATAAACATAGGAAAAGATACACAATTTTTGAGAGAAAGCTCTAAGAGAAGGATTGACAGCTCTTAAAGGAAGCATTTTTCGGATTTATTTTTTTCCTTTTATTTTATTATGAAGATGGTTAGCATCAAAGTCATGTGTAACTAAATACTTTAGTAGGGCTAGATTGAAGCCCTAATCATGTCTCTTTGATATTTCAATATTGGCGCCTTTGTGATAATCATATTGTGATGCTTAACATGATTATTTCCTGCTTAATTGAATTCCTCATATGAATGTGCTTGGCCAACATATGCATATGGTTTTGATTAGTTATTTAAGTCAATTTGGATGATCAAGTCCTGGCTTAATCGAGTGACAAAAGATATCTTTGCGGGTTCTTGGGGTAAGCCACATGGGGAACCGGGAGTATACACTCATGCCCTACGCTCCATGTGTTTGTCGATTTCCATAAATTTATGCTTTCTTAAAGAAAAACTTAGTATACACCCATGCTAAATCCTTTAAGAAATAAAAGAGTTAGAGTATACACCAATGCCTAATTCGTGTCTTAGGAAAATCCATAGCTTAAGGAGTATACACTCATGCCTTTAGGTTGGCAAACATTAAGTAATCTCGATATGATTGAAACATTGGCATATTGTTATATTATTTTAGTATGATTAGTGGTGGATATCAAGGCCCTACCTTTTATATTTATTGAATCAAAAATCAATCTTTCATCTTGTTTTATTAGCGGAATTAATTTTAAGCATAATTTACACAATCCTCGTGGTAATAATTTCGTGCTTGCACCCTATACTATTGTTTTGATCTTTTGCACTTGCGAGTTAAAACGTACCGAATATTTGCCTATTAATTTAGGTGGGTACTCGGCACAACAATACTCCTAGTTTTCCATTATGATTAATCCAAGAACCCGTGGGGAGATCCTTTTGTCACTCTATTAAGCTCCGGACTTGGTCATCCAAATTGACATAAATAACAAATCCATACCACATGCATATGTTGGCCAAGCACATTCATACGAGAAATTCAATAAAGGAGGGAATAATGAAATTAAGCATCAGAATATGATTGTAGCAAAGGAGTCAATATTGAAATATTAAAGAGACATGATTAGGGCATGAATCTAGCCCTACTAAAGTATTTAGTTACACATAATTTTGGATGCTAATCATCCTCTTAATAAGATAACAAGGAAAAGAATAAACCCGAAAAACACTTCCTTGAAGTGCCGCCAATTCTTCTCGCCAAAGCTTCTCCCCTTTTCTTCTATGTTTAGAGGCCTATTTATAGGGATTAGGGGAACCCTAGAAGCCTCTAAAAACCCAAGAAATCATACATTTTAACCTAAAGGTCTTTCCAAAATAAGGTCAGTCGCCACACTATTCTCCAGCGCACCAGTGTGCTTGATCGCAATGTTGGTGTGCTCGATCACAGTTGTGCGATCGATCTTCTTGTGTTGGGCACTCGAGTGTTGATGCGCTTGAGCCAGCTTCTTGTGCACGAAAGTGCAACTGTGCTCGCTCTAGGAAATTTTGGATCAAGCATAAGCATCCAGGCGCTCGAGCCAAGGTGTAGTGTGCACGATCACATTGCGCCTGGATGCTTATGCTTGATCTAAAATTTCCTGCTTTTTTCCGATTTTGTCTTTTATGCTTGAACTTGCCAGAGATGCTCTCTTTTCTACAAAAACCAATAAAAATACAGAAAACACACAAAGGACGTAAAACAGCACATAATAGCAAGACTAAAAAATTAACAAATATAAATTAAGGTGCTAAAATATGTATATTTTAGACTAAAATATGTATATTTTAGCACTTATCACACCCTAAAACATGGAAAAACAAAAAGATAAATCCTTCTTTCGTGGGATGTACGATTGCATTTAGCGTATGTCGCAAGCCTTTTAAACCCCTAGGCATCCTTAGTAAGACGAGTGAAGTCTCGTGAGGGTTTAACGGCAATGTTACCCACGAACATTATGCACAGTTCATGTCATCAAAAATGGAAGTATCCCTCTAAACCATGATTTTCATTCATTAGAAAGCTTAAAAAAATAAAATTCATCTTCACAATGAATTGGAATCTTAAAGTCTAATCACTTTCAAAAGATAGGCTAAGGAGTCACTAGTTAGAAATAGTGTAAAGTGAACTAGCACATAAATATGAAGCTTCCAATTATTTTCGATGTGCAATGTCTCAATATCTCAAAGTTCACAAGGATTCCGATCAGAATGAATAACTGTGGTTTACGAAACTAAACTAGCCATGAATTTAACCAAATCAAAATTCTCACATTTTGACGTGAACACTCATTGCTTAATGAGGCAAGAAGTCCAGTTAATTAGTGAAAATCTTACAATGATCATTTTTTTTTTTTAATATTATATGCCAAATTATCCATCCAACAAGTCTCCCAACTTCAACCAAGACATTGAAACATACACATGAGACTCTCATGTCATATCCCACAAATTATATGCTAATGTGCTTGTGTCAAATCAGACAAAATAGGTGAATTCTCAAATGCCTAAAGTAAGTAACCAAACTTAAGAACTCTATCATCAGATCATGTGTTCAAAATTTTAAGATCACCAATGAAAATCAAATCACAAATTTTTTTTTTTTTTTTAGATCACCCAAAATTTTAAGACAAACATGAACATGCATTTTTTTCAAAAAAAAAAGGGACAAATTGTGTGTAAATATCTCCCATACCACCAAACTTAAATTATACATTGTCCCCAGTGTGTGAATAACATGAAAAGATCTTACCCGAGAGATGGAAAAACTGGCTGGCATAGGTATGGCTCGTAGCATACCCCCAAAGTTGAATGCAACAACACTTGTCCGTAAAAAATAAAAGTGGCCTCAGTACCACCTATCTAAGCAGATGCACTTGAGCTCTTGGACTACTCGAGCACTTTTGGCAGTAGCTTCAGTGCTAATGTTATGGGGGGATGCACTTGAATTCACTAAATGTGGCTCAAACGCTCTTGGTAATGCTGCATATTGGACAGATTGGAGTACCAAATCTTCATCTCTTGGTACAAAGGTCATTTCAATGTATGGCTTCGCTCTATGTCCATTCACCTTGAATGTCTGATTCTTTTCTAGGCTATAAACCTCTGAAGCTGCATGTGGGAACACGTTGGTGACAACATAAGGACCAAACCGTCTAGACTTGAGCTTACCAGGGAAGAGTCTTAATTTCGAAGTATAGATCAACACCTTCTATCCCACATGGAACTCCTTCCTGACAAGCTGCTTATAATGATATGCCTTGGTTCTTTCCTTGTATAGCTTGGCATTCTCATATGCATCACACCTCAACTCCTCAAGTTCATTCAGCTGTGGCTTTCTCTTGTCACCTGCTTGTTTCATATCAAAGTTGAATTTCTTGGTGGCCCAGTAGGCTCTATGCTCCAACTCCACTGGTTGGTGACACCCTTTCCCAAAGACCAACCGATTTGGGGACATGCCAATAGGGGTTTTGTATGCAGTCCTATATGCTCACAATGCATCATTCAAGCGTAGAGACCAATCTTTCCTGCTAGTATTCACTATCCTTTCTAGGATGCTTTTGATCTCTCTGTTTCTTATCTCTACTTGACCACTGGTTTGAGGATGATATGGAGTGCCAATCTGATGAGTGATCCCATATTTTGTTATCAAAGAAGCAAAAGGCTGGTTATTGAATTGGCTACCTCCATCACTAATTATTGCCCTTGGAGTCCCAAACCTAGTAAAAATGTTATCTTGCAAGAACTTCACAACAACTTTGTGATCATTAGTTTTTTAGGGAACAACCTCAACCCATTTAGATACATAATCCACACCCACAAGAATATATAAATAATCAAATGAGTTAGGAAATGGACCCATGAAGTCAATACCACACACATCAAAGAGCTCTACCACTTGAATTTTTCCAATGGCATCTGATTTCTGGATGAGATGTTGCCTATCCTCTGGCATCTATCACAAGAACTACAAAACCAAAAAGCATCTTTAAACACATTAGGTCAATAGAAACTAGATTGTAATACCTAAAGTGCTGTTCTCTTGGCTCCAAAATGCCCTCCATAGGCAAGATGACGAGAATGTTTTAAGATGCTCGTGTGCTCCTCCTTTGGAACGCACCTTCGAATGATTTGGTCAGGGCAGAATTTGAAAAGATACGGTTCATCCCAATGGTAATGTCTAGACATAGACATCAACCGCTTCCTTTCCTAACTAGACATACTTGGAGGAAATACCTTAGCAGTTATATAATTAACAATATCTGCATACCATGGAAGTTGGACATCTATTGTAAATAACTGCTCATCTGTAAAGTTTTCACTCAAGGGAAGCTCGTTTCCTTCTTCATCCTGAAGTAACCTGGATAGATGATTCGCAGTCACATTCTCATAGCTTTCTTTGTCCCTAATCTCAAGATCAAATTCTTGTAATAGTAGTACCCATCTGATCAATCTTGGCTTTGTATCTTTTTTGGCAAACAAATATCTCGAAGCAGCATGGTCAATGAATACAATAACTTTAGAACCAATCAAGTATGACCTAAACTTCTCCGAAGCAAATATGACAGCTAACAATTCTTTCTCACTAGTAGAATAAGTTAGTTGAGCATCGTTTAAAGTTTTAGAAGCATAATATATAGCATAAGGTACCTTATTGATTCTTTGGCCAAAAACATCTCCCAAGGCAAAGTCACTGGCGTCACACTTGAGTTCGAATGGAAGGCTCCAATCAGGTGCCATCATTGTTGGTGTAGATGTGAGCAACTTTTTCAATACGTTAAAAGTATCCTTGCATTTGTTAGTCCATACAAACTTGACATCTTTGGCCCGTAGTCAATAGAGGGATCTAGAGATCTTGGAGAAATCCTTGATGAATCTTTTATAGAACCCGGCATGCCTCAAAAAACTTCTTGTACCATAAAGTGCCATTTTTCCCAATTAAGCACTAAGTTGCATTCTTCACACCGCTTGAGGACAATCTGCAGATGATTGAGGCATTCATCAAAGTTAGAGCCAAAAACACTAAAATCATCCATAAATACCTCAATAAATTTCTCCCCCATGTTCGAGAAAATGCTCATCATGCATCTTTGAAATGTGGCTGGTGCATTGCATAATCCAAACGACATCCTTCTGTAAGCAAATGTGCCAAAAGGACATGTGAAGGTGGTCTTTTCTTGATCCTCTGGTGCTATTGCAATTTGGTTGTAGCCACTGCAACAATTCGGGAAGTAGTAATATCTATGGCCAGCAAACCTTTCTAGCATATGATCAATGAAGGGTAGAGGAAAATGATCTTTTTGGGTCACCTAGTTTAGCCTTCGGTAGTCAATACATACCCTCCACCCGGTGGTTATTATTGTAGGTAACAGATCATCTTCTTCATTTTTCACTACTGTGATCTCATTCTTTTTCAGCACTACTTGAACCAGACTTACCCATTTGCTATTTGAGATGGGATAGATAATGACAACATGTAACAATTTTAAAACCTCAGCCTTGACTACATCATTTATGTGTGGGTTGAGTCTTCTTTGTGCATCCCCGGTTGGCTTTGCTTCATCCTCAAGGAAAATTTGATGCATGCATTTGGCCAGACATATGCCTTTGATGTCGGCAATAGTCCATCCTAATGCAGTTTTATGCTCTCTAAGAACTCTCAATAGCTTCTCCTCTTCCCCCAACCTTAAGTTTGTGGCAACTATCTGTTGTGCCAAATATCACCTCAATTAATAGATAATATTTAGTACGTTTTACTGGCAAGTACACAAGATCAAACGATAGTATAGTGCAACAAGTTTGAGATCGATCCCACGAGGATTGTTGATTTTATTTAGAATTGATTAAAAATATCAGTTGTCACTAAATTGATATTATGAAAAAGAAATAAAAATATATAAAGATAAAGTAAAGGTAGGGCTTTGATGTCCACGACTAATCATACTTAGATAATATAACAATATGCCAATGATCTAATCATATTATGAATACTCAATGTTTGCCAACCTAAGGGCATTGGTGTATACTGCTTAAGCTATAGATTTCCCTAAGCAATGAGTTAGGCATGGGTGTATACTCTAACTCTTTTCTATCTTAAAGGATTTAGCATGGGTGTATACTAAGTTGTTTTTTAAGAAAACATAAATCTATGAAAATCGACAAACACATGAGGCCAAGGACATGGGTGTCTGCTCCCGATTCCCCATGTTGATTAACCCAAGAATCCAGTGTGGATTTTTTTTGTTACTCTTATTAAAGCCAGGACTCGGTCATCTAAATTGATTTAACTAACTAGTCCATACCACATGCATATAATGGCCAATCACATACATATGAGGAATTCAAGAAAACAGGAATTAATCAAGTTAAGCAACACAATATGATTATCACAAAGGCGCTAATATTGAAATATTAAATAAACATAATTAGTTCTTCAATCTAGCCCTCCTTAAGAGTTAGTTATACATAATTAAAATAAAACTAAAAAGAAAAGGGAAAGAAAGAACTAAAAATGACTCCTTGAAGTAGCCTCCAATTCCTCTCCCCAAAGTTGTCTCCTTCAAATTGTGTATTGAATTATGAGGCTTAGAGGTCTACTAATAGGGCTTAGGAGAGTCCTAGAAGCCCTATTAATCCCAGAAAATTCGGAGATTTAAGTCCTAGTCCAATTAGGATAAAGAAAACCTAAGTCCAAATCGGAATAGGATTCGTTCAGAATTTCATTCCTATCTTGCAGGGTATTTTGGCATAGCATCATTCTGAATTAGGAAAATGCTATTTCACAATGATTTGTAGCATTTTGAGTTAGCTTTCCAATGCCGCTTGAATTACCTCAACCAAAAATTTTAGCTGAAGGTTATGATCAAAATACCCAGACGTGCGCAGAATCCAAATTTGAATCCAATCCGATTTTGACTCCAATTTGAGAAATTCTGATTTAATCATTTCATTTATTTGATTAAACTTAACCACATTATATAAGTCCTCTATTATAATTGGTTATGCTTAACCATATCTTTTAGGTCTTCCCAATTTGCCCTTTAAGCTTGGAACTTTTCTGAAAACGCTTTCTTTTCTTCCATTACCTACAAAAACACAGAAAACACAGAAAGGAAATAAAATAGCACGGCATAATATGACTAAGAAGTTAACAAATGCAAATTAAGGGCTAAAATGTGAATATTTTGGCACTTATCACACCCCCAAACTTACATATTGCTAGTCCCTTAGCAATACGAAACTAAAAACAAAATGGAAAAACATAAAACAAAAGGATAAATCCATCTTTTGTGAGATGTACGATTGCATTTAGCATATGCAACAAGCCTTTTAAACCCCTAGAAATTCCCTAGAGGACGATTGAAGTCTCGTGAGAGTTTTTTAGGAATGTTACCCACAAACATTATGCACAAATTCATGCTATCCAAAACTCAAGTGTCACTCAAAACTATGATTGTCATTCATATGCGAGCTTAAAAAGATAAACTCCATTAATGAATTGGAATTTTAGAGTCTAATTACTTACAAAAGACAGGCTAAGGCATCACAAATTCGAAACAGTGTAAAGTGAACTAGCACATAAATATGAAACTTCTAATTATTTCCAATGTGCAATGTTTCAATATCTCAAAGTTCACTGAAATTCCCATCAGAATGAACAACAATGGCATATTTTTTTTTTTCCTTTTCTTATTTGTCAGGTTGTGCAATGTTTGGTTCCTTTAAGCTTTCTAATTGACCCATGTAACGAGTGTTGAGTCAATGACTCTTAAACCAGGTGGTTTTAGGGAAT
The DNA here is from genome assembly GCF_965113065.1 of Corylus avellana. Taxonomy (NCBI): domain Eukaryota; kingdom Viridiplantae; phylum Streptophyta; class Magnoliopsida; order Fagales; family Betulaceae; genus Corylus; species Corylus avellana. Next base: position 10,833,307 of record NC_142498.1, read on the forward strand.
TAGGTGTAAAACACCCCTAAGGACTTACTAACTCGAATAAAAAAGGCTACGAAACTAAACTAAGCATAATATTAACCAAATCAAAATTCTTCACCTTTTGACATGAACACTTAATGCTTAATGAGGCAAGAGGTCCAGTTACTTTGTGAAAAGCTTATCAATGATCATTTTTTTTTAATCACACACACACACACACACACACACACATATATATATATATATATGCCAAAGTATCCATCAAATAAATCATCCAGTTTCACCCAAGACATAGAAACAGACACATCAGACTTTCATGTGATACCCCACAAATTATGTGCTAATGTACTTATGTAAGATCAAATTAAACATGTGAATTCTCAACTGTGTCAAGCAAGTAACCAAACTAAAAAATTCCATCATCAGATCATGTGTTCAAAATTTTAAGCTCACAAATGAAATCAAATTACAATTTTTTCACACCAACCAAAATTTTCAGACAAACATGAACATGCATATATTTATATTTTTTTCTTTTTCAAAAATGGGACAAAGTGCGTGTAAAGTGTCTCCTATACCCCCAAACTTAAATTACAAATTGTCCCCAATGTGTATATAACATGGAAACATCTTACTCGGGGGATGGATGACATGTCTGGAATGTCGTGGCTCATAGCACACCCCCAAACTTGAATTGAAGCACACTTGTCCCTGCAAAGCAAAACACTATAGTAACAAAGGAATAAAAAAACAAAATAAAAAATAAAGATAAAGATAAAATAAAAATGAAATAAAAACAAACAAACAAAGAAATAAAAATGATATGCTATGGGGTGCCTCCCATGAGCGCGAAGTTTAACGTCCTTAGCCAGACTGTTGTCCCCTTTTAAACTTGAAGCACCAGTCTTTTCTTCTCTTACACCAAAGGGAATGAATTTTTCCTATTTCAGGGTGATTCCAACTGTCTATAGGTCGAGGTAGACCATTCTGAGTCTTCTCAAATAGTTTCTCATCCAGAAGGGAGTCATGAATTGGAATAAAATAAGAAAAAAACTCAGGGAGCTTTTCTATCTTGATGTCCTCAATTTGCTCATCACATAACCCCAGCAGACGTCTCTTTTGGACTCTTGGTAATTCGAGAATAAGAGCTAATGTTGAAGAAGTCTCAGTGCTCTCTTCCTTTTCCCGATGTGGTTCCTCTAAAACCTTAGTTTGCTTCTCATTCCTCTCTTCCACCTTGTTGTTCTCAGGAGTGGAGGCCAGTAAGGCCTCAGCTTGCTCACGTATCATGTCAAGGTCCAGATCAAATTCAAATTGAGCAAAGAATTCTACCAATGGATTCTCCAGACTTGACTCACTACACATCTTAGCTTGCTTGAGGAATTTGTCAAGGTCCATGTCACATCCAATTTGATCAAAATGCTCTCCCACCAGATCATCAAGGTTGACTCGTTAGAAGTTTCTGCATACTCAAGTAGCTTGTCCAGGTCTAGGTTACCTCCAAATTCATCAAAGTGCTCTCCTAAAAAGCCCTCAAGACTTGGCTCATTAGAAGTTTCAGCATACTCAAGTAGCTTGTCCAAGTCTAGGTCACCTCCAAATTCATCAAAGCGCTCTCCTAGAGGGTCCCAAAGACTTGGCTTACAAAAAATTTCCACAATAGTTTCTTTATTCCCAGGTGTGGTGGTTGTTTGCTCATGATAATAAGTGCACTCTTCCTTCATGTATTGTCCATGAGGAGTGGTCACCGATTGACTTTGGCACTCTTCTTCTTCTTGGTATTATTGAGGCCAATCAATTGGAGATGGCTCCTCTTCATGATAATGTTGAGACCAATTGATGAGAGATGTCTTCTAATTTGCAATTGAAAATATGGGACAAGTCTTAGTGGTGTGGTCAATATGGGAACATATGGCACATACCTCGACTTGTGTAACTTATTGAACAGGAGTACTGCTATGATTAGTCATAGCTTTCACGAGCATGTCCAGTTTTTTCTCCATGGCAGCCATTTGAGCCTGACTTCCATCATTGGTGCTCTCTTCGTGTATGCCTTTTCCTTTGAATCCTTGTCTCCCATTAGATGGGAATTGTTGGGAGTGCTCACTCAATGTCTCTAAGAGCTCATTGGCTTCTTCACTGCTTTTCTCCATCAACATGCTACCACAAGCTAAATTTACAAGACTCTTGTTAGGATCATTTAAACCCACATAGAATGTCCGTACTTGATTGTCTTGAGATATATGGTGATGTGGGCATTTGAGAAGTAGTTCTTTAAAGTGTTCCCATGCCTCGAAGAAAGGGTATCTGTCTTTTTGTTGGGAAGTCAGAATCTCCCTTCTCAATTGCCCTGTCTTGTGGGCTGGGAAAAAATTCTTTAAGAACTTTGTGGCCATCTCATCCCAAGTATGAAGAGAACCTACGGCCAAAGAATTGTACCATCTCTTAGCATTATCTTTTAAAGAAAAAGGGAAGAGGATTTACCTGATTTCTTCTGGCTTGAACATTCTGAATCCTGCAGAGATCACAGAATTCTCGAGTATGCCAATATGGGTTCTTTGTAGGTGTGCCCTTATACTGTGCACTCATATTAAGCAGCAGAGATAGATTGTAACTGCTCTGCACATTGGGCTGAAAATTAATGCATGATGGCTGGTTAAGGATCTGGGGACTGAATGAATTTTTCATAGGTCTTCACACCGGAGGTGTATTGTTTCTCAACATGATTAAAACAAAAATAAAATTAAATAACAAAAGAAAAATAAAAGAAACAAATCAGAACTGTAATTAAAATAGTTTATGTGCTACTGTCCGGACGTGCGATCGAGCGCACCACACTGGTGCGCTCGATCACCCTGGTATGGGCGCTCGAGCACACCTCCGAAGGTAGAACAACAACTGCAGAAAACTATAAAAACAGAAAAAAAAAATAAAAAAAAAATAAACTAAGGAAAAAAATTTCAAACAAAATCAAACAATCCCCGGCAACGGCGCCAAAAACCTGTTGTGCCAAATACTACCTAAATTAATAGATAATATTTAGTATGTTTTACTCACAAGTACACAAGGTCAAACGATAGTATAGTGCAACATGTACGAGATCGATCCCACGAGGATTTTTGACTTTATTTAGAATTGATTAAAAATATCAAGTTGTCACTAAATTGATACTATGAAAAACAAATAAAAATATATAAAGATAAAGTAAAGGTAGGGCTTTGATTTCCACCACTAATCATACTTGGATAATATAACAATATGCCAATGATCCAATCATATTATGAATACTCAATGTTTGCCAACCTAAGGGCATTGGTGTATACTCCTTAAGCTACAGATTTCCCTAAGCAACGAGTTAGGCATGGGTGTATACTCTAACTCTTTTCTTTCTTAAAGGATTTAGCATGGGTGTATACTAAGTCGTTCTTTAAGAAAGCATAAATCTATGAAAATCGACCAACACATGAGGCCTAGGGCATGGGTGTTGATAAGTGCCAAATATTGCATATTTAGACCCCCTTTATTTACATTAGTTAATCCTTTAGTTGTGTCGTTATTTAATATTTTGTGTTAGTTTTGTGTTTTTAGTATTTTGTAGGTCGTTGAAGAAAAACTACAGCTTTAAAGGGAAAAATGCAAAGTTTGGAAGAAAGCATACTTTGAGAAGACCTAGATGATGTGGTTAAGTCTAACCAAATCCAAGAAAAGGTTAAATCAGATTAAAGTTCAGATTGGATAAGATTTCGGATCGGATTCAAATTCAGATTCTGCACACGTCTTAGTATTTTGACCATAACTCTCCCGTCAAATATCGGATTGAAGTGATTCAAACGGCATTAGAAAGCTAGCTCAAAATACTACAATTTGTTGTGAAATATAATTTTCGTAATTCGGACGGTTTTTATGTCAAAATCGCCCCGCAATTAAGAGACACAAATTTGGACGAATCCTATTCCGATTTCAGACTTCTATTTTAACTGGGAGACAGACCTCCGAATTATTTAGGTTTACTTGGGCTTCTAGGACTTCCCTAAGCTTATAAATAGACTTCTTTGCATTCAAGAAAAGATACACAATCCCAGAGAGCAAAATTCTTTTGTTTAGTTTTTCTTTAGGTTTAGGTTTAGATTTTATTTTTATGTGGAGCTAAATTCTCAACTAAGGTTGGGGATGAAGCCTCACCGATGAAGAACAACATCACTTTCATGTAAGTTTTTATTATTCTGATTTTATTGGGTTTTTTATTTCAATTGTTTTACTTTTAATCAATTGTATGGATTGATTCTTGGATATCTCTTGTGATTCAAGGATACATGTGATGATTTGAGATAATTTCATATGATTGATTGCTTGGCTTTTAACTCATAAAAATTGGATATCCCTTGTGATTTGTTCTACGGATACATCTGGTGTTTCAATTGAATTAGGATTCCTTTTGTGATTTGGTCAATGAATGGATACATGGGATGGTTTTGATTAATTCTTTGAAGCATAGTAAAACATATCTATGATTTAATTTGTGAGAACTTCGGATTAATATTGATGAACATAAAGTATGTTGTTATGATTTGGTGAGTGTGAATTCCCAAACCTTAGTACCTTTATCCTTAGATTTACTTATTTTATTTAGTTTATGTTTATCCTTTAATTTTCAAAACTCAAAAATCAAAACCCTTTTGGAACTAGATTAGGATTTAATTAGTTTAGATATAAATTGCTCTTTCAAAAATACAATTCTCTGTGGGATCGACCTCGCACTTGCAATCCATTAAACTACAATTGATTCGTGCACTTGCGAGTTAAATAAATTTGCACAACAAGTTTTTGGCGCCGTTGCCGGGGAATTGTTCAATTTTTGAAACCAATTTATTTCTAAATTAGTTTTATTCTTCTACTAGTTATAATTAGGATTTTATTTTTCTGCAATTAGTTTTGTTTTATTCGTGTTACTAAAAATAAAAAATAAAAAAATAAAAAAAAAGATTTTTCTTGTTGTTTTTTGTTTTGTTTGGCTTGTTTTACAATTCTGCCGCAGCACCTTCCGCACATCAGCGGGATCGAGCGCACTCATAGCAAAAGCAGCAGTTCCGTAGATCTTTGCCAAAAATTTATTTTTGGTCCTTTTTGTGAGTTTTTAAATTTTAGTTTTCATTTTTTTTTGTTGTGTTAGTTGTTCTAGTAGTTTATTTTATTTAAAATTAAAATTAAAATTAAAAAAAAAATATATATATATATATATATTGGTTAATGTTTTATGTGGGATATCTGCATGCTAAAAAGTGAGGGGAAGCATGAATTTTCATTTTAATGATTTTAATGCCTCTCCTAGTTGTAGGACACCAGCTCCTACCAACTACCCTCAAAATATTTACCCACATAAACTATGTTCATTTTGTTTCAATCCTTATCATGAGGAGAACAATTGTCCAGATCTGCGAGCTGAGCTCAACGACTTATGGGACAAATTAGACCAAATCAGAGCAGCTAGATCTAACTTTTCATATGAACAAATGAACATTGGTTTCTCCAGCCTGGGATTTGATTCAATTTTCAATTGTTATAACCCGAACTGGAGCAACCAATTTGATTTCTCAGGATCAGCTCAGGCTACAGGAAATTATGCTCACCAATTTGATGAATTGCACCATTCAGAATATCCGCAGTTCGATTATCAAGCTCAACCTCCTGTTTATCAGTCTGCCACTCAAGTGTCACAGCCTGCACCACAGTCATCACTAGAAGACATAATGAAAGCATTCATGCAATCAATGGATAAGAACATACAAGATATGAAGAATGCTACCATGAGCAATTCCCAAGCTGTACAGGAGCTGAGGAATTCCAACATGGTTAATGGCAGAGACATACAAGAACTTAAGCAGGCCATGTCCAAGATAGAAGGACAGATTGGTCATCTAGTTGCCGACTTCAATAGAATAGAGGAAGAAGAGCTTCAAAGTCAGCTAATGGCTGAAAGGTATTACATGATTGATGAGGATGATTCCGAAAATTCTTATCATAAGCATGCCCAAGTCACCATCACACTAGAGAGTGGGAAAATTGTGGATAACAAAGAGGAGGAAAAGAAAGAGGAGCAAGTTGAGCACCCTGAGCAAGTTGAGCACCATGAGAACAGTGAGCCACCAACAAATCCTAATCTGCCCAGTGACATGGAAGTGAGTACTGAAGCTCCTGCCTACATCACTGTCCCTCTTGAGGCACATCAGGAGCCATCTTATGTCAAGATATTCAAGGACTTGTGCACACAAGCACACAAATATAGGAACCACTTTTCTAAGAAGATCTGTCGAAGCAAGCAAGTCTACATAAGATGGCGAAACATCCTTCCAGAGGGCTATGAAGTTTTGAAGAAGAAAGGGTGGAAAGGATTGGTTGGACATCCGCATGATCGGGGAAAGCGCTGTAAAGTTTTCTCCTCCAGTTTATTTTCTGCACTTCACTCCACAAATTCTTTCTTTCCTTTTTCATTATATTGCATTTCTATTTATTTGTTTTGTTTCTAACAACAATTGATCTTTTGATGTTTTGTTTCTGTGAAAAAAATATTGCTGTTAGTTTTTGTTGACAAGTGTCTTGGTATTTAAGTTTAGGGGACGCCCTAGCCTTGTTCACACTCCAATTTTCTTACTTCCGGTAATGTATTTCTATACTACACATTGAGGGCAATGTGTAATTCAAGTTTGGGGGTATGGAAAAACACTTTGTCTATTTATTTTTGTTTTTATTTGTTTAATTTTTTGTCTTTCTGTGTTAAAAAAATTTTGAAAAAATAAAATAAAATTTTGTGCTATGTTTTTGTCAAGATTGAGTTAAGCTATGACTATGGTTTACATTTCATTAGCTTGCTTAAAGCATTGAACACATCATTATGTCATTTGAAGTCTGAGTCATTTGACTTATTTTTGGGTAAAAGAGATTTCACTTGTTTTAAGATAAATTTTTATGAGCACATTAGCATGTTTTCTGTGAGGTATGATGTTTGAGCTTAAGCTTGTTCTCTTTGAGATTTGTTGGATGACCTATTGATGAATAACCATTGGCTTGCAAGATATAAAAAGAAAAAAATAAATAAAAAAGAGAAGGAAAAAGAAAAGAAAGATCATGTTGAGTTTTCCGCTGAGTAACCGGACCTCTTGCCTCATTAAGCATCGAGTGTTCGCGTCAAAAGGTGTGAAGTTCAGTGTTGATTTATGATATGGCTAATCTGACTTCGTAGCCTTTTTGACTTAAGTTAATAAGCCCTTAGGGATGTTTTACATCTAGTGCCCTAAAGCCACCTGGTTTGGGAGTCATTGGCCTAACACTTGTTACATGAGTCAATTAGAAAGCTTAAGGGAGTTAGACATTGCAAAGCCTATTAAAAAAAAAAAAAATGCATATCTTGCCTCGGTTGTTTCATTTGTTAGGGATTCTTTCAAATTTTATGGAACTTGTCTTGAGTTTAAGCAGAAAGCTTCATGATTGTATGCTAATTACACTTTACACTTTTTAGAACATATGAGGTCTCAATTGTCCATTTATGAGTGATTTGATTATGGATTTCCTTTTGACGGTGATGATGGTGTTTGTCTTTTTAAGTTTGCTCATGAATAAGAACCAGGGTTTATGTGAAACTTCTTTCTTCTTAACAACATAATGCACAATGTTTGTGGGTATCATTCCTGTTAAGCCCTCGCGAGACTTCACTCGTCCACTAGGGATGCCTAGGGGTTTAAAAGGCTTGTTGCATATGCTAAATGCAATCGTCTTTCCCACGAAAGAGGATTTATGTTTCTTGCTTTCATTTTATTTTTCGTTTTGTTTTGCTAAGGGACTAGCAAAATGTAAGTTTGGGGGTGTTTGATAAGTGCCAAATATTGCATATTTAGACCCCCTTTATTTACATGAGTTAATCCTTTAGTTGTGTCGTTATTTAATATTTTGTGTTAGTTTTGTGTTTTTAGTATTTTGTAGGTCGTTGAAGAAAAACTACAGCTTTAAAGGGAAAAATGCAAAGTTTGGAAGAAAGCATACTTTGAGAAGACCTAGATGATGTGGTTAAGTCTAACCAAATCCAAGAAAAGGTTAAATCAGATTAAAGTTCAGATTGGATAAGATTTCGGATCGGATTCAAATTCAGATTCTGTACACGTCTTAGTATTTTGACCATAACTCTCCTGTCAAATATCGGATTGAAGTGATTCAAACGGCATTAGAAAGCTAGCTCAAAATACTACAATTTGTTGTGAAATAGAATTTTCGTAATTCGGACGGTTTCTATGTCAAAATCGCCCCGTAATTAAGAGACACAAATTTGGACGAATCCTATTCCGATTTCAGACTTCTATTTTAACTGAGAGACAGACCTCCGAATTATTTAGGTTTACTTGGGCTTCTAGGACTTCCCTAAGCTTATAAATAGACTTCTTTGCATTCAAGAAAAGAAACACAATCCCAGAGAGCAAAATTCTTTTGTTTAGTTTTTCTTTAGGTTTAGGTTTAGATTTTATTTTTATGTGGAGCTAAATTCCCAACTAAGGTTGGGGATGAAGCCTCACCGATGAAGAACAACATCACTTTCATATAAGTTTTTATTATTCTGATTTTATTGGGTTTTTTATTTCAATTGTTTTACTTTTAATCAATTGTATGGATTGATTCTTGGATATCTCTTGTGATTCAAGGATACATGTGATGATTTGAGATAATTTCATATGATTGATTGCTTGGCTTTTAACTCATAAAAATTGGATATCCCTTGTGATTTATTCTACAGATACATCTGGTGTTTCAATTGAATTAGGATTCCTTTTGTGATTTGGTCAATGAATGGATACATGGGATGGTTTTGATTAATTCTTTGAAGCATAGTAAAACATATCTATGATTTAATTTGTGAGAACTTCGGATTAATATTGATGAACATAAAGTATGTTGTTATGATTTGGTGAGTGTGAATTCCCAAACCTTAGTACATTTATCCTTAGATTTACTTATTTTATTTAGTTTATGTTTATCCTTTAATTTTCAAAACTCAAAAATCAAAACCCTTTTGGAACTAGATTAGGATTTAATTAGTTTAGATATAAATTGCTCTTTCAAAAATACAATTCTCTGTGGGATCGACCTCGCACTTGCAATCCATTAAACTACAATTGATTCGTGCACTTGCGAGTTAAATAAATTTGCACAACAGGTGTCTACTCCTGGTTCCCTATGTTGATTAACCCAAGAACCCAATGTGGATTTCTTTTGTTACTCTTATTAAAACCAGGATTCGGTCATCCAAATTGATTTAATTAACTAGTCCATACCACATGCATATAATGGTCAATCACATACATATGAGGAATTCAAGAAAACAGGAATTAATCAAGTTAAGCAACATAATATGATTTTCACAAAGGCGCCAATATTGAAATATTAAATAAACATAATTATTTCTTAAATCTAGCCCTCCTTAAGAGTTAGTTATACATAATTAAAACAAAACTAAAAAGAAAAGGGAAAGAAAAAGCCAAAAATGACTCCTTGAAGTAGCCTCCAATTCCTCTCCCCAAAGTTGTCTCCTTCAAATTGTGTATTGAATTGTGAGGCTTAGAGGTCTATTTATAGGACTTAGGAGAGTCCTAGACGCCCTAGTAATTCTAGAAAATTCTGAGATTTAAGTCCTAGTCCAATTAGGATAAAGAAAACCTAAGTCTAAATCCGAATAGGATTCGTCCATAATTGTGTTCCTATCTTGCAGGGTGATTTTGGCATAGCGGCAGTCAGAATTAGGAAAATACTATTTCACAATGATTTGTAGGATTTTGAGTTAGCTTTCCAATGCCGCTTGAATCTCCTCAATAAAATATTTCACCTGAAATTTATGATAAAAATACTGAGACATGTACAGAATCCAAATTTGAATTCAATCTGATTTTGACTCCAATTTGATAAATTCCAATTTAATCATTTCCTTTATTTGATTAAACTTAAACACATCATATAGCTGCTCTATTATGATTGGTTAAGCTTAACCATATCTTCTAGGTCTTCCCAATTTGACCTTTAAGATTAGAACTTTTCCAGAAACGCTTTCTTTTCTTCCATTACCTATAAAAACACAGAAAACACAGAAAGGAAATAAAATAGCACAATATAACAAGACTAAGAATTAACAAGTGTAAATTAAGGGTCACTATCACAGGTAGTGTCTGGTTCTCTCCAAAGTAAGCATATGTCAGATGTTTTGGTAACTGCTTTAATTCCAATTCTTGTGCTTGGAACTTTTCCGGAAACGCTTTCTTTTCTTCCATTACCTATAAAAGCACAGAAAACACCGAAAGGAAATAAAATAGCACAATATAACAAGACTAAGAATTAACAAGTGTAAATTAAGGGCTAAAATATAAATATTTTAGCACTTATCACTATCATAGGTAGTGTCTGGTTCTCTTCGAAGTAAGCATATGTAAGATGTTTTGGTAACTGCTTTAATTCCAATTCTTGTGCCTTGACAGTCGACGGGACAAGAGTAGTATTAGCAGGCACAAGAGTTTCAAAGGGAGGGATGTACTTACTCGGATGTTGTGGACAGGTCTCAAGGAGGTGCATGGCTTCAATGATGTCATCAGTAATGATGTGCAAATTATCTACCTAAATTAATAGATAAATAATTGTATGTTTTAACTCGCAAGTGCACAAGATCAAAGCAATAGTATAGTAGGCAAATACGAGATCATTCCCACGAGGATTGGTAAATTATGTTTAGAAGTAAATTTCTGTTTAATTAAAAGATAAAATTCAATTGTCATGATTGAATTCAATAAAATAAAAGATAAACAAAAACAAAAAAGGATTAGGGTTTTCGATATCCACCACTAATTTTATCAAGCTAATATATCAATATGCCAACGTTTTGATCAAGTTATGTCTATCTAATGTTTGCCAACCTAAGGGCATGGTGTATACTCCTTAAGCTATTGATTTCTATAAACAACAAGCTAGGCATGGTGTATACTCTAACTCTTTTCTTCCCTAAAGGATTTAGCATGGTATATACTAAGTTGTTCTTTAGAAAAGCATATGTTCTATGGAAATCGACAAACACACGAGGCCTAGGGCATGGTGTATACACCCGGTTCCCCATGTTGATTAACCCAAGAATCTGGTGTGGATATCTCTTGTTACTTATGTTAAACCCAGGACTCGGTCATCCAAATTGATTTAACTAACTAGTCCATACCACATGCATATGTTGATCAGGCATACACATATGAAGAATTCATGCAAGCAGGTATTAATCAAGTTAAATAGCACAACAAGATCATCACAAATGCGCCAATATTGAAATATTAACAAAACATAACCAGGACTTCAATCTAGCCCTAAATAAAATATAAACTACATAATAAAGATAAAAGGTGGAAGAGAAGAAAAACCCAAACTCCTCTTGATGCAGCCTTCAGTTCCTTTCTAGAGCTTGTGTCTCTTTCTCCACACCTATGCCTAGAACCTAAGAGGTTTACTTATAGGCTTTAGAAGTACTTGTTACACAAGTAAACCTAGAAAATTCGGACTTTTAAGTCCAAGTTCAATTAGGATAAAGAAAACCTAAGTCCAAATCAGGATAGGATTCACCCAGAATCGCGGTCCTGACTTGCGGCATGATTTTGGCCTTGCGGCGCTCCGAATTGGGAAAATACTATTTCACAATAAATTATATAATTTTGAGTTAGCTTTCTAATGCCACTTGAATCACTTCAATCGAATATCTGAGCTGAATGTTATGGTCAAAATACCGGGACATGTGAGAAATTCCGAATTGATCCTTTCCTCTATTTGATTAAACTTAACCATGATTGACTAAGCTCAACCATATCTTCTAGGTCTTCCCAATTTGCCCTTTAAGCTTGTAATTCTTCCAAAAATGCTTTCTTTTCTTCCAAAAGCCTAAAAAACAAAGAAAATACAAAAAAGGAAGTAAAATGGCCTAATTAACCAAAACCAAAGGATTAAAACATGTAAGTTAAGGGTAGAAAATATGAATATTTTAGCACTTATCAAGTAACATCTTCAAAATAAAGCTCAATGTCTTGCCTTGTGAAACATTGAATGAGGGTGGCCTCCCATGGATCAATATGATAGACCTGAAAAACTTTCTCGATAGCACCTTGAATAATACAGACATTAAAGCATTCCAGATTATCTTTGGGTAATTTCAATGCGTCAAATATTTTGAATTATATCTTCTCCCTATTTACTTTCATACTTACAGTACCACTTTTTCACACAAATTTTAGTATTGGCAGTTCTCATTAAGGGTATTCCTAAGATAATAGGCAAAGGCAATGGCATAGGGGATTCTTCGATATCTAATACAATAAAATCAGCAGGTAAAATAAATTGCTCTACCTTAACCAAGACATCCTCCAGTATACCTCTTGGTCTTTTAATGCTTCTATCTGCCAATTGTAAGGTGATCAAGGTTGGTTGAAGCTCCCCCAAACCCAGTATCTCATACATAGTGTATGGCAGCAGATTGATACCCGCTCCTAGATCCAATAATGCACGTTCAAAAAGCTGGTCATCTATCCTACAAGGAATAGTAAAACTACCTGGATCTTTAAGCTTTTGTGGTAACTTTATTAACGACACCACACTTACCTCTTCGGTTAAAGCCACTATTTCATGATCCTGAAACTTTCTTTTATAAGTGCAACAATCCTTTAAAAATTTAGCATAAGATGGAATTTGCTGAATTGCATCTAATAAAGGAATGTCGATTTCAACTTTTCTCAAAGTCTCAAAAATATCAAGAAGTTGCTTTTCTTTCTTTGGCTTTACTAACCTCTGAGGGAAGGGTGGTGCATTCACCATCTCCATTTCACTTACCTCGAATGTTGTGGCGTCAGCTGGAGATGCTTGTACTGTATCATCAGTTCCTATGATCTTACCATTTTTAAGAGTTGTTATAGCTTTTAGTTGCTCGTAACCTCTTGGATTGGGTATTGTTTGGGATGGAAATTTGCCTTTCTTTCTTTCGCTCGGCTCCTTGTCCATTTGCCCCATTTGTGCTTCCAGTTTTTGAATAGCATCACTGGTCTGTGTATTGGTTTGTAGTTGCGCAGTCAAAAATTGGAGTAGAGTACTTTCAAGGTCATTCTTCTTCGACTCTAGAATTGGTTGGACTACTAGTAGTGTAGCCTGATAGTTACTTCCTTGTTGGGAATTCCTCTGCTGCCCTTGAGGGTTCAGAACATTCTAATTGTTACTCCATGAGAAATTGGAGTGGTTGCACCACCCTGCATTGTAGGTGTTCGAGTATGGATTGTTCTTGGGAGGATAGTTGTTTTGTCCCACATAGTTCGCTTGCTCCTTATCTGTAAATGAAGACATAGGACAAGTCTCAGTGGTGTAGTCAAAATGCAAACATATGGTACATACTTGGACTTGTGCAACTTGCTGAACGGGAGAGATGTTCTGAGTAGTCATGGCCTTTACGAGCATATCTAGCTTTCTCTCCATGGTAGCCGTCTGATTCTGAACTCTGCCATTCGTGTTTACTTCATATATGCCCTTACTTTTTACTCCTTGTCTCCCTCTAGATAAGAATTGTTGGGAGTTCCCGCTTAATGTCTCGAAGAGCTCTATGGCTTCCTCATTGTTCTTTTCCATAAGCACACCTCCACAAGATAAATCAAAAATATTTTTGTTAGTGTCATTTAAACTTTCGTAAAAAGCTTGTACTTGATCATCTTGAGATAGGTTCTGATGTGGACACTTGAGAAGCAGCTCATTGAAGTGTTCCCATGCTTTGAAGAAAAGATCTCCATCTTTCTGTTGAAATGTTTGAATATCCCTTCTAAGTTGCCTTGTCTTTTGAGCTGGGAAAAACTTCTTTAGGAATTTAGTGGCCAACTCTTCCCAAATATTAATGGAACCTGCAGGCATAGAATTTAACCACAATTTAGTATTATCTTTTAAAGAAAAAGGGAAGAGGATTAACCTGATTCCCTATGACGTTAATCCCTAGATGTTCTGAGTCTTGTAGAGATCAAAGAACTCCCTAAGGTGCAACTGAGGATCCTCAGTAGGTGTGCCTTTGTAGTGAGTCAAGTATTAAGTATTTGAGGGAACATATTGAAGTTGCTTTGTGCTGCTGGTTGGTAGATGATGCCTCATCGCTAGTTGAGATTTTGCGGAATGAAAGAATGTTTCATAGGTCTCCACACTGGCGGCAGATTCTAGACAGGTTCTTGCATCGTTTCCTCAACTTTGACTTCTTCCTCTTTGTCGGGGTTGTCTCTAGGCCTTTGTCGAACGGGCTTTGAAGTTGTTTTATGGAATGATGGTTGAGTCCTGAGATCGACAACCTTGCTTAAGAAGAAGGTCAGTTTCTGCAGTTACAGCAGCTTCAGTGTTGCTATCTGGACAAGTGCGCTCGATCTCAATGTGCTTGCGCTCGAGCGTAGAAGTACACTTGATCGCTCTAGAGTATTCGCTCGATTGCAATGCTACAGAACAGAATGCAGAACTGAAACAGAATCAAAAAGAAAGAAAAATCAGATTGAGGTAAAAACAAAAAATAACAGATTTAAAAATAAAAATTAAATTTACAAAACTAAAGGAAAAAACAAAAATTTAAACGAAATTTAACGCAATCCCCAGCAACGGGGGCAAAAACTTGTTGTGCAAATATCCTCCTAAATTAACAGGCAAATAATAATACGTTTTACTCGCAAGTGCACAAGATCAAAATGATAGTATAGGATGCAAGTACAAGATCAATCCCACGAGGATTGCTATAAACTATGCATAAAATTAATTCTGTAAATAAAGCAAGATAAAGGATTGATTTTTAGTTAATAGGGATAAAGCGGTAGAGCTTCGATATCCACCACTAATCATACTCAAATAAGATAACAATATACCAATGTTCCAATCATACCAAGATTGCTTAAAGTTTGCCAACCTAAGGGCATGGGTGTATATTCCTTAAGCTATTGATCTTCCTAAGCAATGAATTAGGCATGGTGTATACTATAACTCTTTTCTTCCTCAAAGGATTTAGCATGGTATCTACTAAGTTGTTTTGTAAGAAAGTATAAATCTATGGAAATAGACTAACACATGAAGTCAAAGGTACAGCTGTATACTCCTGGTTTTCCATGTTGATTAATCCAAGAACCATTGAGAAGATTCGTTTGTCACTCTATTAAGCCCAGGATTCAGACATCCAAATTGACTTAAATAACAAATCTATACCACATGCATATGTTAGCCAAGCACATTCATATGTGGAATTCAATAAAGCAGGAAATAATCAAATTAAGCATCACAATATGATTGTAGCAAAGGCGCCAATATTGAAATATTAAAGAAACATTATTAGGGCTTCAATCTAGCCATACTAAAGTATTTAGTTACACATAATTTGGATGCTAATCATCCTCATAATAAAATAACAAGGAAAAGAATAGACCCGAAAAATACTTCCTTGAAGCCAATTCTTCTCCCCAAAGCTTCTCCCCTTTTCTTCTATGTTTAGAGGCCTATTTATAGGGATTAGGGGAAACCTAGATGCCTCTAGAAAACCTAGAAATCGTAAATTTTAACCTAAAGGTCTTTCCAAAATAGGGTAAGCCGCCACACTATTCTCCAACACACGAGTGCACTCGAAAGCAATGTTGGTGTGCTCGATTGCAGCTGTGGGATCGATCTTTTGGTGTTGGGCACTCGAGCACTGATGTGCTCGAGCCAACTTCTTGTGCGCTCGATCGCAGCTGTGTTCGCTCCTTGCTCTAGCACTCGAGCGCTGATGCGCTCGAGCCTATGTGTAATGTGCTTGATTGCACTGCGCCTGGATGCTTGTGCTTGGTCCAAAACTTCCAGCTTTTTCCCAATTTTGTCTTTTATGCTCGAACTTTCTAGAGATGCTTTCTTTTCTTCAAAAACCTATGAAAACACAGAGAACACAAAAAGGAAGTAAAACATCATATAATAGCAAGACTAAGAAATTAACAAATGTAAATTAAGGGGCTAAAATATGTATATTTTAGCACTTATCGGTTGTTCGGAGTATATTCTCTTAGTTCTTTGTAGGAATGTCGTCTTTTCCTTCCTCCCAAAGAGCAAGAGTGGTTGTTGGTCCTACACACCCTATGGCTCCCTCTGAAGCTGAAGTTGCATTTGCCAAGAGATTTATGACTAGTAGTGACTAAAATATGTTCCTATCCAAGAAGTTTGATAAGTGCCAAAATATTCATATTTTATCCCTTAACTTATATTTGTTAATTCCTTAGTTTTGTTAGTTTGTGTTATTTTATTTCCTT
The DNA here is from genome assembly GCF_965113065.1 of Corylus avellana. NCBI lineage: Eukaryota > Viridiplantae > Streptophyta > Magnoliopsida > Fagales > Betulaceae > Corylus > Corylus avellana. The sequence goes on from NC_142498.1 coordinate 10,849,602, forward strand.
TATGTATTTTCTTCTGTTTTATAGGTTTTTGGAAGAAAATGAAGCATTTCTAGAAGTATTGGGCTTAAACAGCAAATTTGGGAAAAGCTAAAGGTTCTAATAGTTCGCTCGATCATAGGGGACTTGCGCTCGAGAGCACTACCAGAGAATGTGAAGAAACGAGCACAGCCTTGTGCTCGTGTGCACAAGAAGCAGCATCAATTGCATGTGTGATCGAGTGCCCATGGGCCACGATCGAGCGCACCCGTGCTTGAAGAGCAAGGCAGCAGCTGCCCTATTCCGAAAAGTGTTCTTTTTCACCCCTTCTAAACCCTAGGCTAACTAGAATGCAAAAGCTACAATTTTTAGAGTTTCTAGAATGTTCCTAAGGCCTATAAATAGACCCTTAAGCCTATAGAATAGACACACAATTCCAAGGAGAAGAATTGGAGGCTCTTCAAGCTCAAGTTTTGGGTTTATTCTTTTCCTTTCTACTTTATTTTATGAAGATGTTTAACATCATAATCATGTGTAACTAAACTCTTTAGTAGGGCTAGATTGAAGAACTAATTATGTTTATTTAATATTTTAATATTGGCCCCTTTGTGATAATCATATTGTGATGCATAACTTGATTAATTGCTTCTTTATTGAATTCCTCATATTTGTGTGCCTGATCAACATATGCATGTGGTATGGATTAGTTAATTAAGTCAATTTGGATGATCGAGTCCTGGGCTTAATAGAGTAACAAAAAAATTCTTCACGGGTTATTGGGTTAATCAACATAGAAAATCGGGAGTATACACCCATGCCCTAGGTACCGTGTGTTTATCGATTTCCATAAATTTATGCTCTCTTAAAGAACAACTTAGTACACACCCATGCTAAATCCTTTAAGAAAGAAAAGAGTTAGAGTATACACCCATGCCTAATTCGTTGCTTAGGGAAATCTATAGCTTCAGGAATATACACCCATGCCCTAAGCTTGGCAAACATTAGGTATTCATAATATGATTAAAGCATTGGCATATTGTTTATATTATTTGAGCATGATTAGTGGTGGATATCAAAGCCCTACCTTTATCTTTACTAACTCAAAAATTAATCTTTGTTTTGTTTTAATTACGGAATTTATTTTAAGCAAAATTTATGGAAATCCTCGTGGAAATGATCTCGTACTTGCACCCTATACTACTATTTTGATCTTGTGCACTTGCGAGTTAAACGTACATTTATTTGCCCATTAATTTAGATGGATATTTACACAACAAAGCTCAATCGAGAGAAAAGTGGTAAAGGTTGTCTTGACCTTAATCTTTTGGTCCACACACTAGCAATCTTATGTGATGTGCATCATAGTGTTGTGTCCTTGCATGCTTCTAGTGTTTTGGTTAACCTTCTTGGCCTTTGCATGCTTGATTTCGCATTGATGATGTTGTTGAAATTTTGTTAATCCTATGGATATTCTATTTCAAAATTTGGGATCTTTATGTAGTAATAATGCATATGTTTTGTTCCTTGTCTTTATTTTTGTTTTGTAAATGTGTCTTTTGTTTTTAAATGTTTTGGACTCCTTGACTCACATGCTCATGTATTTTGGATGTACGATTGGCATGTCATTTTCTTGACTCGCACATTTGATACTCTTCTTTAAATTTGTTTTTGAGGAGAATGTAGGGTTCAGGTTTATGATTGTGGATCGTCTACTTCTTAACAAGTTGGGTTGGCTTGAAACTGCTTTTTCACATGCAGTGTAACTTGTTAACATGTTAATATTGTTCTTGCTTCTCCCATTACATATTCCCATAATATGTGAAATTGGAGACAAATGCCCTTTTATTGTGTGTTGAGATATTGCAATTGTTCATTCACATGTTGTGATTATGAGTTTATGGCCTATTGATAGAATGTGCTTGAGATTTGGAAATGCCAAATTGGTTGTGCTTTTTTTTTTCTTTTTTTTTTTTCGCTTTCATGCATCTCTACCTTGTTTGGATGACAAGAATTGGGCCTTTGAAAAGGAGTTTCTTTGGACTCGCTTGCACCTTCATGTGTTTAGGTTGAGCATTCCATGCTCTCATGTTGTGTTGTGTGCTCCTAGTGTATGTCCTGCCTTCTTTGTTCATACTATGGTCTTTTGTCCCCCCCCCCCCCCCCCCCCCCGCCGCCCCCCTAGTTTATACCTTTCGAGGATACAAGTGATACCACTTGTGTTCCTTCATTTGTCTGTTTTGACAGAAATGGAGAAATGGAGAGAAAGTGATTTGTGGAGACACTTGTTAGGGAGAGGTCGCTCATGTTAAGGGGGAGTTAAACATTAGAGCCGTTTTTCTTGTTTGTGTGATATCTTTCATATATTGTGTTTTCTTGACATATTATATGAATATATTTTGGCTTGATATGGTTTATGACACATGCTTTTCATTTATGGTTTTCTGTTTTAGATCCTTTCACATGTGTCTTTCTCATTGTTGTATATTCTCTTTCCTCTTGAGTTGTTAATTTGGAGAGAATGTGTTTCAGTCATGTCCCTTTGATCATTTAGACAAAAAGGGGGATTGTATCTTGTGTGAAGGGGGAACTTGCTTTTAACTTGCTTTGTGCCTTGTAAAAGTTTTATAACCCTTTGTTTTAGGGTTTTGTCATTGAATGGCGAAAGGGGGAGATTGTTAGGTTCTAGATTGGCCTAATTCAATGATTGTTCATGTAATGTTTTTTTCTTTAAAACTTTGTGGGTTGTATGAGGCATGTGAAGGGGGAACTTCCTTTTTGTTGAACTTGTTTGGTGTATTGATCTTTGTATCTAACAAATGAGGTTCCTATATTGTTCATGAACTGTTGTGTGATGTGCATATAATATGGTTTATATGTGCTTCTCTTCGATTATGACTTGCATATAGCATGGATTTTTTGCCTTTTATAATGTTCATGTACTGTTGTTCTTCTCTTGTTGGCATGTTGCCTTGTTCGTTCTTCTTGTGTTGGCGTGTTGCCTTGTTCGTTCTTTTCTTGTTTTTGTGACTTAAATATAACATGGGTTATATGTCTTTCTTGATACAAACTTATGTGCATAGGTTATTAGATAAGAGTGTTGGAGGTGTCTCCCACTTTTTGTTTTAATAGTGTGCTTGTAATGAGTTTGTTATTGTTTCTTTTTTTAGAGAACATGTACATTAACATATTCCATCAACCAAACTCTAGTAGTGGTTTGTTAGGCTAGGGTTGGGGTTCTAAATTGTTATTTACTTATAATTGTTGTTGTCTCTGATATTTTGGGTTTTGTCATTAAATGGCAACTAGCACAGTACTTTTAGGATGGCTTAACCAATCCATATAGACAAGTGATTGATGCCTCCTGTGGCAGGACCTTTATGACGAAGAACGACGATGAAGCATGGACCCTTTTTGAGAACCTTAGTGATAATTCTGCACATCATGCTTGAGATAGTCGTAGGCGACCCGCAGCCAAGGCCCCAAAGACTGATGGTCTTTTTGACATAGGAAAGCCAAGTAATAGCATGAACCCTGAGATGGTCATACAATCTTGAAAGATGGACCAACTTATGGCAGCTATGGCTGCTTCCCCTATCATGTCCACAAAGCATGACACATGTTCATTTTTGTTAGGTTTAGTTTGGCCTTATTTAATGATCAAAACATTTGTTTGTATTTTCCCATTCTTCCCGAAGTGTCGAGGTGAAGATTGGATGTTTTTTGCCTTCCCCGTGGGGTGGGGCGTCAGAACGAGCTCATGACGAGACTGAAGGAGTGCTCTTTGGTTTCCTGTCAAGAACCCCGTCAGGGCGGGACATGTAACCAGAAGTCTCTGTTTCCTCGTCAGAAGTCGCGTCAAAATGGGACATGTAACAGAAGGCTACTGGTTCCTCGCCAGGAACATCGTCAAAACGGGACATGTAACGAGACGCTACTGGTTCTTCGTCAGGATCCTCATCAGGATGGGACATGTAACGGGAGGTTACTATTTCCTTGTCAGGAACCTCGTCAAAACGGAACATGTGACGGGACCAAAATCTAAAGTTATTGTTTTATCGTTAGAAGATGCGTCATGACAGGCTCATGAGAGGTATTTAGATCTACATTTTACTTTTTGCCTCTCAACGAGGATTAACTCCCGTTATGACGAGGATGGTTCAAAATACAGATTTTGGCCTTCCCGTCAGAATGGAAGGAAATCCATGTTAAGACGGAAATAAGCAAAATTTCAAATCTATAAATACCTGTCTCATTTTCTGCAGAACTCTTGAATATTTTGAGTTTTTCACCAGGTAATATTGTGCAGTTATCCACCTAAATTAGTGGCGAATAATTGTATGTTTTACTCACAAGTGCACAAGATCAAAACGATAGTATAGAAGGCAAGTACGAGATCATTCCCACGATGATTGCAATAAATTATGCTTAAAAAGATTTTCCTAAATAACTATTTTAATAAAACGAAATAAAAGATTGATTTGAAATAATAAGAATGAAGGGTAAGGTTTTGATATTCACCGCTAATCATACTCAATTAAGGTAAATAATATGCCAATCTTCCAATCATATCAAGATACCTGATGGTTGTCAATCTATGGGCATGTTATCTACTCCTTAAGCTATTGATCTCCCTAAGCAACGAATTAGGCAATGTATCTACTCTAATTCTTTTCTTTCTCAGAGGATTTAGCATGGTATCTACTAAGTTGTTCTTCAAGAAAGCATAAATCTTTGGAAATCGACAAACAGATGAAGCGTAGAGCATGGTATCTACTTCTAGTTATCCATGTTGATTAATCCAAGAACCTGTGATGGGGTTCTTTTGTCACTCTTATTAAGCCCAGAACTCGGCCATTCAAATTAACTTAGTTAACAAATCCATACCGTATACAAATGTTGATCAGGCACATTCATGTGAGGAATTCAATAAAATAGGAAATAATCAAGTTAATTATCCAAAATATGATTATAGCAAAGGCGCCAATATTGAAATCCTAAAAAAAACATGATTAGGGCTTAAATCGAGCTCCAACTAAAGTATTAGTTACACATAATTTGGATGAGAATCATCCTCATAAAAATAAAAATAAAAAATAAAAAATAAAAAATAAAAAAAGAAGAAGAAACCGAAACACTTCTTGATTGAGTCTCCTATTCCTTTCCAAAAGCTTGTATATACTTCTCTACCTTCTATTTGGAAGAATAGAGGGAGTATTTATAGAGTTTGAAACAACCCAAGACGTTCTTGTGTAGCCTAACAACTCAAAAATTGAGTTGGAATTGGATTCTCAACTTTGAAACCGTGCAAAACCATGGCAAACTGTGTTCGCTACTGCCCAGCACACGACTACGATCGATCTCTTTGGCTTGGCCGCTTGACCGCATGGCTGCACTCGAGCTTAGTTGCTTGTGCTTGATCCTAGGCCAGATTTTCCTGAAAATGTCTTTTAATCTTGAAACTTGCCAAAAACGCTTGCTTTTCTTCAAAATCCTAAAAAAATGCAAGAAAACATAAAAACAATACAAAACATCAAATTATAACAAAACCAAGAGATTAACATATGTGAATTAAGGGGCTTGAATGTGTAACATTTAGCACTTATGGACCTCTTGCCTCATTAAGCAGTGAGTGTTCGAGTCAAAAAGTGAGAAGTTTTGTTTTGCTTGATAACATGACTAGCTTAACTTCGTAGCCTTTTTTACTTGAGTTAGTAAGTCCCTAGGGGTGTCTTTACACCGAATGCCCTAAAACCATTGGTTTGGGAGTCCTTGTCTTAACACTCAATACATGGGTCAATTAGAAAGTGTAAGGGAGCTAAGGATTGCATAGCCTGCAAAAAAAAAAAAAAAAAAGGAGAGAACATGTATGCCTATGTTTTTTCATCTGATAGGAAGAACAATAAATTCTGAGATGTTAATTCATTTATATTGAAACGATTTTGAAGCCTCATGATTATGTGTTAGTTCACGTTGCACTAATTGGAGCTTGTTGTATCTCAAAAATGCCATTTGTAATTGACTTGACTTGTGATTTCCTGAAATTTTCAAGATGGAGTTTATCTTTTTAAGCTTGCCAATGAATGAGAACCATTATTTTTGTGATGCATCATTCTTTTGAATAACATAATGCTAAGAATGTTTGTGGGTATCATTCATGTTAAACTCTCACGAGACTTCACTCGTCCTCTAGGGATGCGTAGGGGTTTGAAAGGCTTGTTGCATACACTAAATGCAATCGTACATCCCACGAAAAAATTATTAATATTATTATTTCCTTTTCAGTTTATTTTCAATTTTGTATTGCTAAGGGACTAGCAATATGTAAGTTTGGGGGTGTGATAATTACTGAATGTTGCACATTCAAACCCCTTAACTTGCATATGCTAATTCCTTAGCATTGTTATTTGTTTGGTTTTGTGTTGTTTTATTATTTTTAGGTTTAAAATGAGGATGCAAGAACTTCCATTGATTTTGGGCATAAAGTAGACTTTCAGAAAGACATAGAAGATGTGGTTAAACCTAACTAATCATAATACATGACCTATATGATGTGGTTAAGTTTAATCCAATCAAGGAAAAGACTAAATCGGAAATTGTTGTGCCAAATATCTACCTAAATTAGTAGGTAAATAATGGTACGCTTTACCTGCAAGTGTACAAGGTCAACATAGTAGTATATGGTGCAAGTACAGGATCATTCCAACGAGGATTGCTGAATTTTCCTTAAAAAAAAATTCCTTAAGTAAAACAAAGATTGATTTTTTTTAAGTGATGATAATAAAAGGTAGGGCTTTGATATCCACCACTAATTATATTCAGTTAATATAATAATATGCCAATGCTTTGATCATGTTATGCATATCTAATGTTTGTCAACCTAAGGGCATGGCATATACTCCTTAAGCTATAGATTTCCCTAAGCAACAAGTTAGGCATAGCGTAAACTCTAACTCTTTTCTTTTTTAAGGGATATAGCATGGTGTGTACTAAGTTGTTCCTTAGGAAAGCATATACTCTATGGAAATCGACAAACACATGAGGCCTAGGGCATGGGCATATACTCCCGGTTCCCCATGTTCATTAACCAAAGAACCGCGGTGTGGATTCTTTTGTTACTTTTATTAAACTCAAGACTCGGCCATCCAAATTGATTTAAGTAACTAGTCCATACCGCATGCATATGTTGATCAGGCACACACATATGAGGAATTCATACAAGCAGGTGTTAATCTAGTTAAATAGCACAACAAGATCATTACAAAGGTGCCAATATTGAAATATTAACTAAACATAATTATGGCTTCAATCTAACCTTACTAAATAAATTAGCTACACATAAAGTTGAATAAACATCTTCATAAAATAAAAGAAAAGAAATGAAAAGAATAAACACGAGACTTGAACTTGAAGAGCTCTTATTCTCCTCCTTACAAAAGCATCCTATTCTAGAGGCCTAAGGGTCTATTTATAGGCTTTAGAAGTCCTTAACAAACTAGTAAACCTAGGAATTTCGTAGGGTTTCAAAACCTATTACAATTGGGAGTTGGAAAACCCTAATATGGAAATATTAGCATCATGGCCACAGCTTTGAGGTGTCTCCTGTGCACGGGTGCGATCGATCCACTTTGTTATGCGCTCGACCGCTCCTAGCGTGCTTCATGCTGTCTCTTCTCTGGTATTGCGCTCGATCGCAGGGAACCTGCGATCAATCGCAGTGTCAGGGGCTCCCATTTTTCCCTTCTTCTCACTTTGAGCCCAAATCTTCCAGATTTACTTTATTTTCTTCCAAGAGCCTACAAAAGTGTGGAAAACACAAAAATGAATTAAAATGACCTAATTAACTAAAACCAAAGGATTAAAACATGCAAGTTAACGGCTAAAAATATGAATATTTTCGCACTTAACACACCCCCAAACTTACATATTGCTAGTCTTTTAGCAATACAAAGCTGAAAACAAGATGGAAAAACTGAAAACAAAAGATAAATCCATCTTTCGTGGGATGTACGATTGCATTTAGCATATCCAATAAGCCTTTTAAACATCTAAGAATTCCCTAGAGGATGAGTGAAGTCTCGTGAGGGTTTTCCTGAAATGTTACCCACAAACATCATGCACAGTTCATGTTATTTGAAAAAGCAATGCATCACTTCAAGATCATGATTTTCGTTCATTAGCAAGCTTAAAAAGATGAACTTCATCTTCACAGTGAATTGGAATCTCAAAATTCAATTACTTACAAAGCACATGCTAAATCATCACAAGTTTAAAAATTGTGTATAGTGAATTAGTACAAAATTATGAGGCTTCCAAATCTTTCCAATATGCAATGTCTTCATATCTCAAAATTCACTAGAATCCCTATTAGGATGACACAATGGCATTTTTTTTTTTTTTTTTTGGGTCAGGTTGTGCAATGTTGGTTCCTTAAACTTTCTAATTGACCCTTGTAGCAAGTGTTAAGTCAATGACTCCCAAACCAAGTGGTTTTAGGGCATTAGGTGTCGAGACACCCCTAAGGACCTACTAACTCGAGTCAAAAAGGCTACAAAACCAACTAACCATGACATTGATCAAATCGACATTTTTCACCTTTCGACGTGAACACTAAATGCTTTGAGGCAAGAGGTCCAGTTACTCAGTGAAAAGCCATCAATGATCATTTATTTCATATCTTTTTCTTTTTTTTTAATCACTATATATGCCATAGTGTCATCTAATAAGTCATCCAATTTCATCCAAGATGCAGAAACACACATATCAGACCTCATGTCATACCTCACAGATTATGTACTAATGTGCTTTATCTGATCGGATCAAACATGTGATTTTTCAATTATCCTCAACAAGTAATCAAACTTACAGATCCACTCATCAGATCATGTGTTCAAAATTTTAAGCTCACTGATGAATTCAAGCCACAATTCTTTTAGATCAACTTAAAATTTTAGAACAAACATGAACATGCATAAACCTTTTTTTTTTTTTTCATTAACAAACAAACACACAAAACAAACAATTAACATGAAATTGGGACAAAGTGTGTGTAAACAATCATGTGTGCCCATACCCCCATACTTGAATGACACATTGTCCCCAATGTGTCTAAGTAAAGGAAAGAATGTACCTAGGAGATGGACGGCATAGTCTTGGAAAGCATGGCTCATAGCACACCCCCAAACTTGAATCGAAGCACACTTGTCCCTGCAAAATAAGAAAACACACAAACAAGTAAAAAGAAACAAAACTAAAGATAAATAGAAAGATTAACTTAAAACACATCTAGATCCCTATCTTTATCTCTATCCACGGAGATAGCTATCTATATAGAGATAAATCTATATATGAATCGATCTAGACTATTCTCTATCCGGATAGATATGTCCCTATGAGCGACTACGCCGATCTTTATATGTTTTGGCCACGTCCGTTTCCGCTCCGAAGAGGAAGGTTTAGATCTTTCAATCTTATGTCGTGAGGGATATGACCTATGTTAGGTCCATAAGATACCACAGCTTTTGGTGTTCTATGATTCACCTCCGAATAATGAGTAGGTAGTTCGATCCTTTTGATTCTTCTCTTCATAGTAAACTGATGGGGGGACGCGGAGCAAAAACAAAATAAAAGATAACTATGGAATGCTGCCCAAGTGCGCTCAATCGCACGCATGGTGCCCTCGATCGCACGTGCGCAAGGCTGTGCATGTGTGGCTGATGTGCACTCGAGTGCACACAAGGTGCATTCGATTGCACTAAGAGAATGTACAACAGCCAAAAGTCGGTTACTGCACTCGATCGTAGTAACAGAATGCAATGAAACCACAAGTGGAGACCTGCGCTCGATCGCACACAAGTTGCGATCGATCACCATAACAGAGTGTAAAAATATGACAAAAAGACTTGAAACACTAAAACACTAAAGTAAAACAAAACACAAAGGAAAACAAACAACAAAATATAAATAAAACAGACAACAAAATAAAAAGGATATGCTATGGGGTGCCTCCCATGAGCGCTAAGTTTAATGTCTTCAGCCAGATTGTGGCACTTTAAACTTGAAGCACCAGTCTTTTCTTCTCTTGCACCAAAGGGAATGAATCTTTTCTGTTGCAAGGTGCTTCCAAGTGTTTCTAGATTGCGGAAGACCACTCTGAATTTTCTCAAACAGTTGCTCATCTGGTGGGGAATCATGAACTGGAATATAGTAAGAAGAAAACTCATGGAGCTTTTCTATCTTGATGTCCTCAAATTGCTCATGTAGTAGCTCTGACAGACTTCTCTCTTGGCCTCTTAGTGTTTTAGGAATAAGAGCTAATGTTGAAGAAATCTCAGTGCTCTCTTCTTTTTCCTGATGTAGCCCTTGTGGATCTTCGGTTTGCTCCTCTTTCCCCTCTTCCACTTGATTTTCAGCCACCTCTTCACTCCTCAATGAGACAACTTGCTCATCATAGTAGGTGCACTCTTCCTCCATGTAATGCTCATTAGGATTGGCCATCAACTGACTTTGACACTTTTCTTCTTCTTCCTCTTTAAATGTATCTAATTTTTGCTTAAGGTGGGCCTCCATCCATTCAAATGATTGCTCTCTTTCCTCCTTGCGGCTAAGAAGAGTTGATGTATGTTTTGTAAAGTCAGTACACTATTTTTCTACGACAGCAACAGCTTCTTGTAAGGCAGGCCTTTTTGGAGAAGGTGGTTCTTCTTGTTATTGTTGATGTGGAGAAGAGTCCAAATGATCATATATGGGAGATGGCTCCTCTTCTTGGTATTGTGGAGGCCAATAGGTGGAAGATAGCTCCTCTTGATATGCTTCTTCTTCTTTGAGACTATTGCCTCTTGGTTTGAAGTAGGTCTTCATCACCTCAGATGCTTCCTATGTAGTCTCAATCAATGTATTTACCATATCTATAAGAGAAGATGGTTCAGCCTAACATTGCTATTGTGGAGCTGATTGAGAGGAATATGCATGATCATAGAATTGCTTATATGAGTGATGTTGCAGTCCATGAGATTGTTGAGCATAAATTCCGAGAGCTTGAGCTTGCCATGAGAGATTTGACTGTTGACTCCATATTGGGTTACAGGAATGAAGGACATTCTCTACCATAGTGATAAGGGTCGTGGCATAAAGAACATGGTCCATGGGGCATCGGAATGCCTCCCCACATATGTGAAATTAAAAATAAAGAAGTTAAAATTAAAAGGAAAATAAAAACTTACTAATCTGCAAACTCGACTGACCCTGCATGAAACAAAAGAAAAAAAAAAATCAGATCTATAGTTAGTGCAGTAACTGTGCTGCTCTCTGGATGTGCGATCGATCGCACTGTGAGGTGCGCTCGATCATACTGGTGCGCTCGATCGCCCTGGTTGGGCGATTGATCGCACCTCTACAGGCAAAACAGGAACTGCGGAAAAAACTATAAAAATAGAAAAATTTAAAACAAAAACAAACTAAGGAAAATAATTCCAAACAAAATCAAACAATCCCCAGCAACGGCGCCAAAAACTTGTTGTTCCAAATATTTACCTAAATTAGTAGCTAAATAATGGTACGTTTTACCTGCAAGTGCACAAAGTCAACATAGTAGTCTATGGTGCAAGTACAGGATCATTCCCACGAGGATTGCTAAATTTTGCTTAAAAATAAATTCCTTAAGTTAAACAAAGATTGATTTTTTTTGAAGTGATTATAATAAAAGGTAGGGCTTTGATATCCACCACTGATTATATTCAGCTACTATAACAATATGCCAATGCTTTGATCATGTTATACATATCTAATGTTTGTCAACCTAAGTGCATGGCGTATACTCCTTAAGCTATAAATTTCCCTAAGCAACGCGTTAGGCATGGTGTATACTCTAGCTCTTTTCTTTTCTAAGGGATTTAGCATGGTGTATACTAAGTTGTTCCTTAGGAAAGCATATACTCTATGGAAATAGACAAACACATGAGGCCTAGGGCAAAGACGTATACTCCCGGTTCCCCATGTTGATTAACCCAAGAACCGAGGTGTGGATTCTTTTGTTACTTTTATTAAACCCAGGACTCAACCATCCAAATTGATTTAACTAACTACTCCGTACCACATGCATATGTTGATCAGGCACACACATATGAGGAATTCATGCAAGCAGGTGTTCATCAAGTTAAATAGCACAACAAGATCATTACAAAGGCGCCAATATTGAAATATTAACTAAACATAATTAGGGCTTCAATCTAGCCCTACTAAATAAATTAGCTACACATAAAGTTGATGTTAAACATCTTTATAAAATAAAAGAAAAGAGAGGAAAAGAATAAACCTGAGACTTGAGCTTGGAGAGCTCCTATTCTCCTCCTTACAAAAGCATCCTATTCTAGAGGCTTAAGGGTCTATTTATAGGCTTTAGAAGTCCTTGACAAACTAGTAAACATAGGAATTTCGTAGGGTTTCAAAACCTATTAGAATTGGGAGTTGAAAACCCTAATATGGAAATATTAGCATCATAGTCGTAGCTTTGAGGTGTCTCCTGCGCACGGGTGCGATTGATCGCAACCCGTGTGCGCTCAATCGTAAGTCTACGATCGATCCTCTTTTGTTATGCGCTCGATCGCTCGTAGCCTGCTTCATGCTGTGTCTTCTCTGGTATTGCGCTCGATCGCAGTGTCAAGGGCTCCCATTTTTCCCTTCTTCTCACTTTGAGCCCAAATCTTCCAGATTTACTTCATTTTCTTCCAAGAGCCTACAAAAGTGTGGAAAACACAAAAATGAATTAAAATGACCAAATGAACTTAAGCCAAAGGATTAAAGCATGCAAGTTAATTGCTAAAAATATGAATATTTTCGCACTTAACAAAATTTCTCTAATTGGAGTTAAATTCGGATTGGATTCAAATTTGGATTCTGCACATGTCTCAGTATTTGCACCATAAGTTTATTCTCAAGTATCGGATTGAGGTGAAACTAGTGGCATTGGAAAACTAACTCAAAATAATAGAAATCATTATGAAATATGATTTTCCTAATTCGGACATTTGCTATTCCAATTTGTACTAGGATTGCATCCTAATTTGACTAGAAGATTAAAGTAAAATTTGTATGTGATTCCACAGGCTTCTAGGATTTGTTTTACATCCTATAAATAGGCCTCTAAGCCTTGAAGATGGGTGTGCATAGTTTTAGACAAAAAATGTCTTGTTGGAGGCTTCAAGAGTTGAAGAGAAGATGTACATGGAAGAAGGCCATTCTAGCACCACCATGAGCAGCTAAACTTGTAATAATGTGTTGAAGTAGCCCTTTCCAAGTAACAATAGTTTGAATGTATTTTAATTTGGGATTTTCTATATGCATGATAATTGTATAATTGTGAGAATTGATCTTAATGTTTATATTTAATGATTATGAATCTCTTCTCCTGTCTTAGAAAGTCTTTTATATAAATTGAACTAAACCTTTCATATTTTCTGCGATTATATAAATGATTGTTATACAATGGTTTTAACTGACACATGGTCAATAGGATTTGATAGGCCATGCCAAGGGAAGAAAGATTTTACTACACCCTAATTTGGTGTAATTTAGGTAGATAGTTTGTGCCAACCGAAGATGGGTTATGCTTATTCATTGATTGTGTGTAGCCTATTAAAGAATTAGATAATCCATACCCAGTGTAACATCCATAGCATGTTAGGGTTAGGTTTGTTAACCCTTTTTCTTACTCGTAAAGATCCATAAGGTTTGTCAATTAAATAGGACTAGTATATAAAACAAATGAATGCATGAAAGTCTAGAATATCACGTCGTTTAAAAATCAATTGAAATATTCCTGTTTAACAAAAATATGTCTCACAAACGATAAAAGTGATCCTTATTAAAATAAAATCATCAATCTCTGAAAGAAAAAAGTGCCAACACACTTATTAACTTGACCAATATGAAATCACAAGAAATCCTAAATACGCCCGCCCCCATTCCAGCCTCCTAATGCAACCTGATAACCACTTGAAACAATAAATAAAACTACTGAGCCCAAAGGGGGCCCAGTAAGTGAAATCCACAACCATAAGCAATTGTACTCCTTGTCCCGTTTTGAAAATTGGAACTTGCAACTACATATGTTCCCAGTATATTTTTAAGAAATCAAAAAGCACATAAAATATATTATCATCAATAAAATTACTGCTAGTCTTTATCTCATACTAGGGCCCAAGTATACTGTTACCCCCGTATACTAGGATTGTGCAGTCCTTGCGACCTAGGATGAGATACTATGGCCGCAGCCCAGTCCCCTTAGCTAGCCGATTAACTCTGGGTGCACTCAGCATGGCAAAAAAACTATGATGGTACCTCCTTCTGGCAGAGCCTCTTTCAGCAGTTACGCCCCCATCCTTAGCATCGATATCGAGCTTCTCTCATGTTCTTCTTGGACCAAAAATACACTCCTCCCTACATGTACCCTTGTTTTATAGCATTCTTTCCTCATTTCTTGTACTCTCTTTGTACTTTTCTAAATACATCGTAAGGCATCATGTAGGAGGGTTTATCATCATTTTCTCAAAATTTCTTATAAACATCATTATTTTCATAATGTTTCTTTTTCTCAAACTTGCCATGCATGCAGCATAATTTCATAATATAACAAAATGATCATTTGTAATTTGAAACAAAATTTCATAAATAGCATGGCATGATAATTTTTCTAGAAGGGATAGTAAATTCACTTACCTCTTCACGATAGCTAAGAAATTCCTTTGACTGCTAACTAATCTCCTAAAGGAAATACATACACATTACTACCCTCACACATGTCACAGAAGAGCATTCTATTACTATTATGAGTTGGCTTGCTAATCAATTGAGAATGAACATATTTAGGTATTTAGGTTTGCTTTCCAATAAAATTCCAGAAATGATTCTATTTCCTAGTACTCCCTTATACATATATACTTTAAGTTCTTCCGTACACATATATGTATACTGCCAACTATCTCATTTATATATATATAGCAGGTCAATGGGTTGAGTGTAGGCAGAAACCATATTAAGATTTTACTAGGACAATCCTGCTTAAATGTTAACAGAGAGGGCTTGGGCTTGGTTCAAAATATAAGCATGGCATAGAATCTTAACTTGTTCCCACAAGAGACTAGGTAGGTGTGAGATATGGCAGCACGTGAAGGGGATAACAAAATTCTTTCTTTCTAGTACAAGACAACACGGCAACCAAGGCAACAAAAAAAAACAAAAATTTTGATTCACGCTTGTGCTTTGAAATGAATATATATATATATATATATATATAAGAAGAAGAAGAAGAAAAGCAAATTGTGAGGCAAAAGAAACCATACCTGACACATTGAGAATTGTATGAATGAAAGGCAGTGAGTGACGTGTGGAGGTAGATGAGAGGCAGGAATTTTTTTTTTTTTTTTTCTTGGTGTGCCGCAAGAGCTTGTTTTATTCCGTTAAATAGGTTCTACAAACAAGACACAGAAAGGGTTTTAAGGAGCTTGAGGTTTCCTTTGGTAGTCGGCGCTTAGGGCTTTCATCATTTTTTAATTTTTTTATTTATTTTACTTTATTATTATTATTATTATTATTATTATTTTTCGTCCATTTTCATTGTTAACCTAAGCCAATCCTTTTTAAAAACCTATGAGTCAACTAAAAAATAACCCCAAAGGGACTTAGGATTGTCACAATCCTCCCCCCTTATAAAAATTTCGTCCCTGAAATTTGGTGAACAAACTAACCCACCAACCATGAAAAGTACTTGATGTGCCAGAGTTGCTTTGAGGCCCGTGCACCTCGCTATCCTCGTCAGCTTTCACTCAAATAGATATGGGTACTTCTCCCGCATGCTCTCCTTCAATTCCCATGAAGCTTCTTCCACAGAGTGGTTACTCCATAAGACTTTCACTAATGAGATAGTTTTGTTCCTGAGGACTTGTTCCTTTCTATCCAATATTCATGTTGGTGTCTCCTCATAAGTCATGTTGGATTGAATCTGCAGGGGCTTGCTTTCCAATACATGTGTGGGGTTTGGGATGTACTTCCTTATCATTGATATATGAAATACGTTGTGAATTCCAATTAAGTTTGGTGGTAGTGCCAAATGATACGCCACCGTGCCGATCTTCTAAAGGATCTCAAAGGGACCCACAAATCTGGGGCTCAGCTTCCCTCTTCTTTTGAACCTCATTACTCCCTTCATAGCGGCGACCTTGAGAAAGACTTTTGTGCTGACCTCGAACTCCAGTTCTCGTCGTCTGACATCGGCGTAGCTCTTCTGCTGACTCTGAGTTGCTACTAATCTCTGCTTAATCATTGTTATCTTCTCACACATGTCTAGAATAATCTCTGGTGCGAGTAGTTTTCACTCTCCTACTTCATCTCAGTATAATGGTGACCTACACCGCCTCCCGTATAATGCTTCATTGGGTGACATCTCGATGTTAGCGTGATAGATGTTGCTGTAAGCGAACTCTATCAACGGAATGTACTGAATCCAGCTTCCTTTGAAGTCCAAAACACATAGTCGCAAAATGTCTTCCAAGGTTTGAATCGTCCGTTTAGTCTACCCATCTGTTTGAGGGTGAAATGTTGTGCTGAAGGTTAGCTAGGTTCCCAATGCCCCTTGTAATCTCGGCCAAAATCTAGAGGTGAATCTCGGATCACGATCTGACACAATCGACACAGGAATCCCACGTAATCGTATGATCTCCTTGATGTAAAGCTTGGCAAGTTGGTCCATACTGTAGGTCATCTTGATGGGTAGGAAGTGTGTAGCCTTAATCAATCGATCAATAATAACTCATACTGCATCTTGGCCACTAGGAGCTCGAGGAAAGCCTAACACGAAATCCATCAAAATACGTTCCCATTTCCACTCAGGAATAGGTCAAGGTTGCAAAGGTCCTATAGGTCTCTGGTGCTCCGCCTTGACCTACTGACACGTGAGGCTCTGTTCTACGTACCACATGATATCCTTCTGCATTCCTTTCCATCAATAGTTTTTACGTAAGTCCCGATACATCTTAGTGTTTCTTGGATGGACTGTATATATGGACCAATGGGCTTCTGACAAGATGATCCTCTTCAGCTCTGTGTCCTTAGGAATGCACACCTGGTCGCGAAACTTTAATATCCCATCTCCAGCTATATGAAAATACAGTCGTAACCCTTTTTCCACTTCTTCACGGCTTCTAGCAATTTCGTTGTCTGATAGTTGGGTGGCTCTAATGCGCTCCATTAAGGTCGGCTCCATGGTTAGGCTACTCATGTAAGTCTTCAACTGTCTCGAGGCATAGGAGATTACCTACCCTTGCTGCTTTAGTATGCAACCAAACCATTTGTGTGAGGCGTCACTATAAATCACAAATCCATCCAATCCTGATGGAAGAGTGAGGACCGGTGTGATGACTAAACATTGCTTCAATTCTTGGAAACTTTGTTCACACTCCTCCGACCACTGGAATTTTTCGTTCTTCCTTGTGAGTCTTGTCAATGGTGCTGCCAATTGAGAAATTCCTTCAACAAATCTTCTATAGTAGCCATAAAGACCCAAAAAACTTCGCACCTCGTGGGCATTCGATGGCCTCACCCAATTGACTATGCCTCCACTTTACCTGGGTCCACTGCAATTCCATCCTTGGTAACAACGTGCCCCAAGAACACCATATTGTCCAACTAGAATTCGTATTTCATAAATTTTGCGTAAAGTTGGTGTTTCCTTAAGACGCTCAACACCATCCGCAAATGCTCCTCGTGCTCCTCCCGGCTCTTTGAGTAGATTAAAATGTCATCGATAAATACCATCACACACCGATCAACAAGCTCTCGAAAAATCCGGTTCTTCATGTCCATGAAAGCTGTCGGAGCATTAGTTAACCCAAAAGGCATTACTAAGAATTCATAATGCCCATACCTTGTTCGGATCGCCATCTTCTGTGCTACAGATTTCCCTAAACAACGAGTTAGGCATGGGTGTATACTCTAACTCTTTTCTTTCTTAAAGGATTTAGCATAGGTGTAGACTAAGTTGTTCTTTAAGAAAGCATGAATATGTGAAAATCGACAAACACCTGGAACCTAAGCCATGGGTGTATACTCCCGGTTTTCCATGTTGATTAACCCAAGAACCCGGTGTGGATTTCTTTTGTTACTCTTATTAAACCCAGGACTCGGTCATCCAAATTGATTTAATTAACTAATCCATACCACATGCATATGTGGATCAGACAAACACATATGAGGAATTCAAGAAAACAGGAATTAATCAAGTTAAATATCACAACATGATCACCACAAAGGTGCCAATATTGAAATATTAAATAAACATAATTAGGGCTTCAATCTAGCCCTACTAAGTAATTTAGTTACACATGAGTTTGATGTTAAACATTTTCATAAAATAATATAGGAAGGAAAAGAATAAACCTGAAACTTGAACTTGAAGAGCTCCAATTCTTCTCCTTCGAAATTGTCTGTTTATTCTAAAGGTTTAAGGGTCTATTTATAGGCCTTAGTAATACTCTATAAACCTTAAAAATCATTGGATTTGAGCCATAGTTCACACAAGGCTTCAAAACCCTAACTTGCTCCTCACACACGGGTGCACTCGATCGCATCCCACGTGCACTCGATCGCAGGACTGCGATCGATCTCCAGTGTTGGGTGCTCGATCACAAATCCGATAGAGGCTGCTTCTTGTACCCACGAGCACAAGCCTTGCGCTCATCTGGTCCTCTTGCTTGTAATGCGCTTGCCACAAGACATCAAAATGGTTGCTCCAGTTTGGGGTGTAGAAATTGAAATTTAATTCAGACCCTGGACTGGAGAAATTGGTGTTCATCTACTCATACGAAAATTGGAAAATTGTCCCTATGATGGACAATTACCAGAACTATAATAAGGGTTTGAGCAGTATGAACATGGTCCATGTGGGTGGAAATTCTGAGGGTAGTTGGTAGGAGCGAGTGTCCTACAACTAGGAGTAGCATTAAAATTACCAAATGAAAAATTCATACTTACCATCACTCTTTAAAACAAAACACACCTCCACATGAAACAGTAACCAAAAATGTTGTTGTTGTTGTTTTTTTTTTTTTTCTATTTTTAAAGAAACTAAAATAAACAAAACTGAAAACTAACACAAAAACACAACACTAAACAGAAATACGAAAAGAAACAAAAGACTCAAAAACTCACAAAATGGACCAAACATAAGTTTGGCAAAATTTTAGGTGTTGGCCCGTTTTGATGCAGCTGCGGCGGTGTGCTCGAGCGCAGGGGATGTGCGATCGAGCGTAGATGTACGGGGGGTGTGCGCTCGCACGCAACTGCAGAAACGTCGAGTGCAGGCATGCGGGATGCTTGCTGCGTTAGGCTCGAATGCGCTCTAGCGCAGGTGATGTGCGATCAAACGCTTTGGCAAGGACTAGTTCCTTCGGCAGAACTGCAACAAAAACAAACAACTTTTTTCTCTCTTTTTTTTTTTTTTTTTTGTAGTAACTGTAAACAGAAACAAATAAAAATAAAAAGAAACAAATTATAAAAATGAAAATAACTAGTAGAAAAATAAAATCAATTTAAACAAAAATCAATTTTCACAAACAAACAACTCGCCAGCAATGGCGCCAACATTTGATGTACAAATTTAATTGTACTCGCAGGCACACAATTCGTTTGCAATAAAGTGTGTGCAACTGTGAGGTCCAACCACAAGGAGCTGTGTTGCAAAAACCAATTTTCTAATTTAAATTAACCCTATTTCAACCTAGTTCCGAATTTTCAAATTGTGTCATGCAAAATAAAATAAACAAGGTAATTTAAAAACAATTAATGAAAAAGTATTAAGGTTTTCCGAATCAGCCTCACCAAATCAAACAAACATATTCTTGCATTTTAAGCATACATCCGACAAACAATTGGTTTTATACACTGTTCAAATTTCGTAAACATTCATATTAAATCATTCGATGAATCCAACCGTTAAATGAATCACAACGAATATATAATTGAGATCACAATGGATATAAGTCTCAATCAAATCATTCGATGTATCCAAGAATGAAACACAACGAATATAAAACTTTGCATAAATAAAAGACAAATCATCCACTTGTATCCGTAGATCACAATGGATATAAGTCTCAATGAAATGAAATTAATCGAGCAATTGAATTAAATTTGAACAACAATTTTATTAAACATCAAATTGTATACATAAAATGATAAGAACATCAATATTTATCAATGACGAGGCTTCATCTTCAACCTTCGTTGAAGGTTTTAGCCTTTCATGATAATAAAAATCAAAACAAAATGAATTGACATCATGAATAAAACGTAAAACTTTCAATAGAATTGGAGTTCAAAGCTACAAAAACCCAGAAAAGTCAAAAATTGACAAAGAACAGGGCCCCTGACACATCTCCATATGTTTAAAATAGAAAAGAATAATATTTATAAGCTAATTTTAGGGTTTTAGCAATGCTAGGTCGGCCGAGTGCTCTTGATCGCACTCTAGGTGTGCTCGATCGCACTCGAGCATGCACTTTCCACTTTCATTGGGCACAAGTGCAATCAATCTCATTATATGTGCGCTCGAGCGCACTACCTATGGTATTAGCAAACTCTTGTCAAACATGACTTTGTAGATCCTTGAGTTAGCTTTCCAATGACACCAAGATTGCTTCAATCCAAGCTCTACAACTCTAGATATGGCCTTTTTAGTGGGACTCGTCTGGTGCGAATCATTGCTGGTCCAAATTTGCTACCAATGTTCCCTGAACTATTTTAAGCCCCAGAATTAATGGATTTTCCCTTTAAAGGCGCATTTTTCCCTTAGCAACCTACAAAACACTAAAACACCAAAACTAACCAAAACATCATAAAATAATAAAACTAAAGGCTTAGCAAATGCAGATTACGGGATCCAAATATGCAATATTTGGTATTCATCATGTGATCCCATACTTCTTTATCAAAGAAGCAAAGGCATTATTGTTGAAATGCCTACCTCCATCACTGATTATTGCCCTTGGTGTCCCAAACCTAGCAAAGATGTTTTCCTACAAAAACTTCACAACCACTTTGTGATCATTAGTCTTTGAGGGGACAGCCTCGACCTATTTGAACACATAATCCACACCCACAAGAATATATGAGTTAGGAAATGGACCCATGAAGTCAATACCCCATACATCAAAGAGCTCTACCACTTGAATGTTTTGCAATGGCATCTGATTTCTGGATGAGATGTTACCTGTCCTCTGGCATCTATCACAAGAGTTGCAAAACAAAAAAGGCATCTTTAAACACATTAGGCCAATAAAACCCAAATTGTAATACCTTAAAGCTATTCTCTTTGCCCCAAAGTGTCCTCCACAAGCAAACTGGTGGCAATGCTGCAATATGCTCATGTGCTCCTCCTCTGAGACACACCTTCTGATGATTTGATCAGGGCAAAATTTGAACAGATAGGGGTCATCCCAATGGTAATGTCTAGATATAGACATCAACCTCTTCCTTTCTTGACTAGACATACCTGGAGAAAAAACCTTGGCAGTTATACAATTAACAATATTTGCATACCATCGAAGTTTGGTATCTACTATAAATAACTGCTCATCTGGAAAACTTCCATTCAAAGGAAGCTCATCTCCTACTTCTTCATGCAGTAGCCTGGATATGTAATCTGCCACCACATTCTTAGTGCCCCTCTTACCTCTGGTCTAAAGGTGAAATTCTTGCAATAATAGTACCCATCTGATTAATCTAGGCTTTGCATCTTTCTTAGCAAACAAATATCTCAAAGTAGCATGGTTAGTGAATACTATAGCCTTAGAACCAATTAGGTATGATCTAAACTTCACCAAAGTAAATATGATAGCTAATAATTCTTTCTCAGTTGTAGAATAATTTAGCTGAGCATCATTCATTGTTCTAGAATCATAATAAATTGCATGAGGTACCTTATTGATTCTTTGACCTAAGACAGCTCCCAAGGCAAAGTCACTGGCATCACACATGAGCTCAAATGGAAGGCTCCAATCAGGTGCCATCATTATTGCTGCAGATGTAAGCAACTTTTTCAATGTGTTGAAAGAATTCATACATTCTTCAGACTATTCAAATTTGGCATCCTTGGCTAGTAATGCACAGAGGGGTCTAGAGATCTTGGAAAAATCCTTGATGAACCATCTATAGAACCCGACATATCCAAGAAAACTTCTTACACCCTTCACTGTCATAGGAGGAGGGAGTTTGGAGATGATGTCAATCTTGGCCTTATCCACCTCAATGCCCTTGCTAGAAATGGAATGACCTAACACAATGCCTTGTTAAACCTTGAAGTGGCATTTTTCCCAACTGAGCACTAAATTGCATTCTTCACACCTCTTAAGAACACTCTTCAGATGATTAAGGCATTCGTCAAAATTAGAACCAAAAACACTAAAATCATCCATAAATACCTCGATAAATTTCTCCACCATGTCTGAGAAAATGCTCAACATGCATCTTTGAAAGGTGGCTAGTGCATTCCATAATCCGAATGGCATCTTTATGTAAGCAAGTGTGCGAAAAGGACATGTGAAGGTGGTCTTCTCTTGGTCCTCTGGTGCTATTGCAATCTGGTTGTAGCCACTATACCCATCCGAGATGGGTAGAGGGAAGTGATATTTTCTAGTCACCTTGTTCAGCCTTTTGTAGTCGATACATACACTCCAACCAGTGGTTATTCTTGTAGGTATCTGCTCATCATCTTCATTCTTCACCACTATGATCCCACTTTTCTTTGGAACGACTTGAACTGGACTAACCCACTTACTGTCTAAGATGGGGTAGATAATGCCAACATCCAATAGTTTCAATACCTCCACCTTAACTACCTCCTTCATGTGTGGGTTTAGTCTTTTTTGTGCATCCACGGTTGGCTTTCCTTCGTCTTCAAGGAAGATTTGATGCATGCATCTGGTTGGACTTATCCCCTTGATGTCAGCAATGATCCATCCCAAAGCAGTTTTTTGCTCTCTAAAAACTCTCAAGAGCTTCTTTTCTTCCCCAAAACTTAGATTTGCAACAACAATGACCGGTAGTGTCTTGTTCTCTACCAAGTGGGCATATGTTAGATGCTCTGGCAACTACTTCAATTCCAATTTTGGTGCCTGGACAATAGAAGGGACAAGAGTAGTATTAGCAAGCACAAGAGTTTCAAAGGGAGGAATGTACTTACTTGAACATGGTGGAGAGGCCTCAAGGAGGAGCACAGCTTCAATGATGTCATCAATAACATCTTCAAACTCTAGCTTAGTGTCCTACTTTGTGAAACTGTGGGTGAGGGTGGCCTCCAATGGATCACTATGTTGGACCTGGAAAACATTCTCAACAGCACCTTGGATTATACAAACATTAAAGCATTCTAAATCATCTTGAGGTAATTTCAATGCATCAAATATTTTGAATTCTATCTTCTCACCATTCACCTTCATACTCACAATACCCTTTTTCACAGAAATTTTTGTATCAGTAGTTCTCATAAAAGGTCTTCCTAAGATGATAGGCAACGGGAATGGCATAGGTGATTCTTCCATACCTAATACAATGAAATCAGCAAGTAAAATAAATTCACCTACCTTTACCAAGACATCCCCAAGTATACATGTTGGTCTTTTGATGCTTATGTCTGCCAATTGCAAGCTGATAGAAGTTGGTTGAAGCTGCCCCAAACCTAGTGTCTCATATATAGTGTATGGCAGCAAATTAACCCCTGCTCCTAGATCCTGTAATGCCCTTTCAAAAATATGGTCTCCGATCCTACACGGAATGGTAAAACTACCTAGATCTTTTAGCTTTGGTGGTAATTTTCTTAACAACACCACACTTACCTCCTCTGTTAAAGCCAATGTCTCATGCTCCTGAAACTTCCTTTTTTGAGTGCAACAGTCCTTTATAAATTTAGCATATGAGGGAATTTGTTTAATTGCATCTAATAAAGGAATGTAAATCTCCACTTTTCTCAAAGTCTCAAAAATGTCAAGAAGCTATTTTTCTTTCTTTGGCTTTACTAACCTTTGAGGAGGGAAGGGTGGTGCATTCACCTTCTCCATTTTACTTACCTTGGATGTTGAGGCTTCATCTGGAGATGCTCATGTTGTCTCTTCAGTTCCTATGACCTTGCCATTTTTTAGAATTGTGACAGCTTTCAATTGATGGTGACCTCCTGGATTTGGTATTGTTTGGGCAGGAAATTCACCCTGCACTATAGCCATTTTGCCCCATTTGTACTTCTAGTCTTTGAATGGCTTGATCGGTTCTATGAATAGCTTGATCAGTCTTTGCATTAGTTTGTTGTTGCGTAATCGCAAATTGTTGTACAAGACTTTTCAGGTCATTCTTCTTTGGCTCCTGAACTGGTTGGATTACTTGTTAGGGACACCTCTATTGCCCTTGAGGATTCAGAACACTCCGATTATTACTCCATGAGAAATTGGCATGGTTGCACCACCCTGTATTGTTCTTGGGAGGATAATTGTTCTATCCCACATAGTTCGCTTCCTCTTAATCTGCAATTGGATACAAAGGACAAGTCTCAGTGGAGTGATCAGAATGGGAACATATGGCACATACCTCGAGTTGTGCAGCTTGTTTACTAGTCGATATGTTCTGAGCAGTTATGGCTTTGACAATCATATCTAGCTTTCTTTCCATGGCAACCATCTGATTTTGAGATCCTCCATTCAGGTTCACTTCATACATGCCCTTACTCTTTACTCCTCGCCTTCCTCTGAAACAGAATTGTTGGGAGTGTTCACTCAGTGTTTCGAAGAGCTCCTTTACTTCCTCACTACTCTTTTCCATAAGCGCACCTGCACAAGTTGAATCAATAATTCCTTTATTAGCGTCATCTAACCCTTCATAAAAAATTTGTACCTGATCATCTTGACGTATGTTGTTGATGCGAACCTCAATCGACTCGCTTTGAGACCCAACAACAATATTGGAATACGGACCCAAGAAAGCTAAAATTCAGATTTTTGGATAGAAAACCCCAACCCAACGTTTACAAATGAAACGCGAACCAAAGGTATAAAGTAACAACCATCGACCCAATGATTATAATTGAATCACGAACCGAAGGTATAAGGAAACAACCATTGACCCAACGTTTATAAATGGAACGCGAACCGAAGGTATATAAATTTGAACGCCACAAGGAAGAATCCTTGATAAGTTCACAAGTTCCTTGAAGAACCAATAGAAGACGCAAGCGTCACATTTTTTTCTAATTTTCATTCATGATGTTTTTATTACAATGAGTGCATGCAATTTATAGAGCATGGCTGAAAATAGGAGTACCTGCCTAGTATGGAAAGGAAATTAAATTGGTTTCCAACATTGGAAACTAAATAAAGTAAAAAAGGGCAAACTAATAAAAGCCTAAAATTAAGGTTGATTTAAGTCAATCAACCAATTAATTGGCATGTAATTTGGCAAGTCAATCATCCAATTAATTGGTATATAATTTGAATGTCAATCAGCCATAATCAACCATTAATCCATGCCATTGCTACGGAAATTATGCGCAATCAGCTCCATCAATAGCTTGGATCAAATTTATTATGCCTTCATCTCCCTTTGGGCCAAGCTTGGAATGCCCCATTTTCGAATCAGCCCATTAAGTGCTTCTTTGATTTTCTTGCATCTTGCTCTATTAATAGGCCCAACTGGAATATGCAATGGATCCTTTAATGGTGCTTGTTGATTCTCATCAGTTATGGTGTGGACACTTAAGAAGCAACGCATTGAAATGGTCCCATGCTTTGAAGAAAAGGTCTCCATCTCGCTGTTGGAATGTTGGAAGCTCCCTTTTAAGCTGCCTTGTCTTTTGAGCTGGGAAAAAGTTCTTTAGGAACTTACTAGACAACTCTTCCCAAGTTTTAGTTTTAATTGTTGGCTAAATGTTTGGTGATCAAAATGGATTCAAAGTGTGCCAAATCTCTATGACGTCTGGACGGGACTCATAGCCGTCCGGACGAGATTTCTCCCGAGAGCCTCGTCTGCAACCTCGTCTGCAAGTCCGTCAGAACACGCCGTGCCAAAAGAATGGAGAAAGCGATGTTGCCCTAGAGCCCGTTCGGACGAGCCCATTTACCGTCTGAACAGCCCGTAGTCTGCTAGGTTTAACTTAAATGTAATTGAGTCCTAATTAGACTAGGCTAGGTTTAATTTAAATGTAATTGAGTCCTAATTAGACTAGGGGTCTTGGTATTATATATATAGATCTCTACAGATCTGTGAGATACGAATTTTTCACCCCCAGAGAGTTTGTGTGAGGCTGTGCTTGAGTGATTATTTTGTTGTAAGCCAAACTGATTCCTCTTAGAGGATTTTTGTTAGTTTTGATTGTGAGCGTAATTGAAGTCCATAGCAAGGGTCCGATAAAGGAGAATCACGTTGAAGAAGATTGTGAGCGAGGAGACAAGTTGGAGGGTTGTCAATCTTACAGAGTCAAGGTCTTGCAAAGGGTTGTAAGTGTTCCTAGTGTCTGTAATCTCTAAATAATCTTTTGATAGTGATTTCCTGGGTTTGGCTGCCCCGCAGAGGTTTTACTTTTAGAACGTTTTCTAAAAGGTTTCCTCTTTGTCACCAAAATCTTTGTGTTTGATTTTACTTGTTTTTGGTGATTGTTTGCTTAGATTTAAATATCCATTAATTCTGCATAAAATTGTGATATTTATCTGTTTAGAATTTTTCAATTGGTATCAGAGCTGGTTCACTCCGTGAAGGATTAAATTCCTGAGTGTGATCTTTGTTTCTTGTTTAAGATGTCTCAAACCCTTAACACTGTGCCTAATTTTGATGGATCAAATTATGGCTATTGGAAGTCCCGTATGAGATTTTTCTTAAAATCTATAGACGTTTGGCATGTCATTGAATCTGGATTTAAAGCTCCAGATAAGCCGACAGCTGAATGGTCTAATGTTGAAAAACAAACTCGTATGGCGAATGACAAAGCTATGAATGCTCTATGCTTGGCAATTTCACAAACTGAGTTCTCTAGAATTTCAAATTGTGATAGTGCCAAAGATGCATGGGAGATCCTAGAAACTACTTATGAAGGAACAAATCTTGTTAAAGCTTCAAAACTTCAAATGTTAGTTTCTAAGTTTGAGGAAATTAAAATGTTAGAGGATGAGACATTTAATGATTTCTTTGGTAAACTTAGTGAAATTAGAACTTCCATGATAAATCTAGGAAAGAAAGTTTCTAACACTAAGATTATTAGAAAGGTCATGAGATCACTCCCTGAAAGATTTAGAATGAAGGGAACAGCCATTGAGTCATGCACTAATCTGGAAACCATGAGGATAGAAGAGTTAGTTGGTGCCCTTCAGACTTATGAGTTTTCTTTGCCTCAACCTAGGAAAAATAAAGATCTTGCCCTTAGAACTCTTAGGAAGAACTCTAATGAGTTATTTGATGAGGAATCACCAGATGTTGAGGAACTTGCCTTGATAGCTATAAAGTCTTATAAGAATGAACATAGAATTTCCAAGAGATTTGGAAAACAAAAAGGAAGTACTCAGGAAAGAAATGAAAGAGACCCACGTGGTCCAAAATGTTATGAGTGTTCTGGCTATGGTCATGTTCACAATGATTGTGCTAATCTCAAGAGTAATAAGCTAAAAGACCAAAAAGTCTTCAATATTACCTTGAGTGACACCTGATAAGCGCCGAATGTTGCACATTCAAGCCCCTTAATTTGCATATGTTAATTCCTTAGCGTTGTTATTTGTTTGATTTTGTTTTGTTTTTGTGTTTTCAGGTTATAAATCAAGATGCAATTAATTCCATTGATTTTGGGCTTAAAAGCACACTTTGAGAAGACCTATAAGATATGGTTAAACTTAACCAATCATGGTTAAGTTTAAATCAAATAAAGAAAATGATTAATTCGGAATTTCTCAAATTGGAGTCAAAATCGGATTGGATTCAATTTTGGATTCTGCATACTTCTCGGTATTTTGGCCATAACTTTCAGCTCAAATATCTGATTGAGGTGATTCAAGCAGTACTGGAAATCTAACTCAAATTTCTACAAATCATTGTGAAATACCATTTTCCTAATTCGGAGCACCGCATTGCCAAAATCGCCCCACAAGATAGGAACGCAATTCTGGGTGAATCCTATTCCGATTTGGACTTAGGTTTTCTTTATCCTAATTGGACTTGGACTTAAATCTCCGAAATTTCTAGGTTTCCTAGGGCTTCTAGGACTGGCTTGCTCCCTATAAATAGACCCTTAACCTTCAAGAGAAGGTGTGCTTAGTTTTAGATACAAAAATCTTCTTGGAGGCTTGACAAGTTGAAGAGGAGATAATCCATGGCAGGAGGCCATCCTAGCACCCCGATGAGCGGCTAATTCTGTAATAGGGTGTTGATGTAGCCCTATCCAAGCACAATGGTTTGATTGTATTTACTTTCTAGATTTTCAATTTATGCATGTTGATTGTATAACTCTGAGGATTGCTACAATTGATTTATGTTCTTAATTATTAAATGCAATTGTTCTTAAATTCAAATATCAATATTTGTGAAATTCTTCTCTTGTCTTAGAAAGTATTTTACTTTTATTGAAATCAAATCATTCTTGTTTTCTGTGATTATGAGGATGATGGTTATACAATGGGTTTAATTGACATATGATCAATAGGATTTGATAGGCCATGCCTAGGGAAGACGGATTGTACTACACCCTAGTTTAGTGTAATTTAGGTAGACAGTCCGTGCCAACCGAAGATGGGTTACACTTATTCATTGATTGTATGTATCCTGTTATAGAATTTGATAATTTATACCTAGGGAAGACGGGTCGTACCGCGTCTTAGTAGTTAGGTGGACGATCCGTGCCAACCGAAGATAGATTATGCTTATTCTTTAATAAGGTAGTTTCTTGTTTATTTATAACATGCATAAAATGAATTTCTGGGATTAATTATGATTAGCCATTGTTGTGCGGATAGAGGTGAAGTCAATACCCTACACTATTTTTAATCTCTTTTATTTTCATGCACTTTAGTTTTTAAAGAAAATCAAATCAATTCTCCTTTTTAATTAAGTTAATTTTGATCTTTTGAATTTTGATAATAAAACCCCTGCAGTCCTTGAGGTTCGACACCCTCTCTATAGCCGTATCCTACAAAGATTCGTCCTATTGCGAGTGGTTATTTTTATAATTGATATTTTTTGTCACAAAAATACCACATCAACACCGATGAGGAAGAAACTCCTAATTATATGGCTTTTGTTGCATCGTATGATTCTGATTATTCTAATCAATCAGATGTTCAGTCTGCCTCTGATAATGAATCAAATAGGGTTAATGATCTTCAAAACTCCTTTAACAATTTAATGGAAAAGTTTTGTATGCTTAGAAATACTAACTTGAAAATTGTTAAGGATTTTAAGAATCTTGAGCTTGAAAGGGATATTTGTTGAAATCTTTGAGTAATTCACATGTTGTTTGCAATACTCTCAAATATGAAAATCATGTGTTAATTGCTAAAAATAAATCCCTTCAAAATGATCTGAGTGCATCTAGAAATCACTTGAGTAAATTCTCTAGTGAAAAGCTTGATAAAATGTTGCATATTCAAAAGCATTCTAACGACAGATCTGGCTTAGGATTTGATAAAACTGCTTCTTTGTCTTCTAACCATGCTTCTACTTCAAAGACTGTTTTTGTTAAACCAGTGAAAGTAGAAGAATCTTCAAGTGAAGAAAAGCAAGTAGTTGCTCCGACTCCTCAAGGTAAGAAAGGTAAGACAATCTACATTGAGCCTCATGCATCTTACCCTACACCTAGAGTCGTGCATCCTCCTAGGAAATTTCCTTCTCAAAGGTTTGTCCTTACATGTCATCACTGTGGAAAAGTGGGTCACATTCGACCTCACTGTTTTAATTTGAAACCCCATGTGCATATAAATGAAAATTCCTATTCTAGGAAAGAAAGTGAGGGGTTGGTCATAATGATGAGAGAAGTTTGTTTGAGCACAGTCATAAGTCTAAACCTAAGATTTCTCAAGTTTGGGTTAGGAAGGATGATACCATTCACCCATTGAGGGGGAGTGGTGATGATCTCACCTTATGTTAGGTGAGTCACCCACATGCCTAGGATTAATTTTCTTGCATATTTTTGCATATGCCAGAGCATGTTGTGTTTCGTTCTGCATTGCATTTTTGTTTTATTTTGTTTTGAAATTGCAGTTTGTTTGTGTGCATTTCTTTTATGAAAAAAAAAACAAAAATATTTTACTTTGGCTGTTTTTTTTTTTCTTTTCTTTATTTTGTTTTATGCACCTAGATAGTCCATTAATTTCTCATGTTGCTTTTTATGGATTTAATTCCTTGTATTTTAGAATGTTCTTAATATGCATGAGATGAAAATTTGTGTCAATGGACTTGTTTTTGTGGTTACCTAAAGCCTGAGCTTATGTGATACATTTTGCCTATGCTTTATCTCTTGTGCACATTTAAGCTTAAATTGAAGTTTTGTTTCACTTTATTTGTGATTTCTGTTAGGTAACCATATGAGTTTTTTTTTTTACTAGTCATATTTTTCAAATTGACCGTATGCTAGTTGAACCTAGGGCTTAAAAATACTGACTTTCTCTTTTGTGATAAGCACTAAAAGTTTAAGGACACTTTCTCAGAGAGAAAAGTAAACAAAATAGTGAAACAAATAAAATCAAAAGATTATGTTCCAAAATGAATTTATTTCACTGTGTCAAACTTGTGCAAAATGTTTTACAAAGAGAAATGTATAGGATGAGAGTAGCTAGGCCCTAGTATGATAAGGTTTTACTTTTGATTTGATATACTTGTCAAAACCTCATGATGGTGAAACTTTCTCCTCATTTTGTAAGTTGAAAATTTTTCTATTTGGATGGCTTACACACAACACACAAGCATGGGTTGAATGGAACATTTCTCCTGGCTTGGGTTAAACAATATGAGGTCCTTGCCATTTCTAATCTCATTTATATTTTGCATATTTGAAGTATGTTTGGGATATTCATTGCTAAAATACATGAGTTGTTAATGTATGTATCATGTGTGATCATTTGACATTTGAGGCGGAGAAATTTTTTTAAAGTTTCTTGTTGATTATTAAGTCTTATATTGAGGGGGAGTTTCTGTCACTCATGGTCTTGTTGTTTTCTTCATGTCTTTTCATATATGTGATCATGAGTGTTTGATTATTGTTTTTCCTATTCCACATATGTCTTGATATTTTTGTGTTGAGTGTTTCAGGAAACATGATACCTTTTGTCAATTTGTGACAAAAAGGGGGAGTATAAAATTGGGGAGAGGATGGTGACTCGTCTGATTGATTTTGTCCCCGAAATTGCCAAAGGGGGAGTTTGTTAGTTTTAATTATTGGCTAAATGTTCGGTGATCAAAATGGATTCAAAGTGTGCCAAATCTCTATGACATCTGGACCGGACTCATAGCCGTCCAGACGGGATTTCTCCCAAGAAACTCGTCTGCAACCCCGTCTGTAAGTCCGTCCGAACATGCCGCACCAAAAGAACGGAGGAAGCGATGTTGCCCTAGAACCCGTCCGGACGAGCCCATTTACCGTCCGAACGGCCCATAGTCTACTAGGTTTAACTTAAATGTAATTGAGTCCTAATTAGACTAGGCTAGGTTTAATTTAAATGTAATTGAGTCCTAATTAGACTAAGGGTCTTGGTATTATATATATAGATCTCTACAAATCTGTGAGATACGAATTTTTCACCCCCAGAGAGTTCGTGTGAGGCTGTGCTTGAGTGATTATTTTGTTGTGAGCCAAATTGATTCCTCTTAGAGGATTTTTGTTAGTTTTGATTGTGTGCCTAGTTGAAGTCTATCAGAAGGGTCTGATAAAGGAGAATCACGTTGAAGAAGATTGTGAGCGAGGAGACAAGTTAGAGGCTTGTCGATCTTACAGAGTCAAGGTCTTGCAAAGGGTTGTAAGTGTTCCTAGTGTCTGTAATCTCTAAATAATCTTTTGATAGTGATTTCTTGGATTTGGCTACCCCAGAGAGGTTTTACTTTTAGAACGTTTTCTAAAAGGTTTTCTCTTCGTCACCAAAATCTTTGTGTTTGATTTTACTTGTTTTTGGTGATTGTTTGCTTAGATTTAAATGTCCATTAATTCTGCATAAAATTGTGACATTTATCTGTTTAGAGTTTTTCACCAAGTATGAATGGAATATGCAGGCAAGGAATTATACCATAACTTAGCATTATCTTTCAAGGAAAAAGGAAATAAGACTAACCTGATTCCCTCAGAATTTAGGCCCTGGATGTGCTAAAGCTTGCAGAGATCAAAGAATTCCCTAAGGTGCAAGTGTGGATCGTCAGTAGTTGTGCCCTTGAAGTGAGTCAAAGCATTGAGTATTTGCGGGGATATATAGTAATTGCCTTCCGCCTCCGTTTGATAGGCAATGCATGATGGATGGTTGAGGTGTTGCGGGATGAATGAATGTTTCATGGGTCTTTGCACTGGTGCGGGTTCTCTAACAGATCATCCATTGTTTCCTCAACTTCTTGTTCTTCTTCCATGTCGGAGTTGTCTCTAGGCTTTTGTTGAAAAGTCCGCTTAATTTCTAGATTGAGTGGAAGGATGGTTGAGGCTTGAGATCAACGACCTTCCATAAGAAGATTTGCCTCTGCAGTCACAGCAGCTTCAGTACTGCTATTCGGATGTCCTCTGGATATGCGCTCGATCGCACTTGGTCTACGCTCGATCGCAGTAACAGAATGCAGGATGTCGTAGAGCTGAAACAGAACAGAAAACAAAAACAAACAAAAAAAAAAAACAACCAAAACAAAACAAAAAAAAAAGATTTTAGATTTTGGATAAAAGCAAAACAACAGAATTAAAATTTAAAATTTAAAATAACTAAAATAAGGGAAAATAATTATAAACAAAATTTGACGCAATCCCCGACAATGGCGCCAGAAACTAGTTGTGCAAATATCTACCTAAATTAATAGGCAAATAAATATACGTTTACCTCGCAAGTGCACAAGATCAATATAGTAGGATAGGGTGCAAGTACAAGATCATTCTTACAAGGATTGCCATAAATCATCACATGTATCCGAGAATTACAATAGATATCCAAGAGTAATCTCAATAATTGAATTAAAGCAAAACAATTGAAACCTTAAAACCCATAAAAACAGATAATATTGACTTATATGAAAGTGTGTTGTTCTTCATCGGTGGGGCTTCATCCTCAACCTTAGTTGAGAATTTAGCTCCATATGATTATTGAAAATAAAACCTAAACCTAAAAAATCTGAACTAAAAGGGAGAAAAACTGTTGAATTTCATTCTCTACAGCCTCCCCCTTCTTCTGACAAAACATTTTCTTTTTATAACTGTAATCCTAGGGTAAAAACCCTAAAATCGGCGCTTAAGTGAGTTTCTGCCAGGTCATTGCACTCGATCGCGCACTACTTGTGCTCGAGCATACTCGAACATGAGTTTTCTCCAGAAGCGCATGTGTGCTCGTGCGATGGTGCATTTCTTGGGCATGAGTGCGCTCGATCGCATGGCCAATGCGCTCGAGCGCACTAACACATGTAGAACCCTCTCTTGCGCAATTGTGCTCGCATGATGCTGCTCCTTGGTGGCTTTCTTCCAAACTTTGCCTTTTTCATCTTTAAATCCACAATTTTCACTCAGCAACCTATAAAAACACTAGAATACCAAAACTAACACAAAACATTAAATTATAATAAAACTAAAGGCTTAACAAATGCAAATTAAGAGGCTCAAATATGCAATATTTGGCGCTCATCACTTTTCTTCAAAATCCTAAAAACTGCAAGAAAACACAAAAACAACACAAAACATCAAATTATAACAAAACTAAGAGTTTAACATATGTGAATTAAGAAGCTTGAATGTGTAACACTTAGCACTTATCACAAAACAAGACTTAGGGATCATAACCTCTTCTAAGACAGATTACAGCGGAAGACTTTCAACCACAGGAAAGATAGCAATAACTAAATACCCAAATCATAACCAGAGTAATAATAAAGCATCATAACATAAATGGATCCTCAAATGTGTTGGTCAAAGACCGATCATCAAATATATTACAAACCATAACAGGCTAGCATAACAATTACAACCTAAACCTTCTTGGTTTCTAACAACTAAGCTATTATAACAGTATAAGGCTAGTATAACATCTAAAAAAAACACTAAAGAGAGAGATAGTTACCTCTACACAACAACAATCCTCAAGAGGTTCCTCCTTCCTCACCAAGAACACCAAGGAAATCTCTTAAAAGCTTACAACAACACTCAAGCAGGGTTTCGCTAGGGCTTAAAGGGCAGAATGGGTTGGTAAGGGCATGGGCATGGGCTTGGGCGTGGGTGTATTTATAGGGTAGAAAAAGTTGTGAGCTCTGCAGGAGCAGGCTACAGTGCAGCAAGCATTCTGTACTATTGTGCCGAACGTTCTTGTACTATTTACCCAAGGGTTTTAGGGTTGCAGTCATATGCTCGGGTAATATCCAATGGTCAATTAAAAGTCAATGTATGTTCGGGTTGGTCCCTACACGAGTGTTCATGTACTATTGTAGGAGAACGTTCAAGTGGTCCCCACGATAGAACGTTCGGTCAGAAAGTCCAAAATTTCCAAAATGACCCTCCATATGCTCTCTTTGTGACCCGAAATTCCAATTAAACCTTTAAACAAGCTATCTTAGCCTAATTGATTATTTGGGTCACTACAGAACTTCAACTACTTAGTCCAACACCAACAGCAGAACGGATGCACAGTCCTATGCCTCAATGCCTAAGAGAGACCAAATCTACATGTAAGTAATCTAAGTTATATGTTTACCTTAGATCTAAACATGTTTGTCTTGATGGTAAAAGGTCATGGGGATCGAGTTTAAATTCCGCTACGTAAAAGGAAAATTTTTTGAAATTTACATATAAGATCCCAACACTCCTCTAACATCTAAGGCAGAGGCAGTGGCAGTGAAAGTAGGAAA
Organism: Corylus avellana; assembly: GCF_965113065.1. NCBI lineage: Eukaryota > Viridiplantae > Streptophyta > Magnoliopsida > Fagales > Betulaceae > Corylus > Corylus avellana. Next base: position 10,884,645 of record NC_142498.1, read on the forward strand.
GGCATTTCGCCTCGTATCCCTTCCAGTTTTAGGGCGATACCCAATGCTAGCAGCTGATTTTCCAAAAGCATATAGAGTGACCGAAGCACAGGGAACAGGAGATCCCATTACAGACTGAGTAGCAGGATCCCCAACATCAGTAGCAAAGAAAAAGTCAGCAACAATTGCAGTTGAATCTGTTGATCTGGAATCAGCACTATCAATAGCAGTATAAGCAGAGGTGGTAACAGGAGCAACAGGAAAGTTGGCTAGTTAGCGAGATGCATTTGAACTAGAACCAGTTTACTCACCTGCATTCTAGTCAACAGTTGACCTAGCGTCCTTGTCATCGCTTAAAGAGCCAAAGCCCATGGACGGGGTGTGAGCATCTATAACCAGTAGACCGGAAGGTAGGAGAACTACCTTTTAATGGACATTCTGAATCCCTGCTATACGAACACATGATTATTCTTATACGCAGTACTAGAGGATTTACTAATGATACATACGGTCCTAATCAAGAACAACTAGCTAAAATGTCACCACTACTTTAATCCTACACATTCTGGGCTCTGGTCGAATGTTCTATCCAAGGAGAGAATGTTCGAGCTCAGGGGCGAACATTCAGCTAGAAAAGAGAGAATGTTCGGTCAGAGGCCGAAATGCATGCTTGGGCTTCTATCCTCAAGTCACCATGTTACACACTACATTCTAGGCTCTAAATAAGTGCATGCAACATAGAAAACCATGTAGTTATGAAAACTAAGGAAAACAAGGAGTATTTCTAAAACATTTGAAAACTCTTTTTCCCTACAATGAGAGATCATACACAAGCTCAACATGGCATCTTTAAAACTTGCAAGGAACATAAAAACAACAAGAATAGCAAGAAAGCTAGGTAAATTGACTAGAGTTTACCTTGAAGATGGCAAACTACCCCGAAACCTTCTCCTTCTCTCTCAAAAGTCTTCTCTCACTTTAGGGTTAATGTTTATGGTGTAAGGGTAGGTTTAGGCGCAAAGGAGAGGTGTTTATAGGGGTAGGGGGTATGCTGACCTCTGCAAAGGTGGAGAATATGTTAAAATTTCTTCTCAAACTGTCATCAAACATTCAGTACTATGGTGCAAACATTCGGTGTACTATTACACAGTTGTTCTAGGGTTGCAGTTTGAACGTTTGGTTAATACCAAGTTGGTCAAAATTGGTCAGTGAATGTTCGGGGTGGTCTTCTGCCGAACGTTTGCACTAAGGACATGGTCGAATGTTCAATGGTCCCCTACCAAATGTTCGGCCACAGAGCTAGGGTTGGGTCTTTAGGGCTATTTTTCAAATGAGGGTTTCAAAAAGTTGAAAAGGGGTTGTTATAAGTTCAGGTGAACGGTTGTTTTTAATAAATCATTTTTGGTATTTTGGGCCATTACATTTTTTACTTCTAGTTATTCTTTACTTTTGGAGAATAACTTTTTAGACCACACTCACAATCATGGTCAGTTATTCCAAACTAGGCCTTACTGCCCATTTGTGTTATAATGAATTTGTTTACTATCTAGTGAGGACATGTTAAGATATGAATCTAAATTTGGATGTATTTAATATTATCCGCTTATGAATTAGTGATATTATAATGATATGTGATGGTAATTACTTGAGATACTCTGGTTGATATCTATTGATGATGCTAGTCGACCCAATAGAAATGTTCACTAATCTGGCTTGTGTACGGTTAAATCATCACAAAATTATACAGTTCAATTCCGTATATGTTTATTTACTTTATTTCTAGGGGCATGGTTAGAATGTGTACAAAGATACAAAATGACAAAGATGCATATCAATAGATCAACAATATATACAAATTTCGTGAATGTATAGCATAATATACCTTAAATCATTTGTTTGAGGATCATAACTATGATGAGAAGTAGGTAGAAAACAAGAATGCTTAGTCAGAAAATTGATCTTGACGGAACTTGAAGAAGCTAGGGACAATGACTTTATAGAGATTTTAGTTGATTATGATGATATAAAAGCATTCAATTTTTGAGTGATAAATTGGGTCTATTTATAACAGGGGTTAAGTCGGGACCAAATGAATATGGGCCTCATGTTTTCCAACCGGGTGAGGGTGACAGTGCTACCTCAAAATATCAATCATAACCAGGACAAAATGTCAATAAAAATAGTACAGAAAGCCATAACATAAAGTCAGAGTGACACTATCCTGCCCCACCCTTAATATTTAAATATGGGCACTAATCAACCAAATTAGCAAAACTAGCCAAAATTGTTAAGAGGATATTTTATTATTTTATTATTTTAATTACTATACTATTATTTCCAATTTTTAATCATAGTTTAATTTTACCTTTCATTAAATCTATTAGTTAGTAGATTCTCTAAGCTTAATTTTACAACATGTGCTTCTCAGTTGTTGTCACTCATTATTCTCTTATTCATTTTATGTTCATTGTTTTTACTACAAATTCATAATTAAATTTGTAAGACTTATATGTAAATTTTCACAAATTTAATGGTAAATGAGCAAATTTCTTTTTTTTTTTTTTCTAATTTAACAAGTTGTATGAAAGAAAACTCTACCGTTAAAATAAATTACATATTAGAATTAATAACATTATTATGTCAAGGTAAAATAGCCACATTTGATGGCTCTGCCTACCCATAAGATTTAAAAATAAAAAAATAAAATAATAAAGTATTCACCCTCCGGAGGTATTTAAATGAATAAATATCCACCTAATACGTGTATTTTTCAATTTAAAAAATAATAATATAAAGCAAAATTATTTGTCTCCCTCCTTTTCCTCCTCTAAACCCTAATCCCACAGCCCACAGTGCCGCACCAGGCACGCGGGTACCGTCGAGGCTGATAGGCATGGACATTGTACTGTTCTTCAACCCCGATAATATTATGGGGGTTTTGATTGACGAGAATCGGATTTCCCTTTTTCATATTTTTATAGAATACATTAGTGGAGGATCTTTGATCATGATCACTTTTCAGAGCAAGAAATATGAGAAGCATTTGGGTCTCTCTCTGCATTTCCATATGGAACAGAAATTTTTAGCTTTATTTAATATTCTATTAAAAAAACTTTTTGATATTTAAATTTTTTTTTTTTAAAAAAAAAAAAGATTATAGAAAGCAAGGGGAGTGGTCCTCTATGGGTTGGTAACAGGGAAAAAACAAGACAAGAGAAAGGCGATAAATGAACAGTGAAACATAGGTGAAAGTGGTAAAGACCAAAAAGTTGGAGAGACTGATTGGGGTTGCGTGGTACCAGAGAAGGGGACCCCATTCTTGCATAGGGTCTAGCAGGGTGACCCATTTCTTTTGTGGACCCTCTTTCTCTCTGCTTCCCCTCTCTCTCTCTCTCTCTCTCTCTCTCTCTCTATCAATCCTTATAAGTGTGACTCAATTGGGAAATGATGGAAAAACAAAGAACAAAGGCCTTCATTGCCTCAAATGATCAAGCATTTGCATCTGCATCTCCATCTCCATCTCCATCCCTTCCTAACCCAAGTGTTGTTCATTCACCAATTGAATGTTTTTGTATATAGAAGCCAAACTCATTTGATTTGGGTGTGTTTTTCCCTGTTCCACTTGCAAACAACCACCTTCTTTTAGCCCCCACCCTCCCAATACGAACAAATAATTGTGTAGCTGCCCGGGTCACTCACATATAGAGCAATGAGTAGTGAACCCCATAGCTCAGAAACAGAAAGCAGCTCAAACTCTTTCTCATCCAACCCACCCTCCCCATCCTCCTCCAAACCCCAATCCCCGGACTCCAAAAAAAGCAAGCGCATCCGCGACTCCTCCTCCTCCACCACCAATGACCCAGTCTACCGCGGCGTCCGCATGAGAAACTGGGGAAAATGGGTCTCCGAAATCCGCGAGCCCCGCAAGAAATCACGCATATGGCTCGGCACTTTTCCCACCCCGGAAATGGCCGCCAGAGCCCACGACGTCGCTGCGCTCAGCATCAAAGGGAATTCCGCCATACTCAATTTCCCAGAGCTGGCCAGCTTGCTGCCCCGCCCGGTCTCGCTCGCTCCGCGTGACGTGCAGGCTGCGGCGGCCAAAGCAGCCCAGATGGTCCACTTCGACTCGCCATCGTCGTCCTTGTCATCGCTGGTCTCAGCGATGGACTTGTCCAAGGAGTCGGAGGAGTTGAGTGAGATCGTCGAGCTGCCGAGTTTGGGGACGAGTTACGAGTGGGAGAACTTGAATAAGGAGTTTGTGTTTGTTGACTCGGTGGATGGGTGGGGGATGTACTTGCCGCCATGGTTGCAGAGTGTGGAAGACTGTGGTCAATTGGCGGAGCCAGAGAGCTGTGCAGGCCTATTATGGTAATGTAATAAATTAGTGCTGTACGTGCTTTGTGAATGCGAGCGAGCGTCTTATTTCATCTGTCCTTTTTGCCCTTCTCTTCATTTCAGACTCGGTTTTAAGCCCTTTTACTTTTTCTCTGAAGGGTTAGAAACTTTCGATCTCCGTGTTTTCTTTGTGTAAAACCTCGTCCTGGTCAAAGTGTACATTAATTAATTTGGTTGCCTTGGATGGTGCAAAGTGCTAACAGATAAGCCTCTCTAGTCTCTCTCTCCCTCCAGTAGAATGTAAAATGTAGAATGTAGCCTCGAACGCACAAAGATTCTCAAACTTAATTTCATCATCCTTGAGAAAATCTTGTACGTTCTCCGGTCGATCCTTCTGAATAAAAGGTTTCATCTTGTCCGCCACATGATTGTATCAGAGCAAATTAGCACAAGACCCAAAAATAAAAACTTCCCCATCCGGAAATAAACTACTCATCCTCGATCGTCATAGTTTTGAATGCTGCTGAGGATTTAGACCAAAACAAGAAGAAATTAAAAAGGTGGAAGGCCTCTAGCTTTAATTCGCAGAAGATGACAGATGGTGAAACATGGTGAGCTGGGACAGTGACGGGCAAAGCAACACTTTAATTTCCTCAATGGGGTAGAAATGTCTCTCTCTCGCTTTTTCTCTCCCTCTCTCTCTCTCTCTCTCTCTCTATATATATATATATATATATGTGTGTGTATCTTCTCCCCCAATTCAAACCACGTCGATCTGTAAGCAATGTTGTCATAGATGAACAGGGGGTTTGCTACTGAGTTGTATTTGGACATTTGCTCTTCTACTAGTAGTACTATTTCAGATTATGACCTCCGGAAGCCTACTGTCCACGATATTTTCAATATTGTATTTTCGTGGACATGAGACAAACCACACAACCATAGCCGCCCGACACGTCTACATATTAGCCATTTACCAAAGTGAAAACGTCACCCTCCCTCTTTCAAAAAACCGGATTTACTCACAAAGTTAACATTAAAAAGGTGAAAGCAGGGGTGTCACGAATTTTTCTTGTAAATTTTTTCATAGAGGGATGTATATTTGTCCACCTCAATTTAAACTTAGTTACTCATGTTTTACTAGTGCACTAGGTTTGTGAAAAAAATAAGTTGAAATAGTTAAAGGTTTTAGGAGCAACCAGCAATGATGGGTATAGAAATTGTTATTACAAGAGGCGGGAGGAGGAAGAATTGGTATTAGAAGGGGTGGGAGAAGGAGGAGTGTGGCTAGGGTCAAGAAAACTAAAAACAATTACCTTAAAAAAAAAAAAAAAAAACTTTTGGGAAACCCCCCTTAATTAGATTCCGCCACCGAGCGCAAGCTAATTTTTTTATTTTTCATTTTTTTTAACATGTTTACACAAGAGAGGGAGGAAAATTCGAACTAGTGACATCCACTTTATTATGCGTGATCTCAGCCGATTGAGCTACCTCTTGGAGATGAGAGCAAGCTATTTGCTTAAATAATTTAAGCCTAGAACCTTTAACTAATTTCTAAATACTCTTTTTATGTTAATAAAACACTTAGTTAATTTATTATTTTAATTCTAGTAAATTTTCACTGAATTCAAAACAGTGAAGAACATGTATAATAGTAGCAACTTTATGAAAATTGAAACAAGCAGCTTTCATGATGGAACACAGATATAAGCATATTATGGGCTTTGATTTGAGGACAAATTGTTATTATAATCGAGTCTAATCAGTCTAATAAAGTGATATATACGATTCATGCATGCATGTGAGAATGATGGCGTGCTTTAAAGACAAATATCAATTTAAGGGACTAAAATTAAAGAATTTTCTACCTTCAACTTTAGAAATCGATTGAATGATTGAGCTGTGAAGAAATTTTTTTCTTTTTTTTTAAGTAATACAAGGACTATAAGGACAAGAAAAAGGGTAGAGACAAGAGTGTAACGCATCAAACAGAAGAGAAGCAGAAGAAACAAAAGCGAAAGCAAAAGATTGATGAGATGCCATTTTAATTGGTACAAAATAATTAGCTCGCTCGGGTGTTAGGGTATTAGCCATATCCTAAAAACTTTGGAAGCACACCAGCTGGAAAGGAGATTTGACGAGATAAACAGTGAGCCTGATAATGACGTGTCAAGAAGTTGATTGATAATATTATGGTTGGATGGAAGCATCAACGCCTCCATAAAGTGCCCGGAGCCAGTTCACACCCCCACGTCACCCATGACCTTATTATGCTTTGTATTGTTTCCGACTGATTAAGGGGATTTCATGTTTAACTTTCAATCATTTAAAATAAAGCCCTCCTTTCATTTCTTCCTTTTCAGCACATTTGATGCTCCATTTTTTTCTTGCAAAGTTTTGATTTTGTAAAAAGTGAAGCTTTCTTACTTCGATCTTCTATGCATGTAAAGTGTTTTGAAAATTAGAAAAAAGTATATTTGTCTCCAATATTTAAATTGCGCAATATTTCCGACTCCAATATCTATTGCTATTTAAAATATTAACCAAGAATGGTTTTTTACTCCCTTAAGGCTATGTTTGTTTTGGTATAAAATATTTTTTTTTGTATTTTTTGGTGTTTGATGTAACCAAAAGTAATGGTCAGATTGAACCAAAAAAGCTTCTTTAGTTTAATAAAATTATTTTTGATTTTAAATTTTGTAAATAATTAAAAACAGAAATCATTTTTCGAGTTTGAGATTACTTATCTCAAACCGTTGGACCTCCATCAGACTACCATCAGGTCGCCGCCGAATCTCCACTAGACCACAACTAGGCCTCCACTGAGCACGCTGGACCACCACTAGACCACCGCCGGGCCTTCATCAAACCACCACCAGCCACCGGCTATGATTTTGATAGGTTAATATGATATATTGAATTAAAATATAAAAATTACTTGTGATTTTTCGTATACACCAAACATCGAAAAATATTTTTAACAAGTATTTTTTGACAAAACAAACAGAGTCTAAGTATCATTTTTTTTTTCCCTTTAATTAATTGATACACTATATTAAGACTATAAATTAGTGACAGAGTCCAAATTATTTTGTTGGAGGGATGGAACTAATATATTAGAAAGCACCATATTATAAATTTTTTGAATATATTTTTACATAAGAGAGATGATTTTTTTTTTTCTGTAAATTTAGATCTCACAAATTTAACAGTTGATTTACACAAAAATTAAAAAAAAAAAAAAATTGTAAACCACACCAAATTAACGCGTGTACGTATCGAGCCTCTATACATAAATATTCAAAGATCACAGTTAAAGAGGAAAAAAAAAAAAAAATACTTCGATCCTGGCCAAAGGACTTCCCCCGTTGATTGAATTAGGAATTAACCTCGCTAGACAAAATAATTAAATAGATTACATCAGTTCGATTTCCCATAACAAGGTTTATAATTTGAATTTCTCTCCTTTTAAATGTGTAAACAAAAAAGTTTGTTTTTTAAAAATAATTAAAAAATTGTGGGTGGGGGGGTGGGGGGTTAGCCTCACTAGCCAGACTCCAGGCCACTGGTGTAAAATCTTCTGAGGCTACAAGTCTAAACAAAGAGAAATTGAAAGGTTGGATGATAGCTCCCGTACATTTTCTTTTCATAAAGGAATTATTTGTTAATATCTTGGTGAGTTTTTTTTTTTTTTTTTTTTTTTTTTGAAAAATGGTTTGTTGAGAAATAATGGTGATTTTATTTTAAAAATAAAAAACAAAAGATTAACAAACGAGTCAGGTTAGAAGTCACTCTTGTGTCCCTCTTGTATCACTCCAAGAATAATATGGTTACTAAAATCACCATTATACTTGTAATTGATTATTATTAAATTTTGATCAAATTGTAATTTTAAAAGTTACATCATTCTTAGAGTGAGACAAGAAGAACGCAAAATAAACTTTTAGAATTACTCACTAACAAACTTATGGGAGCCTATTCTCAATATTTTTTGGATGACTAGTACTCCATGGTAAAATTCTTGAAACCCTAACCATAATTCTTAATTAAATGATTAAAACCTTTTTGTGTCTCAGAATTTACCATGGTAAATTAATTAAAAGACTCATAACATATGAATAATTTAACTTTAAAAAATAATTATTAGAATTATAAGAATTCTACAATTAAGTTACCCTAAAAATCAAAAAGTATCATTGTGCATCCAGAATTTGTAATCCCTTAAACAATTAAACAATAAGCTATGCCACTCTTTGCCAAGATTAAAAGTTTAAAACCTGCAAAAGAAATAATAATAATAATAATAATAAAAAGCAATATATATAATGTCATCCATGGCCAGGTCATGCATCCAGGACAATGCCTCTCCACCGATACTTTTTACATAATGCATTAATAAACAATCCATCTCATTCATTGATATCATATATGGGCGGTCATAAAAGCTCCACCTCGATTTCTCACTTAGAACCCTTTTTCATGGATCATGGAGGAATATATGATATCATATATGTGAGCTATATATGGATGATATATATAACTAATTAATGCGACAATAATGGTGCAAATGGGAATTTCTTTCAATAGATCATCATCATATACGTCCAGTTTGGTAGTTGATAAATAAACTAGCAAACGACAAAAGGTGCATATTCAAAGCATGTGATCAATACAGTACCTAGCACGGATTAGATTTTATTATTCAATCATTACTAAATTACCATTACCATTTTTGGAATCCTGACTAAATCTCATGCTTCAAAAGGTCAATCAAATTGAGGAAAGAGGATCAGGCACCAAATCAATATTTAGAATGAAATTATATTGTTTGATTATCTTGTCTGATTAAGACTAGCTTTCTAACTGCTTACACTGGTTTACGGTGCTCTTCTTATCTATGCAAGATTTAGTCATCATCTATACTTTATTAATTTAGTCGTGTCACTTTTAGTTGCACATACATTTTCTTTTCATGCCACATTATTTTTTATATATAACTCCAAGTGTATTAATGTTTTTTTCTAGCAAAATCTAGAAAAAAAAAAAAATAAATAAAAGGGATAAAAGTTATTTGTAATAATCTTATTCCAAATTACTGTAAATCACTAGGGACCATTTTGTTTCTCATGATAAGTCAAATGCAATGAAAGGAATGGCTGATCTACACTACCTACGCCACAGGGTTCATTTATTTATTTATTTTTATTATTTCAAAAAGTTCTTCATTGTCAATGTCCCAACAACGAGTGAAATTTTTACATCAAGAGAGTGAAAATGCATTATGATAATTAATATGGCTTGAATTTTTAATGGGGGGAAGTGGGGGGCGTTACGCCTATTTATTATCAATTGTACCTCTAACAAGGATTCCCTAGTTGGTCAGGAAAGCAGCTATTGAAGGTCCAGGAGAGAATGGTGACGCAAATTTATGGGAAAATATACTTTATTCCCAACTATATGCATATAATTTTTATCTTTATCTCACTAAATTTTAAGAAGTGACATCCCCATTAATGTTACAAATAAGTTATATTCACTTGTGGAGTGCACCGCTATTTTTTTTGGCCCATTTTCACCTGTATTATTAATAAAATAACTTATTTGTAGGGGTGGGCAAAACCCCGCCCAATCCACCAATATTTTGGGGAGCGGGTATCCGCACCGTCCTAGTTCGCATCAGCAAATAAAATAAAGAAAGAAAAAAAAACAAAACAAAAAAACAAAAACAAAAAAACCAAGAAAAATAAGCCCTGCCCATAATACCCGACCCAACCCGCCCAACTCGTAGTATACACCCCGCAAAACCCGAACTTGGGCGGATAGGATTCATTGTGTCCGGGTAGTGGGTAGGATTTTCCAAACCTATAGGATGCAGGTCCGATAGGGAGAAAGGCCAAAATCCACCCCACTCCAACCCACGCCTACCCATACTTTCTTGTAATTGAGTAGTAATTAAAGGGAGCTAAGTGTCAATTTTTTAAAATTTGGTCTTCTAGTCTCAAGGGATAGTTTAATTAAATAGGAACTACGTCTCATAAAGCAAATGTTATTAATTTAAATCATCTTTTTCTTTATGCAGACAAGTCAAAAATATATATATATATATATATATATATATATATATATAATTTGATCACTGAACCATGACACGCGATGAAAATTGCAATCTTTCCCACGTAATTTATTTTTTTGTCCAGTACTATGTCAAATAAAAAATGGAAAAAAGGACAAAATTAACTTTATAAACTCTCTTCCTTTTTGCCTCAAAATGTGTTCAAAAGCCATAGCCAGTAGCAACTGCCAAAGATAGCAGCATGTGGCACACACATTTTTTTCTACATTTCACAACTCGAAATTCGAAAAGGCCACCATTTGTAGAGACTTTCCTTTATGTCGTCCAACACAGTAGTACGGTTCAGCTTTCTGGCGACCCAAATAATAGAGAAAGCTGAAGAGGAAAGTTTCTGGTGACTCTCTCTCTCTCTCTTGGTGGATGCATAATTATATTTGATATAAAAGCAGACACCCATTAGGGCATAGGAGCCACAAGCATTGAAAACCACTTCCCTTATTTCTCTTTATAAGACGCGGTTTCTTTCCCCTGTAGAGATTTATTGGTACGAAACCAAATCCCCAGGACCCCATTACAATGGGTATCATGAGCCTTTTGGGTGTTCTTTCTTAGGCCACAATAGTACCTTTCCCAATCCCCCAGTCGATCATCTTTTGTCCCCTACTATTTGTGGTTTGGTTTCTTTCGGATAAGTCGATGATGCCAATTCTCATTCCTCTTCCTCATTGCCCTTTTTTTTTTTCTTTTTTTTCTTTTTTTTTTTTTTTTGTGGCTTAAATGATGCATGGGTGCAAGATTTACTTTATTTCAAGTCACCCAAATAATCATCGAATCTTCATATCAATCACTATGGAAACAGTCACCATCGCACCAAAGAATTGGGTTTTTTTTTTTTTTTTACACGAAAAAGAAAAAAAAAAAAAAAAAAACAGGCTGGAGCAATGGATCGGATACGGGAACTTTGAAATTTTTAAAAATTATTAGTTTGGATTAGCACATGCAAGGCATGTGCTTGATTCACTTTAGAAGATAATTATATAATTTGTAATACATTATTTAATACAGGAAATTTTACTACACAAATGTATTAAATAAGACGACCTTGAAAAGTCAAAATTATTGATGTAAAATAAAAATTTAAGATAAGATTCGAAAATTGTGACAAAGTCATTCTTATTTTATTTTTTTTTTATTATTATTATTATTATTATTCTTTCTCTTTAGACTTTTTCCCATAAACCAAGTCATCCCTTCACAAGAAAGCATTTAAAATGAAGGGATAAATGTAAAGTTGGTCTTTGTGATTGACCTAATTTATAAATCACTCATTTTGATTTAAAAAATGATTTGTAAGTCCTTAGGGTAAGTTAAAATAACATTTTACTCACTAAACCCATTTTCTGTTAAATGACTTAACCGAAACCGTTACATTGTCATATCACACCTAATAAAAATATGGTAAATATATCAGAAGTCCTTGGGTCAACGCGCCAAAATTTCTATCTCCCTAAGTTTTTTTTTCCAAAAATTTACTCTCTGTGTCAATTGAAATGCCAATAAAATTTCTACTGTCAAAATTTTTTAACAGCTGTTAATCCCAATCAAAACGCACCGTTTCACCTCATTAAAATATTAATTTTTTATTAATTTAATTTAAAAAAAAATTAAATCTATAAAATAAATTTTTTTAAAAAAAATCACAGGAAGTATGGCATGGCGAGGAAGCAACCACCTCCAGCAATGATGAATTTGTTATGGGGGAAGCAACCATCTCCGGCAATTTCTTCCCGGCCCCCACTCGCTTCTCTCTCGTCTCTCTCCAGACCAGCTTGTCTCTCTGTCCCTAGTCATAAAACTGATCAAAAATTGCGCTGAAACTTTCTAGTGGACGTTGAGAGCTTCTTAAAGGGTACTGCCCATGTGGTGGGATACAGTTGGAAACATGGGAAATTGGGTTTTGAGGTTGTTGTTTTCGATTGATTGAAGGAAAAGCAAGCAAAATTGGTGGGTAGGTGTTGTTCATATTATCTCTGGGGCTTCCTTCATAAAGTCTTTGTAAATTTGTGGTGGATTTGAAACGCGAAAGTCCACATTGAAACGAAATACACAAAGGGAACCGAAGACACAGATTAAAGCAACTATGAAAACACAACCCAAAACACCCCAACTCCCATTCCACTTTCTGTCGCTCAAATTTTCTCGGGAACCAAACAAAAATCCATCCCTCTCCATGAAAAAAGTAACAAATAAAAATAAAATCAACCCAAATCCTAGAACTAGAGAGAGAGAGAGAGAGAGAGAGAGAGAGAGATTTGTTTTCCTAAACAGATCTGGCTCATTAGATTGACCCATCTCCCATACAACTTGTTAAAAAAATAAGCCATTAGATCTGTAAGAACCCCAACCTTTGTCCACGTGGGTCGGGGTCCTACAAATACAATGGCTGGTTTTTAAAAAGTTGTGTGGGAGGACATAAGAAGGATGTTTACTGTTTAGACTTTCTCATTCCTGAATTTGCCTATATTCTTACTTGTTATTGTTTCTATCCTAGTTTTCAATATGTTGGACATTCTCCTAATTTTCCTTCTGCAAGTTGAGCACTCTGTAGATGCTAGCTTTTATCTTCTTTGCTATCTTCTGCCTTAATTTTCCTCTATGCACTCAGGCCCGCCGTCTCAGTAGGTTGCAGCAGCAACTAATGCAATAACCAGAAAGCTACCCCTGAGCGTTGATGATCTCTCTGTGGAATTTTTTTTTTTTTTTTTTTTTTTTTTAATTTTAGATTTAATTTTTAAATTAAATTAATAAAAAATTACTATTTTAATGAGGTAAAACCGAGCGTTTCAAAGATTGGGACTAACGGCTGTTAAAAAATTTTGACTATAGAGATTTTATTGGCATTTCGATTGATCCAAGAAGTAAATTTTCGGAAAAAAAAAAAAAAAAAACCTTAGGGAGATAAAAATTTTGGCGTATTGACTCAATGACTTATGATATATTTACCCATAAAAATAAGACACGTTTTATTTTTTATTTATACTTTTAAAAAATGACAAATAAGCTTTTTCACGTCATTTTGAGGCTCCAACACACACTCCGCGTCAAATTAAATAAATATAATCCCTCTATCCCTACAGTGCGTCTTCATCCTTATATCCCACAGTGCGTCGATAATCTTCCTCACCGATTCACTTTCCCAAGTTGAAATCGCTGCCAAAGAACCGCTGGAAAGGTTACGAAGGTAAACTGCCTCACTTTCGAGCTTTTTTACTTTCGGTTTTAAGATTTTGGGCATCTTTGATCTTTGGGTTACTCTGAGATTTGGGCATCTGCATTTTTTGGCAATACTTTTTACGGAAGCAATTTCTCCCTCTTTATGTGTCTAGTTTTTTTGTTTTTGTTCTATGGCAAGTGCTTTCTGGTTTGTATTAAATAGATGTTGGAAGATGGTGGCTTTAAAAGCAAACCGTAGGTTCATCTTTTAAAAAGTGATCTCTTTTTTGAGATATGTTTTTAACTCACAAATCAAAGATGCCCAAAATCTTAATAACGAAAGGAAAAAAACTCCAAAGCAAGGTGGTTTATCGTTGTGACGTTTTCGGAGATTCCCTGGCGGCAGTTTCAATCGTACTACGAAACTCAACAGCTCACCTGGAGATGAACGCAAGAATCGGTGTGGAAGATGAAGACGACGGCATGAAGACGAAGATGAATACGACAGCAAGAATCGTTGGGGAAGATGAAGATGACGGCGGCACAGGGGATATAGAGGGATTAAGTTTATTTAATTTGACGTGAAGTATGTGTTGGAGCCTCAAAATGACGTGAAAAAACATATTTGTCATTTTTTAAAAGTATAAATAAAAAATAACACGTGTTTTATTTTTATTGGGTGTGATGTGGCAATGTAATGGTTTCCGTTAAGTCATTTAACGGAAAATGAGTTCAGGAGGTAAAATGTTATTTTGGCCTGCCCTAGGGACCTATAAATTATTTTTTAAATCACAGGGAGTGATTTGTAAATTAAGCCAACCACATGGACCAATTTTGCATTTATCCATAAAATCAAAGATTTATAAAAAAAATAAAGCATTCACACAATTTACAATATATATATATATATATATATATATATATATATATATATGTGTGTGTGTGTGTGTGTGTGTGTGTGTGTGTGTGTTCTGTAACTAATACTTGGAAAATAGTTAGGTGCTCATAAATATTTGCAATCTTCGATCTCTCAAAGAATTTAAAGAATTCATATTTATTTTCACACTTTTTTCAACTTTGGTTCCTTCTGATATTCCTATAATATATATCCTCCTTGGATTCATAAATTCTATTTTTTTTTATTTATTTCAAAATTCAAGATTTTTTTTTTTTTTTACGTGTTCTCACAAGAAAGAGGAATAAGATTCAAACTAGTGACTTTCGCTTCATGAGACATGGTCTCCAACGATCGAGTTACTGTTACGTGAATGATTTTTGCAAACACAAACACATCTAATGTTATGTATAAAGATTATAACATTTTGAAGAAACCTAAAAACTTTTTTTTAAACACAAGGTTTAGAATTAATTGTGCTCCTTTTATTAATGAGTTTGTTGTCTTTAATAGCTACCCCTCGAAGACAAAATCGCAGAAGCCTAATACTTGATTTATTTCAATTTTCTCCCTTTTTTTGCTACATTAAATCCCCAACCAACACATCATTAAGGGAATCATTAAACAACCACAACAAATCAATACCTTTTCTGAGGAGAGGGAATCTCTCCACTTCATTTGAAATGGAGGGGATTATTGTTTTTAAGGGGGTATTTTTGTTCAAATAAAAAATAAGAAGCCCAGAAATATCAAAATTGTCCCTTAAAAAGAGTTAACTTGTTGCTCTCCATTCCAAATGAAATGGAGGGGATCCAAGTCCCTTTTTTGAAGCCTTTTTCTCTCTGATCACTTCGTACCTCTCTTGGCACAGATCCGACAGCCATGGACTGACCAAATACACACAGAATATAGGAAAGATAAAGGCATAAAAACATAATCAAGTCGAAAAAATAAATAAAGTTGTCTTCTACATAATTTTCATATGAAAACAGAATTGCTGGGTCTCTAAGGAAACTTATATCCTTTCATTGCCATAAAATCATCCTCCTTTTCTTTGAGACAGTTTAACAAAAGGCTTTGGCCAAACAAGCGATCCATCAACACCTTCCTATTATCATCAAAGCCCAATGAAGCTCTTTATTGGTAATGCCACCAATGCCTTTCGGTTACTCATGGGCGAGTTACATTTCTTAAGGGAGAAAAAACAAACAGCAACTTTTTCTTTTTCCTTCTCCAAATGATCAAATTTGGTTTTGTGAAAAGTCCTATAACATTTTACGGTGTTTCCCACCTATGAAAAATTACAAAATGTGTATATATATATATATAACCATATTAAACTCTAAATTACAAAAATGTCCCGATCAAGACTTAGAAGTGTCCTAACCGAGTTCTACTGGGACCCCACTGTGACTCGCCCTGGACAAGACCGAGACTCAACCGAGACATTTTCATAATTTAGGTTTAATATGATTGAATGAAATATATATATATGGGGAAAATACATTTTACCCCCTAAATTATCTACCCATTTGCACTTTGACCTCCAATGTTTAAAAAGTAACACTTCCCCCCCCCCCCCCCCCAAAAAAAACTTCTAAATTGTTACAATTCGACGATTCTGACCCTTTTTTTTTTTTTTCAAAATGCCCCCATCCTAAGTTCAAAAAAAAATTAAATTTTTTTTAAAAAAATTTAAAAATTAAAGGATGGCCAGCCACCCCAATTGGGCCTAGGGGTGGCTTCGGCCACCCCAGAGAAGCCACCCTAGACTGGACACTCCTTAATTTTCCCTTTTTTTTTTTTGTTGTTGTTGTTTTTTTTTTTTTTAACGTGGGATGTGGGCATTTTGGAAAAAAAAAAAAAAAAGTCAGAATGGTCGAATTACAACAATTTGAAAGTTTGAGGGCGTTCAAGTGTCACTTTTTAAACATTGGAAGTCAAAGTGCAAATTGGTAGTTAGTTCAAGGGGGTAAAATATATTTTTCCATATATATATATATATATATATATATATATATATAAAATTTGTGATTTTTCGTACGCACCAAATACTATAAAATGTTTTTTAGGAAATCATTTTCCAAGATATGTTTTCTAGAAAATTATTTTCTAGGAAAATGTTTCCGATGTCCAGTGGGGTCCCAACGGGTCCTAGTCGGGTTTCGGTGAGGTCCCATTGGTGTCCCAGTTGGGTCTTGTAGAAAAATACGGTGTCCAAAAATTAGGAACAACCGATTTTCAAGTAGTGCAACAAAGTTACACTAGCCCAAGGACTTACAACCAAAAGTAGAAGAAAGATCAAAACTATTTAGGAAAATATACCTCTTATTTATGAAATATTCTAACAATAGAAAAACTTGGGTTGGACCACGCTTTGTAGTGACCCAAATAATTAACTAAGCTTAGGTAGCTTAGTTAGAGTGTTAATTTGAACTTTAGGTCACTAGAGACAGCTGGAAGGGCATTTTGAAAATTTTAGACTTTTTGACCGAACGTACGCACTGGGACCACCGTACGTACGCTCTTGTCTTTAAGTGAGGACGTACGCTGGGGGACCACAGGACGTACTCTGCCAATAGTACGTCAAACTCTACAAATAGTACGCAAACATACGCCTCAATAGTACTGGACGTACCCTACTTTTGGGTTAACCCCTGGATAATTCTTAGACATACGCTATAGCCTTTGGACCGCTGAATAAATAGTACCGGACGTTCGCTACTTTTCAGAATAGTTGGTAGCCCCCTCTGCTTTTTCTCACCTATAAATACCCCCTAACCTTGAGCATTTAAGCTTCATCCTCGCCCACAGGCTCTTTGAAATCCTCCATATGAGTATCTTTATCAATTTTGTGAGTATTGGAGAAGGAGAGGTGATTCTTGGAGGTTTTTGGCTTCAAGGAAGTAACCTTCTATGCTTAACTTGTTCTTTAATCGTTATGTTGTTTAAGTGCTTTTCATAGTTAGCTCAGTTGTTGGTTTGAGTTTCTAGTTAGATTATGCCTTAATCTTGGTTTAAGCATGGGTTAGAATTTAATTCTTGTTGGGCATATTTCCTTTTGCATGGAGGTGTTGTTTTGAGATAGGAGGTCTTAGAAATCCTTTCGGTAGCTTTAAAACCAGTTTGGGAGGATAGGATGACGGTTGAACCAAATTAGGTTCTACTTGAACCTTATGGGCAGACGTACAGCCATGAGATCGGACGTACGATCCTTTTGGGCAGACGTACGGCCATAAGCCTAAATGTACGGTCAGAAGCGTTACAGGGAATGCCACTTTGGCAAGTCGTCAGATAGCCTCTGTTTTCATGTTCTAGGTTCGTTTTAGTTTGATTTAGAACTAATGATAGGTCTTTACTCAGTATTCGAGCTTATGGAGCCTCAAAGGAATTTTATAGAGGGGCCTTACGACCCGGGTGCGTACAAACTCACATGAATGCTTGTTGTTACTTTTCCCGCATTGCACGACTATTTTATATATATCAAACATGCATATTTATAACTCTCATGAAATAAAAGACTGATAAGATTAATTGCATCGTATGACATGGTACTCCGGTACGTGCGGGATAACGGCTATGGGCTTACTATACAGGTTAACTTTATGGTTAAATGTATGTGTGTGTGTGGGGGGGGCTTTGGATCCAATGGTTTCGTGACCAGGCCCAGCCATTCCCTAATGGATGGTTGCTACAGGATCTATATCATTAGTGTTGTGGGCCACCCGAGGTCCGACTCAGTCGTGTCACAAATGTTATGGACGATAACATACAATATCCGGGGCACCGGTGTTGTATTAAGGTCCTTCGGAATAGCGCCAACCAAATTAGGTTTTACTTGAACCTTATGGGCAGACGTATGGCCACGAGACCGGACGTACAAGCCTTCTGGGCAGACGTACGGCCACGAGCCTGAACGTACGGTTAGAAGCGTTACAGGGAACGCCACTTTGGCAAGTCGTCTGATAGCCTCTGTTTTCATGTTCTAGGTTCGTTTTAGTTTGATTTAGAACTAATGATAGGTCGTTACTCAATATTCGAGCTTATGGAGCCTCAAAGGAATTTTATAGAGGGGCCTTACGACCCGGGTGAATACAAACTCACATGAATGCTTGTTGTTACTTTTCCCGCATTGCACGACTATTTTATATATATCAAACATGCATATTTACAACTCTCATGAAATAAATTGTAGAACTACTGTGAACTCTCTTTTGTAAAAACGTATGTTGATTAATAAAATAATGATGAAACTTGTAAAACTATACATGTAAAAGACTGATAAGATTAATTGCATCGTATAACATGATACTCCAGTACGTGCAGGATAGCGGCTATGGGCTTACTATACAGGTTAACTTTATGGTCAAATGTGTGTGTGTGTGTGTGTGTGTGTGTGGGCTTTGGATCCAATGGTTTCGTGACCAGGCCCAGCCATTCCCTAATGGATGGTTGCTACAGGATGTACATCATTAGTGGTATGGGCCACCCGAGGTCCGACTCAGTCGTGACACTAATGTTATGGACGGTAGCGTACAATATCCGTGGCACCGGTGTTGTATTACAGGTCCCTCGGAATAGCGCCAACCCTACTAAGAAGGAGTAATATCTCGGATAGACCATACGGTTGAACTGTTATTGTTATTCATGGTGATAAGCATATATTATATCTATACCACGTCCATGATAAAATATTATCTCATAATGTTGTATGTGCTTTATAAATAACTGAGTTCACCATTTAATGACGGGTACATCATGTGCATTTATACTCACTAATTCGTTGACCTTACCCTTGCATTATTTCTCTTTTTTTCTCCATATGTACAACTATGCAGTTATAGATAGTTTAGCAAAGATTGATACCGCAAAGTATTCGGTTATTGCGGAGGATTCGACTTGGGAGATGCTTGAGGACTTATTGCAAGCTTAGGTGGGTGCTCATGGTAACTAGTACTTATGGGTTATGTTGTAGACTTAAGAGCTCTTATGCATGTTTGCATATTAAGATATAACATGAATCCCTTGTAAAGATGACTTGTGTAGTTTGATTTTAGTTACTTTGATGATCCTTGGTAGATGCTCTAGTTGTTATGATTAATGTTTATAGAACCTTATTGTTTCCGCTGTGTAGTATCCTCTCTTTTGAGAAGTAGAGGTCCCTGAGTCTTGTTCCGCAAGGGATAAGGCTGGGAGACAAATCGTGAAGTTAATTACCAGTTAATTAATTTTCAGGGCGTTACACACTTAAACAAAATAGGAGAAGGTTTTGGTGAGATATGATGGAATGAGAGGCTTGGAAGCATAACTAGGGTATATATAAGGGTTAGGGAAGTGTTCTAGAGTATTTCACACTTCACTAATAAGATAAGTGTGACTTTTCATATGACCAAGCAAGAACAACGAATTTGGATAAGAAATGATAATAATATCTCATGTGAAGGTGTAAGGTTGTATTGAAAGATGAATTGGGTTGACTAAGGGTAGTGATGGTTAGATGACAAAGATAGAAGGTGGTAAGGTGAAAATGCTAAACAATGAGAGAATGATATGTGTCATCCATCATGTGCAAATGATTCCCCCTTTAAGAAAGAAAATTAATAACTATAGATTCTACAAAATACACTTTAAAATTTAGCTCTCCCCCTTAAAGTGATTTTCTAAAAATGATACCAAGCTTCTCTCTTAGAGATTTAACTGACCTTGTATCTATCAATATTGTGCCATATGCCTTAAATTTGACTTTGTAAACCCATTTGCAAGTGATAGGCTTCACTTTCTTAAGCTTTGGCATGAGATCTCATGTTTGATTTTTTATGAGAGCATTCATCTCATCATTCACAGCATCATCCCACTCCTTAACACCTGTAGGGTCATCAAAACTAGAAATTTCACAATCATCAATAGGATTAGTAAGAAAACATGAATGCATACTCACAACATTTCCATCTCTATATTGAGTCAGCAATACCGCTTTCCTCTTAGACCTCATAAGAGGTGGTACACTTTCTACTTCCTCATCACCTTGTTGTCCTTCCAACTCAACACTACTCCCCCTATTTGATTGCTCCCCGGTAGGTGAAAAAGAAAAAGGAGAGCTATCTGATGGCATAGGAGCATTATGCGACAATGGCAAACTGATTTCTGTATGCAACTGATTGTGAACACTAGTGTCACCACTAGTACTTCCAAAAATAGCATCTTCCGCCTTATAGTATGAGGAGACTTCATCCAATACAACATCTTGAGAAACTCAAAATTTATGGGTCTCGAGATCCATGCACTTCCACCCTTTTTTGCTTTCATCATAGCCAATACAGATGCATTTATGAGCATTGGCATCCAATTCAATTCTTTTTCCATCTGGCACATGAACATAACAAATAGAGCCAAAAACCTTGAAGTGCTTGACACTAGGCTTTTCTTCAAACATTAGCTCATATGGTGATTTCATGTTTATTGGGCTAAGAAGTACTCGATTAATCACATGCAGCATATGCCATACCCTCCACCCATAAGGCTTTAGGTAAGTTCTTAACTCTAGCAAGTCTCCACCAAGTGCCTGTAGTGCCCCGGGTAATTACGCGGCTGTGACTAAGTGATTAGCTTAGTCAAAGGATTAGCAAGGATTCTCAATTCATCAGAAGCCTTTTAGAGAAGTTTTTAGAGGATTTTTAACACTGACCGAATGTTCATCAAAAAGACCACCGAACGTTCGGACCTAAACCAAGAAGATGCTGGGTAAACATTACCCTGAACATTCGCTAGACCGAACGTTCGTTGACCCAACTTTGACCTGCTGGGTAAGGACCAAACGTACTCCTACAACCTTGAAACATTGTACACACAATACACCGAATGTTGGGCAATAGACCAGCGAATGTTTGTTGCACTACAGACTGTCACAGTAGCACCCTAAAATTTTCTAAAGCAATAAATACCCTCTCCCACGCTCTTCTAAAGTCCATTCCACCTTCTGAGCCTT
The DNA here is from genome assembly GCF_965113065.1 of Corylus avellana. Lineage (NCBI taxonomy): Eukaryota > Viridiplantae > Streptophyta > Magnoliopsida > Fagales > Betulaceae > Corylus > Corylus avellana. The sequence goes on from NC_142498.1 coordinate 10,906,128, forward strand.
AGAAAAACTCTGCTTGATTGGTTGGTGAGTTTTAGAGAGAAGGAGGAGAGCTTTTCTTGGAGGTTTTGCTCAAGAGAGGTAACCTTCTTGTCCTAACTGTTGGGAATAGGATTGCAAATCAGATATTTGCGCAGCAGAAGAAAATCGAATTCCCATGCCAAGATCCTTTACGAAGAACATGTGAAGAATAGTTTCTATTTAAAATTAAATTTAAAAAATGAAGAACACTTACTTGTATATCAACAGACTTTCTGGCTTTGGGAAAAAATTCTTTTTGATTCTCCAATAACATGTTCTTTCTTGTTGAAGAACACGAAGAACAATCTCTTCTTTTTTCAAGAACATGAGGAACAAGTGCTTCTTTTTTCAAGAACATGGAGAACAAGTTCTTCTTTCTTGAAAAACATGGAGAACAAGTTCTTCTTTCTTCAAGAACACAATAAATCTTAGGGATATAAAGATCTTTTCACCAATGACTGATAATAACCAAGAGAGTATGGGCTCTTACTTGGCCCTTCAAATCTTAAACTTTTGTTCTCCGTGAGTTAACACAAAGAACTAATATAATTTTTAGAGAGTTTCTGAAAACTATGTATCAAGATAACTTGATTGAATGATTTTAGAATAGGCACAGCTAGGAAGAGAATTTCCAGATTTTAGTAATGTGGGACAACTTGCCAAAGAAGACTCCTAGTCAAACTAGGAGTAGCATGGATGGCTATGGCTTAAACCCTAGCCTCCATGCTTGGCCATGTGGTCTTGGGAGAACTCTCCCTAGGCCATACGGTTTCTTGCCTTGGGAATTGGGATTGGGTTTTACCCTAGGCCTTTTTCCTTGTCTCAGATACATGGATTGGGTTTTACCCTAGGCCTTTTTCCTTGTCTCAGATACATAGGCCCAATGAATAGTCTATGGCCTTATGATTTTCCACTTACACTTATTAGGCCTCTAGGTTTTATCCCAAGCCAAATTGTACCAAATCTCTCTAGCCCATGTTTTAAATAAATAAAACACTTAGTCAAATAAATAAGAAAGCTTTATGGTTAAATTACATCAGCTTGGTGAGGGACCTAAAGGGAAAAATATTATTGGCTTAAATATGTTCGTAATCATGTCACCATGACATTTATTACGTAACAATATTTTAATCATAATTAATTCCACTAAATGATTGTGACTGAACTCCAATAAATATTTTTTATTAAACAATTAATCTCTTTGACTTTGACTTATGATTCCTACATGAAATATTTAACCAACAAAGATTCATTTTCATGCTTAGCATCCTTAAGCATTTTATCAGACAAAACATTCAACTTTTTTCATTTTGTGCAAAAATTAAAAGGGTTAATGTAGTCTGCTCGAAAGTTCCTCTCGTCTTCAGAATCATCATAAGATGACTCACTATGGTCAAGTGTGTTATTCACACTAGACTATTTATCACTCTTCAAATAATCCTCATCTTTCTTGATCTTATTGTTTCTCTTACACCGAGAATGCAAATGAGATCGAGAAGAACCCATAACAAAAGGGGGTAAAGAAACACATTCAAGGCATTAGTCCAAACCCGAGTGAACTCGCTTTGATAGCAATTGGTAAAACACAAGGATCGTGTTTTACTCCCAAATCAAACGCATAAGCAGTTTATATAAGGAAAATAAATAGCTTTGCTCAATATTTAACCAACACAACTATAAAAACATCCACACAACCACACCACAAGATTTATTGACGAAGTAGCGAACCCGTTGAACCAGTCAAATGGAAAAATCACTCAAGGGCAGTCAAACCCGGGAAATCACTATATAAAGATTCAAAGTTACAAACTAGACGATACTCACAACCCTGAAGGACCTCTAGACTTAGTAAGAACAACAATCTCCTAGCTTGTCTCCATCCTAACCGTCTTCACGAAGTGCATATCCTCACCGACCCTTGGGTATACTTCTTTCACCAAGTAGCAACCAAAACCTTTGTGTAGTGGAACGAACAACAACAACAATCAACCAAGAGCAAAGGATAGCCCGAAGATTTACCACTTCCTCTCTTGTAAAATTAACTCTCGAGACATAGCACTTGAAGAGAACTTTTGAGACTGCACAAAGAGAATTCTCCCAAAAAGTCTGCAATAAATAGTGACAGGGAAATCCTTTTATAGGAAAGATATTTTACTCTTCACGTCCTAACGGGACTAATTCTCGTTAAGACGGGATGAACAAAACTTCTTAGATTTTCATATCTAGGAAATCCATGTCTTAACTGGAAAGGAGTGCCATCATGACGGGAAGAACAAATGAGTCATCCTCGTCATATGCCCCGTCCTGACACAACTGCTGACAAGTAAACAGTAGCTTCAACTTCCATCCCATTACATGTCCAATCCTGACGCGACTTCTGACGAGAAAACAAAAAACCAGTCATGGTAATTTGGCCATAACGTTTTCACCCAAACTCCAAATGATGCAAACTCAATGGCTCTGCAAAGCTCTTTCCTTGATATACAACTTTGTCTCTATTAGGCTTCTTCAAATTCGGACGTTTTCTAGGTCAAAAATGGCATCCAACTTTCTGCAGAAACCAGCCGCATCCTAACGGGAATGCAGCCCCGTTAGGACGGGAATTGGGCAGAAACTTACTGTTTTCTTGTCACGTGTCCCGTCATGACGCCCAAGCGATGGGAATTGCATTCCCAAGTGACTCAATCACTTCCAAGTGATGCCCAAGAGATGTTTGAGTGATGTTAGGGTGCCGGAACATTGTAGAATACTTCCTTAAACACATCTAATGTTTTTCCAAGAGCAATGGAAAGATGAAAGGGGTTACAAGCAAAATTTTGCACATCGAATAAGGCCAATCACTACAAAAATTGGCAGAAATTTTGACCGGAGGTTTTTGACGTGTCATTTTTTACGTTTAGCCGCGGTTAAAACGGGGGATGTCAAAAATCCCGAGTTTTTGACGTGTCAAAATAGACACGTCAAAAACTTTTGACGTGTCGATTTTAACACGTCAAAAAAAAAATTTTTGACGTGTCTATTTTGACACGTCAAAAAAAATTTTGACGTGTCAATTTTGACACGTCAAAAAATGTACGTGTGATTTTTTGACGTCTCACACCATTTGACACGTCAAAAAATATATATTAATTTTTTTTTTAATAAAAAATAATTACAATATTCCAATTCCTGATAATTATACAATAATTACAATATTTGTAATCCACATCCAATAATCCAATAATCCACCTACATAATACACATCCAATACATAATCAACATCCAATATATAATCCACCTACATATATAATACACATCCAATACATAATATACATTCAATACATAATCCACTTAAATAATCCACATCCAATACATAATCCACCTACATATATAATACACATCCAATACATAATCTACATTCAATACATAATCCACATCCAATACATAATCCACCTAAATAATTCACATCCAATACATAATCCACCTACATATATAATACACATTCAATACATAATCCACCTACATAATACACATCCAATACATAATCCACCTACATATATAATACACATCCAATACATAATCCATATTTAATACATAATCTACCTACATAATACACCTCCAACACATAATACACATCCAACACATAATACACATCCAATACATAATCCACCTACATATATAATACACATCCAATACATAATCCATATTCAATACATAATCTACCTACATAATACACCTCCAACACATAATACACATCCAACACATAATCCACATCCGATACATAAACCTAAAGAAATCCATAATCCACATGCAATACCTAATACAATCCAATCCAATCCAATTCAATACCTAATCCAATCCAATACATAATCCACATCTATAATACACATCCATAATACACATTCATAGTCCACATAAATAATCCAATCTAATCCAATCCAATTCATAATCCACATACCTAATACACATCTATAATTCACATACATAATCCAATCCAATACCTAATCCAATCTAATACGTAATTCAATCCAATACATATTCCAATCAAATACACAAGACACATCCTGACCATACTATGAGTTTCAAAGAATATATATATCCAACACAACTTCATTAAACAAAATCTAATATCCAATATATATATCCAACACAACACAACTTCATTACTAATATATATCTAATATCCAATATCCAACACATACTTCATTAAACAAAATTTCAACACACATACTACATTCCAACACAACACATAAAAAAACTGTATATATATATTGAAAACACGTTCTAACACAAGGCAAAACAAATATACAATAAAACACATCTGGACTATCTACTACAAATAAGTTTCAATGTGTCTCAACAAACCTATAGTTTGATCTAACTATATACAAAACAATAAGTAGCAGTATGTATACAAATAGTGATAATCAACAACGTGTGGCGCCTAACTCAACACAGTCATCCCCCAACTCTTAATCTGCATTACCTGCAAATGAGTTGTGAACCAATAATAATCAATACAAAAATTCAAAATTACTATGTAATATGATGCAAATATACGTAAGTTCTAAAATAGACCGCTGTAACTAGAAGTTTTTAACTTGTTTTTCTAACTGTTGTTTCTAACAGTTAACAATTGTTAAAAAAACAAAATAAAATATATTATTACCTCTGTGGGGCGCAAATCCAGACGTCGACCCGAACATGGCCTCGATTTGGAGGAAACGAGCGTCAATCATAGCATCTTTCTCTGCTATTTGCGCTTTTTGTGCTTCAATCTGCCTCGTCATCTCTTCCATTGCCCTTCTTTGTGCTGCCCGCTCTTCTTCCATCACACGTCTTTCTTGTGCCCACTCCTCTTCAAGTTCTCTAATTCTATCCGTCATCTGTGAGAACGAGGAGCTCCAAGAATTTTGAGACTGTGTCTGGGACGGTGTATAGTATGAATGTATGCTGCCCCGCACCGGCAGCACATTCGGACCCAGCTGGCGGACCCTGCCAGCATACTCAGGCTTATTTCCATGCGCCTGAGCATACGCGTCATCAAGTGTCCACCGTACCGTCCCTTCCATCACGGTCTTACTATTTGCCGGGTCAGTGGGCATCAATTCCATCATCCTCTCCTGTACATTAAAAAACAAATTAGTATCTCTTATAAGGAACGTTATTCATAAGTAATTTATCAAAATATATATGTTTGAGTACTTACACATCTCTCCCTGACCACGTCATTCGGATAGCCACCATCCTTCGTTGTGTGAGTAGTGACGTAATTTTCTGCTCGAGTTGGAGGAGTGCCGCCCCTGGCTATGGTCTGCATAGAAAATATATCAATACAACAACAAAAACAAAAAAAGTTAAAAAAAACATAGACATAACAACCGATTATATATATATATATATATATATATATATATATATATATATATATATATGTGCAGTAAAGATATATAAATACCTCTTGATATGTCGCTCTAGCGTAGCTCATCGACCCGGTGCAGTGAGGTGTGTTGTTTTTTGCTCGCAATTCCTTCATCTTGGCAGCAAACTCCTACATGTATATCACTCTTAAAATGTCAGGCTTAACCCAATTATAATTAATGAAACTAAATAATTATAATTAATTCCACTAGCCAATTTCTCATTTAGTCTTCCTATTCAAATATATTCATATATTTCTTTACTATATAGACAATAATCAACAATGGAAGATTGATCATCACAAGCCTATGAACAAATTAAAGCAAACCAAACAAGAAGACATATTCTAAAAACACTCTAGACATACCTGATTTTTTGGGTCACACCATCTCGCCAACAAGACATTCAAGTCCTCGGCGTCGTATTTCTGAACGGCATCCTCACCCATTCTCGCCTTCACTGAGTCTAGAGTATCGCCCTCCTTGATTTTTAACTTGAGTTTTACAGCGTGTCTCCAACTCTTCAGCTTCGATCCCATATCTTTGAAGGCGTCTTTTTTAATCGCCTGAAGATCGTATTCAGGCGGCATGTAGAACTGAGTCTGCATATATACCAAGTAAAAATTAGGCGTATAATTATTAAACTGAAACAACATTGTAAATATTAAAAAAAACACATGCGAAAATATGAGAAAAAAATTTAACCATACCATCAAGGCGTCCCATACATCTTCCTTCACACGGGGATGTACATGCTCCCATTCATCCCGGAGCCTAACATAAGTCCTGGCCCTTATGACGTTGCCGGTCTCCCTTCTGAATTTCATCCCACTAAATCCTACGGGCTGCCACGCCTTATTGTACTCACATAAGATTTTTTGTCCTGAGGGGACCTCCTACTTTTTGTTCGATGGTGGAATGTCCACCACCTGAAATTGGGTGCTGCCGTCTCCCCCGATCCCTAACACATTAATAATTGCAAATGTTAATTGTTTGAAATTTAATATTGAAATTTTCTACATGTTCAATATGGGTATTTAAATCATATATACTTACTTATTGTCCGGAGCTGGCGAATGCCTAACTCCTCTGGACAATCAGGGGCCTCTAAGTCACCTGAGCCATCATCCGCGTCCTCCCCATAATACTGTGTTTCGCTATCATCCGGAGGCGATGGCTCACTGTATGGGATACTCGTGTTTAACTCAGGAGGGAACATCCTCTCTACCTCACCATGCTCACATACTCCCAACTCGCTCAAGGACGGATATGAGTTATCCGTGAGATACGGAACCTGCAGAGACCCTTCCCCATGATCAGGAAGTAAGGATCTATACCCCTGCTCGTCTATCTGTATGGACCCCCGTCGTCTACTCTTCCCCCTCGTGCTCATATCAACCTGCAAAACACATAATATACCCAATTAATTATATATATAATAGATAAAAATTGCACCACAATACCGAATCAATGTATAAAGAAATAACATTAAACACGTCAAAATAATGTGAACTATATATATTATTAAAGTTTTAATTTTTTTAAAACAACATACGGATTTAAGTCTTGTCGGATGTAGTCAATGCTATCATGCGGATCCACTTCATTATTCCTGGTCAATAGGAGCGGCTCACACTCATGGTAGTTGACACTTTCATCATCAGAACCTTCACCTTGTCCAACGTCGTATACGTTTCTAGGTTTAGTCCTTACAACACAAGCCCAATCAGGGTCCCTTTCATCTTGGACGTAAAAAACTTGGTCAACTTGTGACGTTAGCACATACGGCTCATCAGTAAGGTTTTTGAAGTTGACAAGCAGTATGCCATACTCGTCTACTTTGTACCCCCTGTCCCTCGTGTTGTCCGCCCAATCACACTTGAACAAAACATACTTAGTTCTATCGAAGTACTCCACCTCAATTATTTCCGTCAACTTTCCATAGTACATTTCGCCATCAACAGTTGGCACGCACACCCCGCTGTTCTGGGTCTTTTTTCCAGCATCAAATGCAATAGTGCGAAACAACTTTCCGTTAACTACATATCTGTTATATCTGGTCGCTGTGGCCTTTGGCCCTCTACAATGCGTTACCAGTTTGTCACCTATTTCCTTCCTTTGTCGACCGTCCAATCGATCGACCTGTTAGCACATACGTACAATTGACCATAAGAAAGTTAGTTTTGTTGGTTGTTATGAACCAATAACTAAATAGAATGGGTCTGGAACAGTTATATATCACGGTAGTCTTACGTAGTCACGGTACCAATCGCAGAACAGTGCATGGTGTTGGGTTTCCAATTGGTCCTCAGTCGTTCGCCCCCTATCGCATGATCGTCTAAGTGTATCCATGTGTACCCTACAATACAAAGTTTAAATTATATTATAATTCACAACTAAAGGTGCAAGATGATATTGAACTTCCATACACTACTAACACGACTTACGTCCGTAGTTGAAGGAACTCATCCGAGTTAAACAAAATGTATCGATGAATTTGTGTCAAAGTGACACGGTCGAGGATGACTCGTGTTCCCGCACCTTTTGAACCATCCAGGTTTCTTATAGCCCTATTGTGAAATGTTGGGGCGTGATCTAGATACCTTGAGCAGAACGCCACCAACTCCGTTGCTATGTAGCCCTCCGCAATGCAGCCATCAGGAGCCACTTTATTGCGAACATTAGATTTGAACACTCCAAGGCTTCTACATATGATCATAATTCAGTAATTACAGTTAGTGACGGTTATATATCGGAGAAAAAAATAATTTCATGAATATTAGTAAAGTATTTTACCTTTCTGCCGGATACATCCACCTATACTGTACCGGTCCACCAAGTCGGCATTCACGGACAAGATGCACGACTAAGTGAACCATTATTGTAAAAAAACTTGGAGGGAAGACCCTTTCCATCTGACACAAAGTAATATAAATGTCACCCTCTAGTCGGTCCATATCATCTCGTGTCAATGACGTTGAACATAGGCCCCTGAAGAATGCAGACATCCCGACAAGTAGTCTAACCACGTTCTCTGGCAATGATCCACGCAATGCAATAGGGAGAAGTTGTTGCATAATTACGTGACTATCATGACTTTTCAAACCAAATATCGTACGATCACTAAGTCGTACACATCGGGAAATATTCGAGGCATATCCGTCCGGTACCCTTACATTCCGAAGCACTTTCAAAAAATGTGTTTTTTCGTCCTTAGACATCGTGTGACAAGCTGCGGGCATATACGTTCGACCATCCTCACCCGTGTACGGATGAAGTGCATGTCTCAACCCCATTTCTTGCAAGTTTGTGCGGGCTTGGATGTTGTCCTTCGTTTTCTTTAGAATGTCTAGTATTGTGCCAAGAATGTTGTCCATCACATTTTTCTCAATATGCATAACATCAAGGTTGTGCCGCAATAGATTATCTTTCCAATACGGCAACCTAAAGAAAACACTTTTCTTCTTCCACAATACGTTAGCAGTCTCGCCTTCTCTTTCTGTAGGCCCACCCTTCTTCCGTTTCTTGTTATTTTTCTCATTATCCGTCTTTGCCTTACCGGCATTCTCATCTCCATATGCCATATCTTGTAATTGTCTAAGAATGTCATCTCCACTTGGCACATCTGGGGCACATTCAAATTCTTGTTTTCCGTCAAATGTTATTTTATTTCTCCTCCACAGATGATCAATGGGCAAGTATCGCCTGTGCCCCATATAACAAAATTTTCTGTCATGTTTTAACCGCGTGGACCTCGTTGAGTACATACAGCAGGGACATGCCTTCTCACCCTTGTTAGGCCACCCAGACAAATCTGCGTATGCCGGGAAGTCATTAATTGTCCACATCAACTGCGCCCGCATCACAAAGTTCTTTTAGTTGGACACGTCAAATATGCGTATACCTACAGTCCATAGTTCCTATAACTCCTCAATTAAGGGTTGTAGGTAGACATCTAGATCCATCCTAGCTGACTTTGGGCCCGGGATTATCAAGGATAGTATAAATGATGTTTGTTTCATGCACGTCCAAGGAGGCAAGTTGTACGGTACAAGCATTACAGGCCAAGTGCTGTGGGATGTGGTCATGTTCCCGAATGGATTAAATCCATCCGAGGTTAGTCCAAGCCTGACGTTCCTGCTGTCCGCCGCAAAGTCTGGAGGCAAATTATCGAATGCCCTCCATGCTTCACCATCGGCCGGATGTCTCAATACACCGTCCTTAGTCCGACCTTCTGCATGCCACCTCATAGAAGGAGCAGTATGCTCTGACATAAACAATCTCTGTAGCCGTGGTATGAGCGGAAACCACCGCAACACCTTGACCGGGCGTTTCTTACTCGATGATATGGGTTGCCCATCCTCATCCAACTGAATTTCATCCTTCCACTTAGATACTCCACAAACAGTACATGTATCCAAATCCTTATTGTTCTTCCAAAATAACATACAATTATTAGGACACGCCGGGATCTTCTCATACCCGAGGCCCATGTCCCTTAGAAACTTTTTTGCTTCATATGTATTAACTGGCAAAGCTTCATCACTAGGAGGCAGCAACTGATTGATGAACTCTAGAAAATATGAAAAATATTGCGTTACTAAGTCCGCCAACACACTTCAAATTGTACAGATGTACAGTAGCACTAAGCTTGCTATGTTTGGTCCCATCATGAAGTGGCTTCTCTGCCTTCTTAAGCAAGTTATTGTACTTTAGAACGTCACCATCGTCAGTTGCTTCATTCAGAGTTTCTTCATTCCCCTGCACCGCCACTTCAGGCTCACAATTATCTTCCACGACACCATGCATGCCGAATAGATCACGCAACATTGACTGCATTGTTTCACCTTGTGCTGTGCCTATACCCTGATCTATGATCGTGGGAGTCAAAGTAGACACTGCAACATGAGACCGAACAGGCCTCTCCCCGTGATAATACCAAATTCTGTATGCAATCATTATTCCCTTACCCCCTGTCAAGTGGTCAAATACTAAATTCGGTGGGTGGCGCTGCTTATTACGGCACACCTTACAGGGGCAGTGAATTTTTCCATCAGGGATTGTACAGTTCCTAACTGCAAACTCCACGAATGATCTACACCCGTCTCTGTATTCCCTCGTACCCCTAGACTTTGTCATCCAACTCTTGTCCATAGCTTTAGTTACTGTAACCCTAACTGAATAAAATAAATCTAAGTTAGTTAGTTAGATGTTATTTTTTTTTTCTTTTGTGTATTTGTTTAAGTACATCGTTACAATTTTTTGTATATTTTTTACAAATAAACACACACATTAAGTATTAAGTATAACATCTACATAATCAAAATTTGCAAAACCTAAACAAAATTAAGGTCCAAATTTAAAAACATTTGACATGCCACATGGGGAACCTAGATAAAATATATGTGGCTATCTTATTTGCTGCAAATTTTTTGTTTTTGTTTTTTCTGACATTTACATAACCTGAAGTTGTAAGACCTAAATTAATTATTTTGTTATATAGGGGGACCCTAAATAAATTAGATATACCTAGCTAGGTTAAATGTTGGTTTTCTTTTGTCCGCTTATTATAACATTATGCATTTGTATGGAAAGTGTATATAAAACAAATCAAGCAACCTATGTTAGTTGTTTCTTACTTTATTTTTTCGATCATAGCATGTACATACTTATTATAAATTTACAAAATCTAATCATAAATTAACGGTCGACCAAAGTAGATATGCATTTCTTATTTGTATATATATATATTTGGTTACGACAATGTGCAAAAGAAAAACCTACACAAATATGGGTCTAAATGTAAATGTAAAATCCTAAACAAAAAAACAAATTTCAAACTATATATGATGGTACGTAATTTTGCATGCATGCATGCAAATACATTAAACAATATTTTCATCATATACAAAACATATATATCAAACAAGTAATATTACATAACATAAATCTTAAGCAAATTAATTAATTAGCTAACATGTACAAAAAAATTTAATTTGCTAATATAATTAACTACATCAACAATATATAATACTATAAATTAATATAATCTATATATTAATTTATATAAATAAATAAATAAATAAATTAGTTTTTATATATATATATATAAACTAATTTTCTGTATATATATATTTCATTCATTGTGTATATATATATACACACTGCATGTGTATATTCGGTATATATATATATATATATATAAATTGTAAAATAGGTATATATATACCTGATAGGCGTGGAGATGATCGGGAATGGCTTGGTCGCCGGAGGTAGCAGCGGCGGTGACGGACGCCGGCCGGTGAGAGAGAAGCACCTCCGAGGGAGAGAGAGAACCACCGAGAGAGAGATCGAGAGAGAGAGACAACGCGCGTGACCCAAAGGGTTGAGAGAGAGCACGCTGGTGAGAGAGATGCTGCGGGTAGAGGGGGCTGATGGAGAAACAAAAATGGCGGAAGAAATGGGTCTAGCTGCTGCACGGGGGAGAGAAAGAAAGAGAGGGAAGAAGGAAGAAAGAAGGGAGAAAGAAAGGAAGAAAAAAAAAAAAAAAGAAAAAAAACGAAAAAGCAAGGGAAGGCGCAGCTGGCGAGCGCGCCTTCCCGAGGAGAATTCTTGACGTGCCATGTGGCACGTCAAGAATTCTTGACGTGCCACGTGTAGCACGTCAAGAGTTCTTGACGTGCCACATGGCACGTCGAGAACTCTTGACGTGCCACGTGTGCACGTCAAGAACTCTTTTAATTTTAATTTTTTTTTTTTTTATTTTTTTTATTTTATAAGAATTTGAATTTAAATTTAAAAAATATACAATTTTCATTTATACCATTATTTATTATATCAATTTTTTCTCTTCTATAACACATTATCCATACAATATACTTAAAACTTATAATTAGATGATAAACAAATTAATACTCTAAACATACAAATAATAAAATTCATATGTTTAATTAATATTAATAGCTAGAATTATTTATGCATGAGAATTTCATATCATATATATATATATATGAATGAAATGTTTGATTTATATACATGTATTAATATTAATTGTACAACAGTATATGATTATAATACTAACTAATTGGCATGCATGTGATATATATACGTATATACTAATTAATTTATACTAATATGATATAATTGAATTTTTATACCAATTGAAATCTTAATTTTACATATACCAAGTAATTTATACTAATATGATAAACTATAATTTTCCCACCCAATAAAAATTAATTTTTTATGCCAATTAACATTAATTGTTTTCTAATGCATATTTTTTTATAAGTTTCAATTAAAATTATTTTTGATATATATATATATATATATATATATATATATATATATATAAAATTAAAATTTTTTGACGTGTTATGCATGACACGTCAAAAATTTTTGACGTGCCATGCATGACACGTCAAAAGTTTTTGACGTGCCATGTGTGGCACGTCAAAAACCTATAATAAATAATTTCAATACATTTTATGTTATTTAAATAATATTTCTTTTAATTTTATTAAAATTATATTTACTCTATCATATAATTTTTTCCTCTTATACAACACATTGTCCAATTACAATTAATATTCTAGATGTATACATAATTAGATGTATCCATTGACCGACCACATATGTTTTGTTTGCCGAATTCATGTAAGGTTTGCGGGTCTTATAAAATAAATGTGTGAAGTATGTTTTATATATTTTTTAAAAAATAATATGATTAGCTATCATATTAATATTAGTAGACTGATCGATTTATGCAATGATAATTTTTTTAAAAATTATCATTACCAAGTAATTTATACTAATTATAATAAAATACAATTTGTACTAATGACAATAAAAATTAATTTTTAAGGCCAATTAACGTCAATTGTTTTTTATAATACACATTTTTTAATATCAAAATTAAAATTATTTTTGATATATATATATATTTACATATAAAATATTAAAATTTTTGACGTGTCATGCATGACACGTCAAAACGTTTTGACGTGCCATGCATGACACGTCAAAACTTTTTGACGTGCCAAGTGTGGCACGTCAAAAACTTATAATAATAAATTTATTATAAGTTATGTAATTTAAATTATATTTATTTTAATTTTATTAAAATTATATTTACTCTCTCATATAATTTTTTCCTCCTACACAACACACTGTCCAATTACAATTAATTAGAGAATAAATAAATTAATATTCTAGATGTATAGATAATTAGATAAATCCATTGACCGACCACATATGTTGTGTTTGCCGAATTCGTGTAAAGTTTACGGGTCTTATAAAATAAATGTATCAAGTATGTTTTATATATTTTTTTAAAAATAATATGGTTAGCTATCATATTAATATTAGTAGACTGATCGATTTATGCAATGATAATTTTTTAAAAAATTATCATTACCAAGTAATTTATACTAATGATAATAAAATACAATTTGTACTAATGACAATAAAAATTAATTTTTAAGGCCAATTAACGTCAATTGTTTTTTATAATACACATTTTTTAATATCAAAATTAAAATTATTTTTGATATATATATATATATATATATATATATATATATATATACACATATAAAATATTAAATTTTTTGACGTGTCATGCATGACACGTCAAAACGTTTTGACGTGCCATGCATGACACGTCAAAAGTTTTTGACGTGCCAAGTGTGGCACGTCAAAAACTTATAATAATAAATTTATTATAAGTTATGTAATTTAAATTATATTTATTTTAATTTTATTAAAATTATATTTACTCTCTCATATAATTTTTCCTCCTACACAACACACTGTCCAATTACAATTAATTAGAGAATAAATAAATTAATATTCTAGATGTATAGATAATTAGATAAATCCATTGACCGACCACATATGTTGTGTTTGCCGAATTCGTGTAAAGTTTACGGGTCTTATAAAATAAATGTAACAAGTATGTTTTATATATTTTTTTAAAAATAATATGGTTAGCTATCATATTAAAATTACTAGACTGATCGATTTATGCAATGATAATTTTTTAAAAAATTATCATTACCAAGTAATTTATACTAATGATAATAAAATACAATTTGTACTAATGACAATAAAAATTAATTTTTAAGGCCAATTAACATTAATTTTTTTTTATAATACACATTTTTTAATATCAAAATTAAAATTATTTTTGATATATACATATATATATATATATATATATATATATATATATATAAAATATTAAATTTTTTGACGTGTCATGCATGACACGTCAAAACTTTTTGACGTGCCATGCATGACACATCAAAAGTTTTTGACGTGCCAAGTGTGGCACGTCAAAAACTTATAATAATAAATTTTAATATTTTATGTAATTTAAATTATATTTATTTTAATTTTATTAAAATTATATTTACTCTCTCATATAATTTTTTCCTCCTACACAACACACTGTCCAATTACAATTAATTAGAGAATAAATAAATTAATATTCTAGATGTATAGATAATTAGATAAATCCATTGACCGACCACATATGTTGTGTTTGCCGAATTCGTGTAAAGTTTACGGGTCTTATAAAATAAATGTATCAAGTATGTTTTATATATTTTTTTAAAAATAATATGGTTAGCTATCATATTAATATTAGTAGACTGATCGATTTATGCAATGATAATTTTTTAAAAAATTATCATTACCAAGTAATTTATACTAATGATAATAAAATACAATTTGTACTAATGACAATAAAAATTAATTTTTAAGGCCAATTAACGTCAATTGTTTTTTATAATACACATTTTTTAATATCAAAATTAAAATTATTTTTGATATATATATATATATATATATATATATATATATATATACACATATAAAATATTAAATTTTTTGACGTGTCATGCATGACACGTCAAAACGTTTTGACGTGCCATGCATGACACGTCAAAAGTCACTTGGCACGTCAAAAACTTATAATAATAAATTTATTATAAGTTATGTAATTTAAATTATATTTATTTTAATTTTATTAAAATTATATTTACTCTCTCATATAATTTTTCCTCCTACACAACACACTGTCCAATTACAATTAATTAGAGAATAAATAAATTAATATTCTAGATGTATAGATAATTAGATAAATCCATTGACCGACCACATATGTTGTGTTTGCCGAATTCGTGTAAAGTTTACGGGTCTTATAAAATAAATGTAACAAGTATGTTTTATATATTTTTTTAAAAATAATATGGTTAGCTATCATATTAAAATTACTAGACTGATCGATTTATGCAATGATAATTTTTTAAAAAATTATCATTACCAAGTAATTTATACTAATGATAATAAAATACAATTTGTACTAATGACAATAAAAATTAATTTTTAAGGCCAATTAACATTAATTTTTTTTTATAATACACATTTTTTAATATCAAAATTAAAATTATTTTTGATATATACATATATATATATATATATATATATATATATATATATATAAAATATTAAATTTTTTGACGTGTCATGCATGACACGTCAAAACTTTTTGACGTGCCATGCATGACACATCAAAAGTTTTTGACGTGCCAAGTGTGGCACGTCAAAAACTTATAATAATAAATTTTAATATTTTATGTAATTTAAATTATATTTATTTTAATTTTATTAAAATTATATTTACTCTCTCATATAATTTTTTCCTCCTACACAACACATTGTCCAATTACAATTAATTAGAGAATAAATAAATTCATAACTTAGATGTATAGATAATTAGATATATCCATTGACCGACCACATATGTTGTGTTTGCCTAATTCGTGTAAGGTTTGTGGGTCTTATAAAATAAATGTATCAAGTATGTTTTATATATTTTTTAAAAAAATAATATGGTTAGCTATCATATTAAAATTACTAGACTGATCGATTTATGCAATGATAATTTTTTAAAAAATTATCATTACCAAGTAATTTATACTAATGATAATAAAATACAATTTGTACTAATGACAATAAAAATTAATTTTTAAGGCCAATTAACGTTAATTGTTTTTTATAATACAAATTTTTTAATATCAAAATTAATGTTAATTTTTTTTTTACAAAAAAAAAAAAAAATTTGACGTGTGTAATTGACATGTCAAAAAGTTTTGACGTGTGGATTATACGCATCAAAATCTTTTGATGTGTGAAATTAACACGTCAAAAGTTTCTGACGTGCCATTGTGAAACGTCAAAAACTTTTGACGTGTAAATTCACACGTCAAAAACTTTTGACGTGCCAATTTCACACGTCAAAAACTTTTGACGTGTTACAGCGCAACACGTCAAAAATATATCTGTTGACGTTTCTTTTTCGACACGTCAATATGTTTTGACGTGGCAAACAGAAGTTACTGTTTGCCACGTCAAAAAAAACCCTTTTTTTTGTAGTGAATTTCTAAAACCTAACAATTATGATAAGACAAATTTTCAAAAATATAATTATTAAGAAATGACAAATATTAAAAAATATGACCATTAGGAAAATACATCTTTTTACAAATATGACCATTAGGATAAGATAAATATTCATAAATATGGCCATTAGGAAAAGACAAGCATTAAAAATATAAATGTTAGAAAAACAGTAAAGAAATTTTTGAAAAATAATATTTCAGTCAAATAGTGAAAATTGATTAATAAAATGATAAAGCTGCTGGAAATATTTTTAAAAAGTTGATAGCTAAAATAAAGAAAAGTAGTTTTTGATTATTTTGTCCACTAAAACTTGGTGACTCTATAGGGATGTTCTAAGAAGTGAAAGCCAAATCCCTTATTGTAATACCCCAATAAATTATCACCTATTTATGAAAGTGTAAAAATTCCTTAAGTCAATGATTTCTGGAAAAACAGGCCCAACACAGAAATCCTAAAACCTTCCTCAGTAGGCCGAAGCCTATATGGCCTTTTTGCAAGCAAAAGCCCAAGTCCACCATCACTGGATGAGTGCTCGTCCATGGGGACCACACCGAGCACTCGTCTGCAACCCACGTCACCTGCGTGAAGATCGTACTCTGAGCACTTTTGGCTTTTGTAAACAGTACACGAGTGCTCGTATGAATAGTACACACGAGCGCTCGTTGACCATTTTTAGACCTTTGGTTAATACTCGGAGCGCACGCCTAAAAAGCATTTTTTGCTGGTTGTAACAGTACACAAGCACTCGTTCCTTTCTGGCAAAATTTCCATATTGCCCTCAACTTTCCTCACCTATAAATAACCCCACACCCCACTCGATCCAGACCTCAAAATGCTCTTTGAAACCTTGGAAAAACACTTCTCCTTTGTCAATTAAGAGTGTGTGAGCTTTGGATGAGGAGGAGCCTTGAATAGCTTACTTGTTGCGGTAACCACCATATTGCCTTATATTTTGTTGAGTTGATTATGCTTGCTCAGTTGTTAATATCTTGAAGTTTGAAGCTTTCCAAGTGATGTTTTTACTATCTTAATGTTATGATTTTAAATATACTATGATACCCATTTTCTTAACACGTTTTCGAAAAAGCTTTCAACCTACCTTTATTTTACTTGAAGTTGCTTGACAAAATGTTTTGTACTTGAATATGTCTATTTCTTAAAAATAGAAAGGAGTGTTTTCAAAGGCTTTGAAACACCTCTCCGATTCTTGTGTTTTACTTGTTAGAAAAAAGGAACCAACTTATAGCTTTAGATAGGAGCCTAGAAGCATTATGAGCACTTTTGGTTAAACCATAGCCCCTGGACAAACGCTCATCCTAGGAACGAACGCTCGACCAGAGGCTGGCTCTTGTGCTCCCTAGCCCCTTAAGAGTCTTAGCATTATCTTCATTAGATAGACCCTCCAAGACTTTCTAAGTATAGCTTATAACGACGAGTCATGTTTCGTTATAACAGGGATTCGTGATGTCTGAGGGATTAAGCGAGCGTACTAGGTAAGTAACCACTTACGAACACTTTCCTTAAAAATGTGGGATATGTCAGTTGACTGACTATGCGTATGATATGAGCATATCTACTTTTGTAATAACTTAGTAATTGCTTTAATAACTAGTTGATAAGATGCATTGTATGACATGATACACCGGTATGTGCAGTATAATAGCAAAGGGCTTACTATATGAACTTGATTTTATGGTCAAATATGTGTTGTATATGGGCTTTGGATCTAATGGTTGTTTCGTGACCGGTGCAGCCTTAACAGATGGTCACTACAGGATGTACATCATTAGTGGTGTGAGGCACCCGAGGTTAGACTCGGCCGTGCCACTAGTGTTATGGATGGTAGCATACAATATCCGGGGCACCGGTGTTGTGTTACAGGTCCCTCGGAACAGCGCCAACCATGCTGAGAATGAGTAATATCTCGAGTAGACCATACATGATAGTTATAATCTATAAATAATTAGTTGTTGCATTAAAGTACTTAGGCGACTACCGCCAAGAATACACCACTCTTCTAATAACCAAACAATATTTTTCTAGTGTATTAACGGAGACAACCCCTCTTTTTAAATATTTACAAAAACAACACGATTATTTCTGTTTAATAATAATGAGGTCATGTCATACCCAATTGTGAGGTTCACTTACTAAGTCGTTAGACTTACGCTATTATTACTCTTATAGGGAGCCTATTACTAAGACTCAGGAGTGACACGGTTGCCACTACAGCTTTATCTTAAGATTTTTCATATTGTTATTAGGTTTGCCTTTTATTACTGATTAGTTGCTCCTTGTCTTTATTTTGGGGAATATACTTGTCCTTGTATTGATTTGTAGTTTTTCTCAGATTTTTTTCACATTCTTATGCATTAACTCTGATAATGCTTAGAGAGGCGATTCCTTATTTAGCCATTAGTTGGTTTAAGTGGGTAATTGCCAATAACTCTGCCAGACTGGTCAAGGTCAGTTTTGAGGGCATTACACTTATAGCTCAACAGGATTTTAGAAAAATAATAATAATCAGACAAACATGGCTCATAATATAGACGCTGGCGTTCTTCAAGTGGTTTTTAATCATTGACTCCATTTGGCGAGAGCTGTTCACTATTCATAAAAAAAATTGAACTCTATACATTCTTACTTTTCACATTATATCAATCACTTTTTACTACTATTCAAATAAAATAAAAAAATACTATAAAACAAAAGTTTTTCACTTTTTTATACCAAACATTCATTTTTTTTTTCTCACATCAATTAATTTTCGTTACAGTTCCTGTCTATTAAACAGTAACATAATCCAGGTTGTTTGCTAGTGGACCCAAAAAAAAAATGCCTCATACTATTTATCTCAAATTTAACTTCAAAATTCTTACTTTTTATATCACATAAATCACATTTTATTACTATTCAAATAAAAAAAATCGTTACAAAATAAAAAAAAAATTTCACTTTTCCACTTTTTTCACACATTAATCAAATTTTACTACAATTTTATTTTATTTTATTTTTCAAGCTAGTGGCAAACAGCCCCATTAGTTCCTATTGATCCAATAAAGCAATTTTTTACACTGGTAATTTGTGATACACCAATATTTGAGTCATATCAGTCAAGAAATCGCGCTGTTGAGTCGCATCAGTCAAGAAATCGCGCTGTGAGACAATACACTAAAAATGGAAGTGATTACGTCATACAGCTACATTAGCCCCCACTAAAGGAGCACTAAAAATACTTTTGGTATATTTTTTGTTACTATTATATTAATTGTCCACCCACCAAGTCTTGATTTCATTCTCTTGGGTCTGGGAGCTAGCAAGATTCTCGCTGTCCACCATTTTTATCCTCCACTTGTATTTTCAAATTATAGTAATAAGCCAAATTTAATAAAGAAACACTCTTTTCTTTTCAAGATTAACTTTAATTTTAAAAGTGATTACGGATTATTAAGAATTATTAATTAATTATTAATATGTTGCACATGCTTCTCTAAATGGTACGAGCTTGCACAACAATATGGGGACCAATGGTATCTTGCATGGCAACTTGGCGAACATAAATCATAAACTAATATTTAAAAAATTTGTCATCCTAAGAAGAGAATGTGCTTTCTATTTACAAAAAATAACATTGTGCCACCACATTCCAGTAGTTTTGTTAAGAAAAATGCTACTCTTTTCTTTTTTAGTGTTTTTGTTTTCTACGTAAATATTGTCTAAAAAAAATATAGTATCAAAGTAAGAAATGAAAAATATTAGGAGGAATCGTAACATTCATCTTTTGTTAATTATACTAATATTCTTAAATTAAGAGACCATAATCCTTAATCTGATACGGAATTGGACCAATTTAAATAGAATTTATGGAGGCAATCCATTTACATGATTAATTATCTCACCCTATACATTATAAAATCAGAAAAATATGCACAAAGTGTTATTTTCAAACTTTCAATCGACATAAAGTTTTCTTTTAGTAACTTATTAAAAAATTATCAATGTTCTCTGGAATCAGTAAAAAAGACACAAATGACTAAGAAAAAAATATTCTTACAAATTAGAAAAAAATATAAAAAAATAAAAATAAAAATTTAACTATAAAAAACTAATAACTGAAAACAAAAAAGAACTTTTTTTTAAAAAAAAAAAAAATGAAGAAACTAAGTTGTTGGCCTTGGTGGTTCGGCCACCCCTCTACTAGCATGGAAATTATCTGCCCACAAACAACAGATTGCGTCGTTTTGAGAGGAACAGCTCAACCGAAATTGGGAGCTAAGATCAACCTGAGTTGCTTTTATCTTGTGGGGAGGCAGTGTGGTTGAGTTTTTATGCAGGGTTTTATTAATTTCAATGGGCTATGGCTTGGCCTTTTAGCCGCACAAGGCTCGTGTACGTTGTGAGTCTTGTGACCATGTTTTTCGTTTTGGCTCGAAAAGATAGATTGGGATCGTCAAGCCAAGCCCTGAGGAGCTGAGCTGACTGGAGCTTCTACCACCATTGCTGATGACAGTCGAGAAGATGGGAGATTAGACGACAGCTCATTACATAATTTAGCGGGCAATTATTCACCGGCAGGTTTGAGTGTTTCGTCAAGAATTTTAGAGTTCAGTTTTACAAATTATGTTCACAAATCACTTGGAACTCGCACACTATGGGCCATCATTCACCAGTTTTAGTTTTTTTATTTATTTTTTAACTTTGAACTTTTTATTTTTATTTTATTAAGGTATTTACTTTATTATTGACATTGATAAGTTTTTAATAATTTAAAAGTGATATTGTCCCAATTAAAATTTTTAAAAATATATTATCTATCAAATGATAATTTGAAGAAAATATCTGTATTTTTCTTGGTAAAATGCCAATATGCCATTAATTTCTTTGAACTTCTTTTCGATTTGCATTTTGGGTAAGTATTTCATAGGCCTCCTGATAGGCCTTGCAAAGGTGGTTGGAATGAAATCTAATGGTTTGGGCAACATTTATTTCCAATTCCAATCACATTAATTAACGTTAAAGGATGAATTTAAAAGTCACCTATAAAAAGAAAAAAATATATATATATATATATATATATATATATATATATACGTGCAATATTTCTCCTATGAAATGGACCGGACAACAAGGTGACAGTGAAATGTAGAATGCAATTATGAAAACAAGCGACAGCGGTGGGACGCACCTTTGGTTAGTATAGGACGTTGACCATGCTAGCTGCTACTATACATCTCTCTCTCTCTCTCTCTCAAATTATTTTCGCTTCATATTAATTTTATTAAAGGCTCTCCATTTTATAAGCATTTGTAATATCAAATTGACATATATGGCGAACATCCAGGCGTCCTCATGCATAAGAAGAGCACCGTACGTGGGTGCAACGAACGTATGAAGCGCGCGGTGGGTGGGACCGTGGGGGTCCGGAAATGGAAAATGCATGCAAAAGAAAAATAATAATAGCCGTCGCGCGTATACCTCAGTTTACAACAAGTTATCAATATTGAAAACGATATATCAAAGCATAAGGTCGGAAGTTGTCCTCAAAATATCTACAAAAATGTCGATTGAAAACTTTTTTTTGTCTTCTTCTTTTCTTTTCCTTAATATCGTTTGTCTTTTCACGAGCTTGAAAATAAGAAAGAAATCAATTATATAATATACAAGACTTCACTTACTACTCTTATCTTTTATTAATTTTTCAATCATACACTTAAATTTTAAAAAATATTAATTTATGGCTACTATCTTTAATATATTTGGGATGGCAATCATCCCATCAAAATTCAGTGTTAAATCAAACGGTTAATGAGTAAAATCTGTAAAATACCTTTAAGATGTTTATAAAATTACAACAATACATTGAATTTGAATGGTGGTATTTTGAAATTTTCACTTTTTTCATTAGAATTTAACTCTAAAAATTGACACTTTTTAAAGTTTAATTAAAGATATGAATATTGCAAAAGTGATGAAAATTGAGGAGTGGCACCTAATTAAGTGAAATTTTTCCTTTCTTATTTTTCTCTAAAATACAGGAGAAGGGAAGTATAAAGGAGGACCTTTTGATCTAATTTGATCCTAATAGAATTCAACGCAGGGGAGTTAAGGGGAAGACATCAAAAATAAAAAAAAAATAAAAAAATTATTGGGGGACGACGCAGCCCATTTTGTTACAAGATGAGCTCTAGAATTGGTCTTCCTCCTAACTTCGGAGGCTCCACTCCAGCTGGGAAAATGTGAAATCTATTGTTGGATAAGGGAAGCAATCTGGGATTCCTTAATTATCTCAGAAATGTTGACTACCAGAGAGTCTCATTCAGGCTGCGATGCATGTTTGTAGCAGATGAGGAGCATAAGCTTTTTCCAGAATTTACCCGATCCTTTTAAAAAGGAGGTAAATTCATGGACACCCATTATCTGACATTGACGTCCATACCAATATATAATCCTTCTCAACTTGGACATTAATTATTTGGCTTTCTTGGAAGTTTCTTTTAACCGACCTTGAGAGCATGCAATAATATAAAAAGATGATATGGATTTGCAAATCCGATTTCCAACCGCACTATTATTCCACTTCATTCCTATCCATTTGAAAAATGTATAGGCAGTAGTACTATATATATATATATAGCTTTTTGCTTTAATTTACTTCATGCAATTTCTATTTTATTCATAAATATCAACCATTCAAATATATTTTTTATTTATTTATTATTTTATATGGGTTGATTTCCACGCTAATCATTTTTAAGACCCAAAAAAGTTTTGGTCAAAACACTCGAGTATATTTATATATTTGCACTATCGTGGGGTTTGATCAATAGAATAACATTATTACACCTACTTAATTAAGTTAGTAAGAACACATAGAGTATGTTTGTCCAAGAATTAAATTAGGGCCGGCTCGATAGATTTTGAAGTATAAGTCGTTTGGATTTGTGTTTGAGAAATATAACGCTTTTTGGAATCCCAAACAAGTACTCTTGGAATTTTTTACTAAACATGCTAACTTTTGTTTGGCATGAAATTAAACATTCTAGTGTTGTTCCCAATCAATAAATTAGGTACTAAAAATACCTTTTAAACTTTCAAACGCAATTTCAAACAGGCTCTAAGTGAGACATTTTTTATATTTAAATGTTTAATATATAATATTTATTTTAATTTTTTATATTATATTTTAAAAAAAAATAATATTTACTCTTCTTGCTTTTTAGAATGTAATATTACTAATTAACTTTGTATATTCAAGTTTTTCTAATATCTCATTTTCAATTAATAATATGACTAATATTTCAAATAAGATTTGAAGGAAGAAATAGAAAAAATAAAAAATAAAAATTGTGAGTTGTAATTGAATAAGATGAATGATCTGTTTGGAATTGCGTTTGAGGGCTTAAAATACTTTTAACACTTAAAAAGTCCGTTTGAAAAAAAAAAAAAAAAAAAAAAAAAAAAAAACTCATTTAGGAAAAAAATTAGAAGTGCTTTTAAAGGTCTTAAAAGCCTAAAAATAGCCAAAAGCTTAAAAATGAATTTGCCCAAAAGCGCTTTCTGACTTAAAAGTTCTGTTTCTCAAACGTAATCTCAAACCGACTCGTAGAACGTTGTCACATTGAAAACTTTCCATCTTAATAAGCATTTAATTATTTATTTGTATCTCTTTGGAACAATGAAACTTTTAAATTGAATATCTAAGTTCCTTCCTCGAATAAAGTTCTTAAGTCGGTGGAAAAACATAACGCATGCACCAATTAAAAACTTAAAACTAAACACACGTTTTTGAGATTGTCTTTAAGAAATAGAGCTTTTAAGTTAAAAAAAAAAAAAAATGCTTTGTGGCAAAATGTTTTTTTTAAGCTTTGGTCAAAAGTGCATTTTGGCCATTTTTGGATTTTTTAGATCCTTAAAAACGCTTTAAATTTTATTTTCCAAATTTGTACTTTTTTCTTCAAACGGACTTTTTGAGTGTTAAATACATTTTTTTGCCCCTCAAACGCACACCTAAACATGCCCTTAGAGCCTGTTTGGGATTGCATTTGAGAAATAGAGCTTTTAAGTAAAAAAATGTTTTTTAACAAAAGCTTCCAAATGTGGATTTTGACTATTTTAAGTTTTTTAGACCCTTAAAAACGCTTTTAATTTTTTTTTACCAAACGGATACTTTTTTTTTTTTTTTTTTTTTTTTTTTCAAATGGACTTTTTGAGTTTTAAATGCATTTTTAGGCCTCTCAAACGCATACCCAAATAGGCTCTTAATCTCCTCAAAAGGCAAAACACACGTTTCACTTAATAAAAGAGGATACTTAATTTGTCCCAATTTTTAGCCTACTATACTTACGGATTTACCTATTATATATATAATAAATATGATTAGTATACTCTTGGTCCATGGAAAAAGAATACATGCCGATTCCAGAATAGGTGGAATATATGCTGCAAGGCCAAACAATGATTAGATATGTTCACTTCTGAAGAACAAGATGTTCTCTTGGATATTGATTACAATATGCAATCCATTAGAAGAATAATGCATTAGCCTACGTTCAATGAATGATACAAAATTCAAAGAGTTTGATCATTCATTCGATCGTACCATGATCGATCGGACTAATGCATTAGAATCGATCGGACGTCCAATCAAGCCTTCAATCGTGTCAATCTCGATCAATCATTTGAACTTATCATTATCGATCAGATTTGTGTGCAAGGATAATACAAAAGCCATAAATTTTGATTGATCATTTGATCGTATTACGATCAGACGTTCGTTTGATTCTTTAATGCTTTTGAGACAAGGATGTGGGAGGATGCTCAAGAAACAAACAGTAACATTTGCATTAAAATGTCAATGATCTTGTAGAGCGAGCAAAGCAAACATGACATGTTGAGGTCTTTGGACATTCTGAGAAAGAACAAGAACATGATGAAACCCTACAAAATGTCTTGATCCTTATCACATGTTGAGGTTTCTAGACATCGTGGAAAAGAAATAAATAATATATATATATCAAAAAAGTGTTGTATATATTTAAAATAAAAATAGAAAACTTTACTAATAATACAAAAATACTTAATTTTTTTTATATGGGTTTCAATTTTTTTTAAAAGAAAAATTTAATGGCTAATATGATTTAATTTATTTCTTTTTAAGAAAGGCGGGCATGAGCGTCGACTCTTGGAAGTTAACGCTAATAATAGGTAATTAGTGTTGACATTTGGGTCGACATTGCTTTTTTTTTTTTTTTTAACAAAGGCATTTGCATAAATTGACCCTAGAGTAGATGTTGATAACCATGTATCAACATCGACTCCTAAATATCGACACTGATAATAGGGTAGGGGCATTGACTCTAAAGTGGACGTTGATGAGTTTTAATATATATATATATCAACGTTGATACAACAATGCATCACCGTCGAATTTTTATGGTTGATGTTAATAATATGGCATCAGTGTTGATCTTATAGTTGATGCTAATGTGTTCTTATTAGCATAGACATTTGTCGTTTCTAGTAGGATAATGTCGTCGCTAATATCTATCTTCCTACTTCTTCCCTCAAGCGGAAAAAAATTCCCACCGTATTATTAGCGAGGACATATCAGTGTCAACAAAAAGGTCAACGCTAGTATTAATTTTTTTCAAACATGAGCAGCGTCAATTAGTATCGACAATGAATTAAGTCGACCGTAACAATCTATTATTAGTGTCAGCTATCAAAAGTATTTGTTGAAAAACACTTATTAGCGGCGACTTTGGGGTCACCGCTAATAGTGTCACCGTTAATGACAATATTTCTTGTAGTGACAAGATGTTAGAAATCTCATGCCTTTTTTAACTTATTCTCATTTGAAAACTCATGTGATATTATTCATGCAACAAACTTTAGCTACTCTTGGGACTAGTTTACTTACATAGAACATGTAATAAATCTTTGCCTTCTCAAGGAAATTAAATCATGCAAATAACTTTTATCTACTCTTAAGTTGAGCTTACGTTCGCTTAAAACTTTGCTAACACGTTCAACCTTGTATCTCAGTATCTGTCTTGTCTGATTTCTTTTCCAAGCTTTCTTCCTCCTTATCTTTTTCTCTCAACAAACACTTTCTAAAAAACTCACTTTAGGTGTCAGAAGTCAAGGAAAGAAAGAAATGAAAATGTCTCTTTGAAAACTCGGCTCGTCTTGTTCCAACCGAACGTGACAACCATTGAAGTAGCAAGTTCCACATGTCTGGTCGGAACTTATTCACACCCCCTTTTTCTTCACCCTCACGGTCGTGGTTAGACATATTAATCAGCAGCCGTTGTTAATTTCTCCACTCTAGCTTTCATTAATTAATAATTTTGTTTTTTCTTTTCTTAACATAATATATGCTTTTTTTTTTCTTTTTTTTTTTATTATTAATATTTCCATCACATATGTAGGGGTATCTTTCCTCATGATTACTAGCATTCTAGCTAGCAAGGAATCGGAGAAAAATGTTTCTTTCTAACTGGAGCGTTTACTCTTAATTATTCATTTATTTATTTTTGGATCAAATAAGGGTTCATGTAAAATTGGGTAAAGTAAATTGGAAGTGGTGAAATTTTCAAAAGACATTAGTTGACATATGTACGAGAAGAAATGTGGAAGACGGGCTCGGGTCATTATCATTGTCCCTGAGACCAGATAAGCAAATGTTATTCTGACACGGATAACGACTGTCGGCATCCCCATATCACGCCACGTGTATCAGCGAGTAACGGGAATGTTAATAACTGTCGGCTATTATTTTTCACGTCAGAGTGTCTCTTGCGGATTGATAACGACTCCAATTAGGATAAAACACCGTCCAAATTTTCATATATATTTTATTTATCTTTATCTTTTTTTTTTTAATTTTTTTTTTAATAAAAAAAGATTAAGAAAAACTCTGATGCAGTTAATCATACCAGAATTATACTATATTAACACTCCTCATACTAGGGTCAACTAAAGAATTCGAATATCGATCATGGATATTTATGAGTCCTGCTATTTGGCTGTCAGAGTCAGACAAGTATCTGCCAAAGTCTGACATGGTTTTATTAAAAAGAAAAAAAAAATTCGTAGAAATCTCTCTCTCTTCCCCCATTTCGTATTTTTTTTTTAGTTAAATTTTTATGAATTAATATTTAGTTTCTAATGCCTCAAAACTTGTTTTTGAATTCAAAACTAAAATCTAGGGGTGAAAAGTTAACCCTTTAGGGATGGTATCACCCAAAAGGGATTCAATCATCCTAAATTTGGTGCTAATGTTTCAAATTTGATGTTAATATCTCAAATTTGAATTCTCATTTAATGTTTATCTTCTTTAATAAATAAATTAAAAAAAAAATTGTAAATGTAAATCTCTACTCCTTATTTACTAGGGGTGTCAATGCGGGCGGTTAAAAACCGGCCGCTAACCGCTAACCGCTAACCGCCTAACCACTATAACTGCCTAGCGGTTATTGGGTTTACTAACCGTTAACCGCTAACCGCCTTTTTATTTAATATATTTTTATAATTATAATTATAAAAATATTTATACATATAACATAATCACTTGACCATTAAATCACAATTTTTTTAAAAAATAATTAAATCACAATTTGAGTATTAATATATTATCACTATAATTTATATGATTATATCACATGATCAATTGATCATTAAATCATTTGATTATATAATAACAAATTATACATATATAATATGATATAACTCATAAGTATACCAATTCATACTAATGCAACAATTAAATATCTAGAGACTTATTTCCAATGTATGTTATAAACTTATAAGTCTATATAGGTTATGAGTCTACATATGCATATGAATAATATAAGTGTATAATATCAATACTTAATCATATGATTCAATGACAATTCAAATACTTTATTCAAGACTTCAAGTGAATCATATTATTAATGTACAATGATGATATGATTCATATAATATCAAATTAAGTAATTGATATTGAATTAAACAATGACCTATGTGTTACTTATAAACACAATTTAAGTATTAATGTATTATCATTATATGTTGTGACAGTTGTCTGAATTTTGAACTTTTTTTTATATGTTGTGTTCAATTTTTTTTTTTATATGTTGTTTTTTTTTTTTAAAAAAAAAAAAAAAGTTAGCCGGTTATGATTTAATATTTAAGGAAATTTTTTTAAAGTACAAGTAAATGTAAATTTTGGGTCAAATATTTTTGATTTTTCAATATGGGCTCTTTTTATAGCAATTGGGCTCAAGAAGACACTAAAAATACGAAGAAAAAAAATGAGGGTTAAAAAAAGCCAAAAAAAAAAAAAGCCAAAAAAGGCCCAAAAAGCCCTAAAGAAAGCCCAAAAAGGCAAAAAAAAAGCCCAATTTTGAAAAAGCGGTTAGCGGGCGATTATTTATTTCACTAGCCGCTAACTGATGGTTAACTGTTAACCGTTAACCGCTAGGCGGTTAGCGGTTGTGGTTAGTGAAATCTACTAACCGCTAAGGCGGTTACGGTTAGCAGTTATTGCCAATAACCGCTAACCGTAACCTCCTTGACACCCCTATTATTTGAGTAGAGATTTACGGCAGCCAAGCGTTAGACATTTACAATTTTTTTTTTTTTTTTTAATTAAAGAAGATAAACATTAAAGGGGAATTCAAATTTGAAATATTAGCACCAAATTTAGGATGATTAAATCTCTTTTAGGTGATACCATCCCTAAAGGATTAACTTTCCACCCCTAAGTTTTATTTTTGAATTCATAAACAAGTTTTGAGGCATTAGAAACTAAATATTAATTCATAAAAATTTAACTAACAAAAAAAATACGAAATGAGGGAAGAGAGAGAGATTTCTACGAATTATTATTATTTTTTTTTAATAAAGCCATGTCAAACTTTGGCAAGATACCAGATAGCAGGACTCCTATTATTTACACCCAAAATGAATTATACCATTGTTTTTTAAAGGTTAAATACCTTTTTGGTTTTTGTATGTTCTGATTTCATCAAACCGCTTCCTGGATTTTGAAAAGTCCGGTCCTTATAATTTTCCAATTTAAGAAATGGACAGATTCCATGCCACGTACTTAGTCCGTAACGTATGACTAATAAAATGTTTTCACGTGTCTCTTCTTACTACATTAGAATATTATTTCAAAAAAATAAATAAAAATAAAAAATTATAAGAAAAGAAGGTGGTGGTTTTAAGTGACCTAGTCCCTCCTCTCCCACTAGCCACAATCTAAGTCATCCTAGCTTGCGACCCACCGGTGAGGTGGGATCTCCCCAGCGACCCACTTGTGTCAGAGGAGGGACTAGGATATGCAATTTGATCATCTTCAATTTAAAATGGACCGGGAGTATTTAGTTCATTGTTAGGTTATTTTTTAGAAATTTTAGAGCCACAAATGTAACACGTATCTATAATAAAAAATAATAATAAAATATTATTTAACATTAAAAATAAATTAATAAAAAAAATAAGAGATGGTTTACCATTTCATCTTGGCCATAGGGGGTGGCTGGGCCACCCCCAATGGCTGGCTAGGGGTGGCCGAACCACTCCCATGGCCCTTGGGGTGGTCCAGCAACCACCGAGGGTCAAAAGAAAAAGAAAAAAAAAAAAAAAAAAAAAAAAAAAGGTGCTTGGGAGGGGCTGGACCACTCTTGTTGGGCTTAGGGGTGGCTTCGGCTTGGCCAACCCTGACCAGCCATTGGGGGTGGCTTGAGCAACCTCCTAGCTAAAATGGGGGTGGTCCGGCCACCCTCTATGGCTAAGATGGGGTGGCCAGCCACCTCATATTTTATTTTATTTTATTATTATTATTGTTAAATAATATTTTATTATTATTTTTATTAGTAGGACACGCGTCCCATTTGTGGTCTCATAAATCCTAGCTATGAACTGGACATTCTCCAATCCATTTTGGACTAAAGAGGATCCTGTTCCCTAAGATGCCACGTGCCAACCACCACCCACGGTAATTTTTATTTATTTATTTATTACGGATTATGAAAGTATATACAGATAGTGTTTTACCTCTAGCAACCAAATATTTCAAAAGAAAATAACTAAGCCATATTATCAAACATGCACATCGCAAGTATAAAACAAACACAGCCAAAACACAAGGTTTGTTTACAAAGTGGAAAACCCTTGAGCACCTCAAGGTAAACCACCCCAACCATTTAGTAGACTTTCCTCAACAAACCTCAAAAGTGACCATCTTTATCATCATCAAGTGAACAAGGCAACACGCCAAAGGCTAAGACGTCAAAGCAAGAGAAAGGGCAGCTTCAAGGTATATCATATCCCCTCTTGAATATTAGTACCACCAAGACCTAATGCTAGTGGAGAAAAGAGACTTTAGAAAAGAGAGATCTCAACAAAATAAATTCCTAAAGTTTGAAGACTGAACAATGACTAAGAGACTATTTATAGGAGACCCATTTTCTTCGTCACGTCCTAACGGGATACTTTCCCATTATTACAGGAAGTAGTTCCGTTATGATGGGAAGAACAAAAGTCTCATCTTCGTCACATGTCTCGTCTTAACGCATCAGCTAATTGGAAACGAGGGAGTTCAACTTTGGTCCATTTACATGTCTCGTCCTAACGGGGTTCCTGACAACAAAACAGAGGCTTCAATTTTGCTTTTGTCACATGTCCCATTCTCATGAGCTTCCTGACGAGAAACTAGGGAGTCCAACTTTTGCTCCTGTCACATCCTCGTCTTGACGCCGTTCTTGACGAGAAACAAGGGAGACCATCTTTGCTCCTGTCACATCCTCGTCTTGACGCCATTCCTGATGAGAAACCAATAGCTTCATTCTCCACTCCCGTCACATATCTCGTCCTAACGAGACTCTTGATGCGGCAACAGTAACTCCCCATTACATGTCCCGTCTTGACATTAAATCTGACAAGAAAACAAAAGCTTCAACATCCAAGCCTGTCACATGTCTCGTCGTGACGTGAGTCCTAACAAGAAACCAGTAACTCCACGTTACTTGTCTTGTTCTAACGGGGGGTTCTGATGGGAAACCAGTAGCTCTTCAATCAGTCTTGTTACACGTCTCGTTCTGTAGTGTCCCAGAATTTTCAAAGCTATTTAAATAGATTATTTTGATAATGATGTTATTTTAATATCCATTGTAGCTAAGGATTTTAATTCTTGGGAAATTTATGAGAGTGGTAATTAGAGAATGGTAATTGGTGAAATAATAGGATAGTAAATGGTAGGTATAAGGATGGTAGAATAGTATAGGATAGGTAGAATAGTATAGGGTAGGTAGAATAGTATAGGGTTGGTGAAATAGTATAGGGTTGGTGAAATAGTAAAATGAGGGTATAATTGTAAATTGAAGATAGAATGAGGGTATAATTGTAAATTGAAGGTAGAATAGTATAGGGTTGGTGAAATAGTATAGGGTTGGTGATGTAACGACCTAGATTTTAAAACTCTTATATAAACAATATTAAATAGATTAAAAGAATAAATGAATAAATTAGATCAATGATATATGGATTAATGATATTGAATAACTATTTAGTGTTACAAGTATATTACATTGATTTTTGACATCTTTTGTATATCCATTCAATTCTAAAATTTAGCTTCACTAATATGTTTATGAGCATAATTAAACACAATCTAGTAAATAAATTATTTGTATTGGTGTTTAGTGAAGTCATAAATTAATTTGAAGCTTTGTAGTTTTTGGCCTAAAAAGCAGTGTCTTAATTTTCATACTGTCTAAATGGGATTAAAACTGCTAAAGAAAGATATCAAGGCTAGCCACCTTTGTTGAAAGCTTAAAGTCTTCTAGTAATGATGATTATAGTAAATATCATGATTATAATTATTTAATAAGGCAAGTGGCCAATGCAAATAGATTAAAGCCCAAGTTGAATAGGAAACTTTGTACAGGCCAAAAATAGACTCAAACGAACTCGGATGAAGTCGAACCAAAAATATAAAATGTTTGTCTCGGAGTCCTCTATCTACTCTCAAAATTTCATGTCAATCGGAGTACGTTTGGACATTGAAAAATGGATCGGAATACACTGCCCTCATTTTGGACGAAAATATCAATTGGTATAGAGCATGAAATATGGACTAGGTTCATTCTTTTGATTAAATACATCTCAACCCTTAGATCAAATGTGTAAAAATAAATCCTAACCATCCATTCTCTTATAAATAGAGCCTATAGCTAAATTCACTTTCACTTGAGTTTTTACAATCTTAGAACAAGTAAAATTGTTTGCTCCTCCTTTCATTTTATTTCTTAGTTCTACTCAAATACCATATAGCCTAGATCTTTCTTGTAGTGTTCAAGCGTTTTTCTAAAACTAGCTACCTAGAGAAGATTTGGTGGAGTTTTACTTCTAAAGGATTATTGGGTAAGTGTTTCATGTATAAATATCATGATTTATTGCTTTTATTACTTGTCCTCATTTAATTGTTTAAAGACCCAATAAAGCGTATAATGTAAAATAAAGTAATGGAACAAGTGAATTAATAATAAAGAGTTAGTGGACAAAATCAATTAAGGACTTATAATATTATCTATATATTATTTACTTTACAGTATTTACATTCAGTCATTTCTTTTATGTCATTTAAATTTCTGTTCATATTTCTGGCGGTAAAGACTATTTGAGGTCATCCCCGAAATATGCATTTAACATTTACATTCAGTCATTTCTTTTATGTCATTTAAATTTCTGTTCATATTTCTGGCGGTAAAGACTATTTGAGGTCATCCCCGAAATATGCATTTAACATTTACATTCAGTCATTTCTTTTATGTCATTTAAATTTCTGTTCATATTTCTGGCGGTAAAGACTATTTGAGGTCATCCCCGAAATATGCATTTAACATTTACATTCAGTCATTTAACTAGTTATATTTGACTATTTTATATTAATATAATAAAATGAGTAAGTAAAGATGAAGTGACGGATAATAAATAAATATAAAAAGATGAGTGTCTTTAAACAATGATATTATTAGAGAATGAACTAAGTATTGTTTGTATGTATGTATTATATGCAGAAGTGGAGCAGAATACTACACTAAGGAGAGTAAGTATGGATATACTTACTGAGTACTAGCTTTGTTTTATTGTTATAGGAATTCTTATTTTGTCTTATTGATATAATTTTGCAATACAACTGCTGCATAATGTGTCTAATAAAATGGGCTGATAAGATAGCCACCTTAAGAACAAGCTGGGTGGATTGCCGCGAGGAACTGTCGGTATCTCAGTGGATGGGGGTATATAACCGTCAAAAAGGCCTAATATATAACTAAGCTGGGGCGGTGTAGTTACCAGCACCAAACAAGTAAACCTCTAAAGTGTGAGGGACATAACGGACGTAAGCGGGCTGAGAGCTCATGAGAAGAGGTCTGAAGAAAGATTATCATAAAACACAAATTAATCTGTCATTACGCTGCATTCACAACTCATTCATTATTATATATTTTAGTCTTTAATCTTATTTGTTCAAATTAGTCTTTTTAGTCTTTATATCTAGGAAAATAGATTACTCACTTGTTTGCCTATGTAAATATGATAACGTCATCTTTACATAGATCTTGATGCAGGGATAGAAAGTGAGGACGATGGTCCTTTTACTGGTTTTGATGGTTGATAGACCATCTGCTGCAGGATTTATGCTTACTCTATGGAGCAAGTCTCATTTATGTTAATCGCTTTTATTATGTATGGTGATGTGTGTAAACTTAAATAGATATTACTATGTTAATTTAGGTGCCGTCTGTGGCATATATTTGGTACACCTAGTGTGTACATATGTTGTAATGAAAACCATGTTTCTATTTTATTTAATAATATATCACCTCGAGGTATTTCAGTCAGCTCAACTGTGTTGTGTAAGTTATTCCTAGGTCATAGAAGAAAGAAAAAAAAATATACATACTCCGCTGTAAGATTGTATTTTCTAAAGTTGCAGCGTCACGACTTCGATATTTGCTAGTTCAAATATCGGGGCTTTACATTATGGTATCAGAGCGGTTTGCTCTATGGGAAAGTTAGTATCATACTAGACTAGGGTATATTTTAAGGTGTCTCGAGGATTTAGAAAAGATTATTGATCATGATTTAAAAATCGTATGATGATTTTATTGATTTAGGTTGCGAGCTAATTTGTGAAATTAATTTGGTGACAAAATGGTTTTATTGATTTAGGTTGTGAGACAAATGGTGTAAGTGACTTAGTAACGAATGGTCTTATGGATGTCGGTTGTGAAATGATTCTTGAACTGAATTAATGATATAAGAGTTTATATGAGTTTTTGGTAATGGCTAAGGTTTGGTCGATGACAATAATGATACTATGATTGATGTTATAATATATGGATTGATGAATAAGGATTTCGTAGTGGCATGAAGTGAATGCCTAAGTATTGCAGGGATAAATGCAAATAAGGTATACCCTAGAATCTATAAGATATTTTGAGATATAAAGTTGTGGTTTAAGGATTTTGATATTTTCAAATGATTGTGATGACTTTAAGGTACAATTCACGAAATCTTTGAGGTGATTCTTAGAATTTGAGGTGCTAGGTTTTCTGTAATTGAGGTAAATTATATTGAAGTGATGCTTAAAGTTTTGAGGATGAATTAGTGCTCCTAGGTTGTGGATAATATTTAAATTTTGAGGCATTAGTGGATATGAAATTATGAGAAATTTTAGTTACATGCCAAAGCTTTTGATATAATTTTCTTTTACTAAGTAAAGATAATGGATTATTATTCTTGAGGTAAATTGAAGCATAAAGGTAAGAGTTGAAAGACAATATAATACAGTGATATAATATAGTAACATGATCTAAATTTCTCTTATAAGATATATGTTCAATGATATTAAAGTATTTTAGAGGTTGATAACATGTGATGGTGCATACTTAGATGTTTTATGGAGTGATTAACTTTTTAAACAGATTGTTTGTTTAAAGGAAGTTATTATAATGACTGAATGATTTCATAATGAATATTAAATGAGTACTGAATGATTACGAAAAGAAATGTTTGGAGAACAAGCTCCTTATAATATTACATACCAGTGTCCATCAAAAAAAAAAAAAAAAAAAAAAAAAAAAAGAAAAAGAAAAAGAAGGGAATTTGTTGCATAAAGAGACACGTGGTAATGATGAGCAGATGATTCCTCAGAGCTGCTCCAGGAAATTATTTCTGCATAGAGAAAACCTAGTATGAGCAGAATCGTATATATATTTATATAATTGAATTATCAAAGAGAATATTTATTTCTAATGAGGTACCTGACTAGAGCGTGTGCGGAGAGACTTGCAACACCCCTGAACATCGACCCGGAGTTTTTCGTGCTGTCGCTGGAGACGTTCGGTATTCTTCTCCATTTCTAGCATCTTTGGTCCCAAGTATTCTGCGTAAGATAACACCATCTTTTTCAGCTGAGTATTCTCCTGCTTCAAATCCACGTGTTTTCGTTTGTAGTATTTGAGCAGTCGCTGTAAGACCCCGATTTGGTTTCTTGAGACTTTCAGCTCAACATTTCTGGCACTCAAACGTTGTGCCATGTCAGAAACTGAAGCAGCACTTTGGATACTGAATGCCAATGAATTATTAATAGCATCAGTATCCGACCTATCCGCTAAGAATGTTTGATCCCGTGGAATTACAAAACCTTTGGCCACTGCTACAGCAGTAGAATCATGGAGCATGACAGAGTCGTGAATAGTGATAGGACGATTGTCAAAGACAAAAGTTGGCTGCCATACATCAGGATAGGTAGCAAGTTCATTAGGGTGTGCAACAGGTACAACGGGAGGTATAGCAGGCACTTCAGGGGAAATAGCAGGCACGTCCAGTTGCACGTTAGGCATAACAATAGATTGTGTTGCAGGAGCAACATTCAAATCGAGGTTGTTAACGGATGACGATGATACTCCCATATTTAGGAGAGTAAGGAAAAATAGTTGAGAATACGAAGAAATTGGGAGAGATGAAGTACTGAGAAGAGACTAAGCATTAGGAACTGAAGAAATTTTTGGTGAAGTTTCTGGAAGCAGCAGACGAGTAGCCTTAAAGAAATTTTTTCACTTCAAGTGAAATAAACAGTAAACAACAAAGCGTTAGGCGACCTCGGGCCGCGATGAAAATTTTGTCAAAAGATCCCGTGGAAGTAGGATCTTGTCTCCTGTCATAAATTCGACTGAGCTCATTTTTCAAACCCACTGTTCAATCAACGACTTCAAATACCATGCGTGGGCAACTGAATGAATTGTCATGCCAACGCGCACCACGCGCTCGTTCGTTATCCAGAAACCCTTCATATAAATTCACACCTCTTTCTCCATTGCAACGCATGCCTTCTGATCATACTCCTTCACCTGAAATCTTCTAATGACCTTCCATACAATGAAAGCTCGACTTTTCTCCCAGTTGAGCATATCCTCAAGAGAGAGAAAAATGCAGCCTCACGACTTGATTCACAAACCCAACTCCTTATACTCTCAGTAGTAAACCATTGAAGCAAGATTATCGTTGATCATGTCCTGAGGAAGCAAGATTATCCTTGATCATGCTTCTCAGGCTAAATATCTCTCTTTCCTTCTCAGTCTTCGTAAATGACAGAAGAGAGAGAGCATCCGATGTGGGTATTTTGAAAGTCTCACATACATGCCATGTCCTGAAATACTTTTCAAATCTTCATTTCTAGAAAGCAACAGGACTATCTTTCTCTCTTTCTCTTCTTGACCTTGCAAGACCCAAGGGAGAGAAATTATAACATGAGTGTTTTGGGACATCCAGCTTGGAAACTTACCCATATCCTACTTTGCTTGCTTATCAATTTCATCTCTAGAACGCAGCAAAGCACAGCATGTATTAGTCAAGAATGGATGAGAATCTTACATTTGATGTAATCGTGTATTTCGTTTGAGTTGAAATCTTAATTACGAGTTTCTTTTGTTGAGTAATGATTTATTAAGTAAAGATGTAGTACTGAAAGATTTTCGCTAATATTGTAGCATCGACACAAAGTTGGGATGAGAAAATAGAAACGGTTGTGTATTTAGAATGAATCGAATTATGATGTCACTTCTGAGGTATATTCATGTAATGATGTTTTTGGAAAATATAAACTGTAGAATGTTGGTGCTATTTACTTTTACAGGTTTATGATGGTGAGAAGTTAATAATTATTAGAGCATCATATTAAAATTTCGTATGCATGATTTGGAATACTGAGATACTAAAGAGAATTATTGCAGGCTTGAAATGAGGACTATGATGATTGGAGGTATGAACTATTGATCACATGATTTATTAATTTGATGTTTAAACCTTGATTGTAGACTGTTGATGAATAACTCGATTGTTGTTATTGAGGTTGGAAAGAAACAATGGAAAAGATTTTGAGGTAAGATTTTAGTGTGAATTGATGATTGCAGAAATTGAGACTTTAGACTGTGAATAAGGTTTACTCATAGAAGAAGGAGATGGAATTTCAATATGATAAAAGAGAGTAAGCTTTGATGAAGGATTGAAATGAATATTATCTGAATCCCTCAACTTGAAGATTGGACGATAATATTATAGGTTTTAATTTCGGGGACGAAATTCCAATAAGGTGGGTAGAATGTAACGACCTAGATTTTAAAACTCTTATATAAACAATATTAAATAGATTAAAAGAATAAATGAATAAATTAGATCAATGATATATGGATTAATGATATTGAATAACTATTTAGTGTTACAAGTATATTACATTGATTTTTGACATCTTTTGTATATCCATTCAATTCTAAAATTTAGCTTCACTAATATGTTTATGAGCATAATTAAACACAATCTAGTAAATAAATTATTTGTATTGGTGTTTAGTGAAGTCATAAATTAATTTGAAGCTTTGTAGTTTTTGGCCTAAAAAGCAGTGTCTTAATTTTCATACTGTCTAAATGGGATTAAAACTGCTAAAGAAAGATATCAAGGCTAGCCACCTTTGTTGAAAGCTTAAAGTCTTCTAGTAATGATGATTATAGTAAATATCATGATTATAATTATTTAATAAGGCAAGTGGCCAATGCAAATAGATTAAAGCCCAAGTTGAATAGGAAACTTTGTACAGGCCAAAAATAGACTCAAACGAACTCGGATGAAGTCGAACCAAAAATATAAAATGTTTGTCTCGGAGTCCTCTATCTACTCTCAAAATTTCATGTCAATCGGAGTACGTTTGGACATTGAAAAATGGATCGGAATACACTGCCCTCATTTTGGACGAAAATATCAATTGGTATAGAGCATGAAATATGGACTAGGTTCATTCTTTTGATTAAATACATCTCAACCCTTAGATCAAATGTGTAAAAATAAATCCTAACCATCCATTCTCTTATAAATAGAGCCTATAGCTAAATTCACTTTCACTTGAGTTTTTACAATCTTAGAACAAGTAAAATTGTTTGCTCCTCCTTTCATTTTATTTCTTAGTTCTACTCAAATACCATATAGCCTAGATCTTTCTTGTAGTGTTCAAGCGTTTTTCTAAAACTAGCTACCTAGAGAAGATTTGGTGGAGTTTTACTTCTAAAGGATTATTGGGTAAGTGTTTCATGTATAAATATCATGATTTATTGCTTTTATTACTTGTCCTCATTTAATTGTTTAAAGACCCAATAAAGCGTATAATGTAAAATAAAGTAATGGAACAAGTGAATTAATAATAAAGAGTTAGTGGACAAAATCAATTAAGGACTTATAATATTATCTATATATTATTTACTTTACAGTATTTACATTCAGTCATTTCTTTTATGTCATTTAAATTTCTGTTCATATTTCTGGCGGTAAAGACTATTTGAGGTCATCCCCGAAATATGCATTTAACATTTACATTCAGTCATTTCTTTTATGTCATTTAAATTTCTGTTCATATTTCTGGCGGTAAAGACTATTTGAGGTCATCCCCGAAATATGCATTTAACATTTACATTCAGTCATTTCTTTTATGTCATTTAAATTTCTGTTCATATTTCTGGCGGTAAAGACTATTTGAGGTCATCCCCGAAATATGCATTTAACATTTACATTCAGTCATTTAACTAGTTATATTTGACTATTTTATATTAATATAATAAAATGAGTAAGTAAAGATGAAGTGACGGATAATAAATAAATATAAAAAGATGAGTGTCTTTAAACAATGATATTATTAGAGAATGAACTAAGTATTGTTTGTATGTATGTATTATATGCAGAAGTGGAGCAGAATACTACACTAAGGAGAGTAAGTATGGATATACTTACTGAGTACTAGCTTTGTTTTATTGTTATAGGAATTCTTATTTTGTCTTATTGATATAATTTTGCAATACAACTGCTGCATAATGTGTCTAATAAAATGGGCTGATAAGATAGCCACCTTAAGAACAAGCTGGGTGGATTGCCGCGAGGAACTGTCGGTATCTCAGTGGATGGGGGTATATAACCGTCAAAAAGGCCTAATATATAACTAAGCTGGGGCGGTGTAGTTACCAGCACCAAACAAGTAAACCTCTAAAGTGTGAGGGACATAACGGACGTAAGCGGGCTGAGAGCTCATGAGAAGAGGTCTGAAGAAAGATTATCATAAAACACAAATTAATCTGTCATTACGCTGCATTCACAACTCATTCATTATTATATATTTTAGTCTTTAATCTTATTTGTTCAAATTAGTCTTTTTAGTCTTTATATCTAGGAAAATAGATTACTCACTTGTTTGCCTATGTAAATATGATAACGTCATCTTTACATAGATCTTGATGCAGGGATAGAAAGTGAGGACGATGGTCCTTTTACTGGTTTTGATGGTTGATAGACCATCTGCTGCAGGATTTATGCTTACTCTATGGAGCAAGTCTCATTTATGTTAATCGCTTTTATTATGTATGGTGATGTGTGTAAACTTAAATAGATATTACTATGTTAATTTAGGTGCCGTCTGTGGCATATATTTGGTACACCTAGTGTGTACATATGTTGTAATGAAAACCATGTTTCTATTTTATTTAATAATATATCACCTCGAGGTATTTCAGTCAGCTCAACTGTGTTGTGTAAGTTATTCCTAGGTCATAGAAGAAAGAAAAAAAAATATACATACTCCGCTGTAAGATTGTATTTTCTAAAGTTGCAGCGTCACGACTTCGATATTTGCTAGTTCAAATATCGGGGCGTTACAGGTGAAATAGTATAGGGTTGGTGAAATAGTAAAATGAGGGTATAATTGTAAATTGAAGGTAGAATAGTATTTGATTTTCTCCTATAAATAGAGCTCTTCTCCTTTACAATTTTCACCACTCATCTCCTCTCCCATCTCTTGCATATATTCTTCCTTCTTCCGCTTTTTACTCGGTCTTTCTTCTTTCTAAGAGTGTTTACTCAGAACAGAGAGAGAAAGGGCGAGACCAAGCGCTACAAGAAAGAAAGAACACAAGAGATAGCGGACTTTAGAAATTAGTTTCAAAAGATATACTAGTGGTGTTAGTCATATTGGAGCAACTAGATTCCTTCATACCACTTTTAGCTTCAGTCTAGAGGTAAGTAAATTCACTACCCCTTCTAAAATTACTTCATGTCATGCTATTTATATATTCTTGTATTAAATTGTAAATGATTATTTTATTTACGTATTATGAAGTTATGTTGCATGCATGAAGGATTTCTAAAAGAATTATCTAGAAAGTTTCTATTTGTTTAAATGCTTTCTAAGCACAACAAGTTTATATTTGGAAAAGTTTTCCATTTTGAGAAAAGAAAGTTGAGAAATGATGATGTTTATAAGAAAGAAAAAAATGATGATAAACCCTCCTACATGTTGCCCTAAGATGCATCAAAAGAAGTACAAAGAAAAGTACAAGAGATGAGATAAATGTTTATGAAATGAGGGCACATGTATGGAGGAGAGTATTTTTGGCCCCAAGATAAGATAAGATGAGAGTTCGGTACCGATACTCGGATGGAGGCGAACCCACTGAAGGAGGCTATGCCAGAAGGTGGTATTCCATCAACTAGACCGTTGAGTGCACCAAGAAAGAGTTAATTGACGGTCGGGCATGGCTGTGGCCACAGTTCAGTGCCATGGTCACAAGGACCCGCAACCCTCGTGCACAGGGGTAATAGTGTACATGGGCCTTATTATGAGAAAATGATACTATATTTTCAACGATGATATGCTATGATGATTTACAGAGATTATTTATAATAATGCATTATGATGATGATTTATAAAGATGATTTACAACGATGATCTATTACTAGATGTAATAGTATGTATATGTTACGGGAGATGCAACCGTACATACAGATATTATTATGGCTAGAATTATATTTATTTGCGAAAATGATTTTCAAAACTGAGAACAAGGAGGAAAACTATTTATGGTTGTGGATTTTACTTGCTGGGCCCCCTTTGGGCTCATTCAGTTTTATTTCTTGTTTTCAGGTAGAAAGGATGCTGGAATAGGAGGCCGGAATGGGGTGGGAATAATTATTAATTTTCAAAGTCTTTTCATATAAGTTATTGTAATGATATGATATTCCGCAACTAAAGTTTAATGTTTTCTAATTTCGCTTGTAATAAAATCTCTTGAATAATGTTTTATACATTTTTCGTATCCTTTAAAATCAAGTACTCTGATAGACCTTATAGATCTTTGCAAGAACTTTTGTTGTAAAAGAAGAAAAGTGGCAAACTCAGCCTTAACGGGCTGGGGATGTTACAATTTTGGTATCAGAGCAAAGGTTATAAGATTCTGGCAGACTTTTCAAAAAAAAAAAAAAAAAAAAAATTTTGGGGGGTTAATGAGAAGCCACATTCCGGCCAAGTAGAGTGTGCATTGTTGTGTGGTCTCTAATAAATGATGCATGAGCATTTTTCTAATGGTTAATTTTTTTGTTAAAAAAAAAAAAAAAAAACAAAAAAAAAAAAACAAAAATCATCTTAGTGTGATTAATTTGGAGGATTTTATTATTGTGATCATGTTAATGACATAGATGAATCTTTATTTTATAGATAGGTTGTGATCTATAGTATCTGCCTATTTGGATTTGCGGCAGTTTTCTAGAGTATCGATTGATAAGGGTATATTTTAAGGTGTCTCGAGGATTTAGAAAAGATTATTGATCATGATTTAAAAATCGTATGATGATTTTATAGATTTAGGTTGCGAGCTAATTTGTGAAATTAATTTGGTGACAAAATGGTTTTATTGATTTAGGTTGTGAGACAAATGGTGTAAGTGACTTAGTAACGAATGGTCTTATGGATGTCGGTTGTGAAATGATTCTTGAACTGAATTAATAATATAAGAGTTTATATGAGTTTTTGGTAATGGCTAAGGTTTGGTCGATGACAATAATGATACTATGATTGATGTTATAATATATGGATTGATGAATAAGGATTACGTAGTGGCATGAAGTGAATGCCTAAGTATTGCAGGGATGAATGCAAATGAGGTATACCCTAGAATCTATAAGATATTTTGATATATAAAGTTGTGGTTTAAGGATTTTGATATTTTCAAATGATTGTGATGACTTTAAGGTACAATTCATGAAATCTTTGAGGTGATTCTTAGAATTTGAGGTGCTAGGTTTTCTGTAATTGAGGTAAATTATATTGAAGTGATGCTTAAAGTTTTGAGGATGAATTAGTGCTCCTAGGTTGTGGATAATATTTAAATTTTGAGGCATTAGTGGATATGAAATTATGAGAAATTTTACTTACATGCCAAAGCTTTTGATATAATTTTCTTTTACTAAGTAAAGATAATGGATTATTATTCTTGAGGTAAATTGAAGCATAAAGGTAAGAGTTGAAAGACAATATAATACAGTGATATAATATAGTGACATGATCTAAATTTTCTCTTATAAGATATATGTTCAATGATATTAAGGTATTTTAGAGGTTGATAATATGTGATGGTGCATACTTAGATGTTTTATTGAGTGATTAACTTTTTAAACAGATTGTTTGTTTAAAGGAAGTTATTACAATGACAGAATGATTTCATAATGAATATTGAATGAGCACTGAATGATTACGAAAAGAAATGTTTGGAGAACAAGCTCCTTATAATATTACATACCAGTGTCCATCAAAAAAAAAAAAAAAAAAAAAAGGAATTTGTTGCATAAAGAGACACGTGGTAATGATGAGCAGATGATTCCTCAGAGCTGCTCCAGGAAAATTATTTCTGCATAGAGAAAACCTAGTATGAGCAGAATCGTATATATTTATATTAATTGAATTATCAAAGAGAATATTTATTTCTAATGAGGTACCTGACTAGAGCGTGTGCGGAGAGACTTGCAACACCCCTGAACATCGACCCGGAGTTTTTCGTGCTGTCGCTGGAGACGTTCGGTATTCTTCTCCATTTCTAGCATCTTTGGTCCCAAGTATTCTGCGTAAGATAACACCATCTTTTTCAGCTGAGTATTCTCCTGCTTCAAATCCACGTGTTTTCGTTTGTAGTATTTGAGCAGTCGCTGTAAGACCCCGATTTGGTTCCTTGAGACTTTCAGCTCAACGTTTCTGGCACTCAAACGTTGTGCCATGTCAGAAACTGAAGCAGCA
Source organism: Corylus avellana (assembly GCF_965113065.1). NCBI lineage: Eukaryota > Viridiplantae > Streptophyta > Magnoliopsida > Fagales > Betulaceae > Corylus > Corylus avellana. The sequence goes on from NC_142498.1 coordinate 10,950,663, forward strand.
CCTTGGATACTGAATGCCAATGAGTTATTAATAGCATCAGTATCCGACCTATCAGCTAAGAACGTTTGATCCCGTGGAATTACGAAACCTTTGGCCACTGCTACAGCAGTAGAATCATGGAGCATGACAGAATCGTGAATAGTGATAGGACGATTGTCAATGACAAAAGTTGGCTGCCATACGTTAGGATATGCAGCAGGTTCATTAGGGTGTGTAACAGGTACGACGGGATGAATAGCAGACACTTCAGGGGGAACAACAGGCACCTCCGGTTGCACGTCAGGCATAACAATGGGTTGTGCTGCAGGAGCAACATTCAAATCGAAGTTGTTAACGGATGATGATGATGCTCCCATATTTAGGAGAGTAAGGAAAAATAGTTGAGAATACGAAGAAATTGGGAGAGATGAAGTACTGAGAAGAGACTAAGCGTTAGGAACTGAAGAGATTTTTTTTGAAGTTTCTGGAAGCAGCCGACGAGTGGCTTTAAAGGAATTTTTCACTTCAGGTGAAATAAACAGTAAACAACAAAGCGTTAGGCGACCTCGGGCCGCGATGGAAATTTTGTCAAAAGATCCCATGGAAGTAGGATCTTGTCTCCTGTCATAAATTCGACTGAGCTCATTTTTCAAACCCACTGTTCAATCAACGACTTCGAATACCATGCGTGAGCAACTGAATGAATTGTCATGCCAACGCGCACCACGCGCTCGTTCGTTATCCAGAAACCCTTCATATAAATTCACACCTCTTTCTCCATTGCAACGCATGCCTTCTGATCATACTCCTTCACCTGAAATCTTCTAATGACCTTCCATACAATGAAAGCTCGACTTTTCCTCCTAGTTGAGCGTATCCTCAAGAGAAAAATGCAGCCTCACGACTTGATTCACAAACCCAACTCCTTATACTCTCAGTAGTAAACCATTGAAGCAAGATTATCGTTGATCATGTCCTGATGAAGCAAGATTATCCTTGATCATGCTTCTCAGGCTAAATATCTCTCTTTCCTTCTCAGTCTTCGTAAATGACAGAAGAGAGAGAGCATCCGATGTGGGTATTTTGAAAGTCTCACATACATGCCATGTCCTGAAATGCTTTTCAAATCTTCATTTCTAGAAAGCAACAGGACTATCTTTCTCTCTTTTCTCTTCTTGACCTTGCAAGGCCCAAGGGAGAGAAATTATAGCATGTGTACTTTGGAACTTCCAGCCTGGAAACTTACCCATATCCTACTTTGCTTGCTTATCAATTTCATCTCTAGAACGCAGCAAGCACAATATGTATTAGTCAAGAATGGATGAGAATCTTACATTTGATGTAATCGTGTATTTTGTTTGAGTTGAAATCATAATTACGAGTTTCTATTGTTGAGTTATGATTTATCAAGTAAAGATGTAGTACTGAAAGATTTTCGCTGATATTGTAGCATCAACACAAAAGTTGAGATGAGAAAATAGAAACGGTTGTGTATTTAGAATGAATCGAATTATGATGTCACTTCTGAGGTATATTCATGTAATGATGTTTGAATGTTGGTGCTATTTACTTTTACAGGTTTATGATGGTGAGAAGTTAATAATTATTAGAGCATCATATTAAAATTTCGTATGCATGATTTGGAATACTGAGATACTAAAGAGAATATAGGCAGGAATGATTTTTACACCTTTTTGATAAATTGATTAAATTAGATCGAGAAAATTATTGCAGGCTTGAAATGAGGACTATGATGTTTGGAGGTATAAACTATTGATCACATGATTTATTAATTTGATGTTTAAACCTTGATTGTAGACTGTTGATGAATAACTCGATTGTTGTTATTGAGGTTGGAAAGAAACAATGGAAAAGATTTTGAGGTAAGATTTTAGTGTGAATTGATGAATGATTGCAGAAATTGAGACTTTAGACTGTGAATAAGATTTACTCATAGAAGAAGGAGATGGAATTTCAATATGATAAAAGAGAGTAAGCTTTGATGAAGGATTGAAAGGAATCTTATCTGAATCCCTCAACTTGAAGATTGGACGATAATATTATAGGTTTTAATTTCGAGGACGAAATTCTAATAAGGAGGGAAGATTGTAGTGTCCCAGAATTTTCAAAGCTATTTAAATAGATTATTTTGATAATGATGTTATTTTAATATCCATTGTAGCTAAGGATTTTAATTCTTGGGAAATTTATGAGAGTGGTAATTAGAGAATGGTAATTGGTGAAATAATAGGATAGTAAATGGTAGGTATAAGGATGGTAGAATAAGAAGGTAGAATAGTATAGGATAGGTAGAATAGTATAGGGTAGGTAGAATAGTATAGGGTTGGTGAAATAGTATAGGGTTGGTGAAATAGTAAAATGAGGGTATAATTGTAAATTGAAGATAGAATGAGGGTATAATTGTAAATTGAAGGTAGAATAGTATAGGGTTGGTGAAATAGTATAGGGTTGGTGAAATAGTAAAATGAGGGTATAATTGTAAATTGAAGGTAGAATAGTATTTGATTTTCTCCTATAAATAGAGCTCTTCTCCTTTACAATTTTCACCACTCATCTCCTCTCCCATCTCTTGCATATATTCTTCCTTCTTCCGCTTTTTACTCGGTCTTTCTTCTTTCTAAGAGTGTTTACTCAGAACAGAGAGAGAAAGGGCGAGACCAAGCGCTACAAGAAAGAAAGAACACAAGAGATAGCGGACTTTAGAAATTAGTTTCAAAAGATATACTAGTGGTGTTAGTCATATTAGAGCAACTAGATTCCTTCATACCACTTTTAGCTTCAGTCTAGAGGTAAGTAAATTCACTACCCCTTCTAAAATTACTTCATGTCATGCTATTTATATATTCTTGTATTAAATTGTAAATGATTATTTTATTTCCGTATTATGAAGTTATGTTGCATGCATGAAGGATTTCTAAAAGAATTATCTAGAAAGTTTCTATTTGTTTAAATGCTTTCTAAGCACAACAAGTTTATATTTGGAAAAGTTTTCCATTTTGAGAAAAGAAAGTTGAGAAATGATGATGTTTATAAGAAAGAAAAAAATGATGATAAACCCTCCTACATGTTGCCCTAAGATGCATCAAAAGAAGTACAAAGAAAAGTACAAGAGATGAGATAAATGTTTATGAAATGAGGGCACATGTATGGAGGAGAGTATTTTTGGCCCCAAGATAAGATAAGATGAGAGTTCGGTACCGATACTCGGATGGAGGCGAACCCACTGAAGGAGGCTATGCCAGAAGGTGGTATTCCATCAACTAGACCGTTGAGTGCACCAAGAAAGAGTTAATTGACGGTCGGGCATGGCTGTGGCCACAGTTCAGTGCCATGGTCACAAGGACCCGCAACCCTCGTGCACAGGGGTAATAGTGTACATGGGCCTTATTATGAGAAAATGATACTATATTTTCAACGATGATATGCTATGATGATTTACAGAGATTATTTATAATAATGCATTATGATGATGATTTATAAAGATGATTTACAACGATGATCTATTACTAGATGTAATAGTATGTATATGTTACGGGAGATGCAACCGTACATACAGATATTATTATGGCTAGAATTATATTTATTTGCGAAAATGATTTTCAAAACTGAGAACAAGGAGTAAAACTATTTATGGTTGTGGATTTTACTTGCTGGGCCCCCTTTAGGCTCATTCAGTTTTATTTCTTGTTTTCAGGTAGAAAGGATGCTGGAATAGGAGGCCGGAATGGGGTGGGAATAATTATTAATTTTCAAAGTCTTTTCATATAAGTTATTGTAATGATATGATATTCCGCAACTAAAGTTTAATGTTTTCTAATTTCGCTTGTAATAAAATCTCTTGAATAATGTTTTATACATTTTTCGTATCCTTTAAAATCAAGTACTCTGATAGACCTTATAGATCTTTGCAAGAACTTTTGTTGTAAAAGAAGAAAAGTGGCAAACTCAGCCTTAACGGGCTGGGGATGTTACACGTTCTGACGGGGGTTCTGACGAGAAAACAGAGAACTCCTCTAAAGACCCTAAAAACAACACAGACTACCCCTCAAACAACCCTTAAGGTTTTACACACAAACACTCAAAGTTTTAAACACACAGACATTACAAGAATAGTCATTGAATTAGGCCAATCTAAAACCTGACAATCTCCCCCTTGGGCCATTCAATGACAGAACCGTAAAATAAAGGTTTAAAACTTTTACAAGAAACAATGCCATAAAATCCATCAAACCATAAGGACAAGCCAAAGCAGACTCACCAAACAAAATACTAGGTCATAAAACATTTCACCAATGACTATTGTAGCATTAAGAAACCAACCCACAGATCAAGCTCAAAAACAAAGAACAAACCAAAGTGCTAGGTCATGGAACACTTCACCAATGACCATTGTTGAACTATTCCAAAACAAGTGAGAACAATCTCCATTAGATTATCCAACTGTATTGACCTGGTTCTGAAACACTTCACACAAAAACATTATTGCACCATATTAAAAAAAACAAAGAAAAACAGAGAACCCATACACAACATAGTAAACCAAACATTCAAAGACTTTAAACATAAGGTTAAACCAAATATGGACAAAGATAACCACCAGATTGTCTCAAAATAATAGGCCATAAATATCATAAAAACATCAACCAAATTCATCAGAAAAATTAAACTCACCAAGAAACCATATTGTTTGTCAAGTTTAACCCCAAATTTCTCCCCCTTTTTGTCATAAATGGACAAAGGGAAAGTCATCAACCGATAGGGGATCAACCAGAGCAGCCGGAGCATCTTGAGCAGCTGGAATAACTAGATCAATTTCCGTGGAAGGAGGAGTTGTGGCTATGGCAGCAGCAGAAGCCATGAAAGGGTTCTGACCATCCTTGAAGAGGTCACTGAAGAAGTGATTACTTACAGGTTCTACAAAACCAATGTCAATGTTCCCAAAAGAGACAAGTTTCTTAGCTGAATCTATATCCGCTGCCTCTGCTCAATCACCTTCTTCCTCCAAAACTAGTTCAACAAATTGTGCCTTAGGCTCATCTTTTAGCTGGCTTATGCTCTGTGTTCTCTTAAGAAGGGTTGTCAAAGTTGTCTCATAAAATATATCAAAGAATACAAGAGATAAGAAAGATAGTACAGAAGAAACCTGGCTCAAATGTTAACTCCCCCTTAACATAAGTAACCTCTCCCTAACAAGTGTTCTAACAAACTACATTCTCCTCATTTTGTCATAAAAGACAAAAGAAGAAACTAAAGTGGTGTAACTTGTATCATTGGAAGGTATAAACTAGGGGGGGTACAATCATTATGAGCCCACAACACAAACATTGGAAGGCATGGTAGATTCAACTATGCACATGAAAAATGCAAACAAGTTCAAAGAACCACCTTTTATTCAAAAGTCCAAATCAAGTCATCCAAACAAAGTTGAGAAGCATGAAAACAAAGACAAAGAACAAGACCACAACCAACAAGACATTTGCAAAATTTCAAGCACATTAGAACAAAAATGGCACAAATTAAACTCACAATCACAGCAAGTGAATGATCAATTGCAATCTCTCAACATAATCAAAAGGCAATTGACAACAATCTCACACAAGAGGCATTATTGCGCCATATTCAATACTTCAAAGAAAAACTAGACATTTAGAATTGCATAAAGCATAAAATTAAACCAAATTGAAACAAGATGAAATATGAACAAATACATCAAAAAACAAAGGAAATAAAATGTTTGACAAACATAAACCATTCTCTGTTAAGATGGCACCCAAACAAAAACTTCTGTATTTGTTCTCATCCTACTTTTTTGTTTTGAAAAAGATAACAACAATAAGTGAAGTACACAAGTTTTCCTCAAGAGATAAAAGAGAGATTCAAGAATCAATTAATCATTTGATCACACAAATTAGAACATGGCACATTCATTGATTTAATTCTTACATGTAAGAATTTAATGAAACAATCCAACAAAGGTATAATCAGTGAAGTGAGTCATCATTTGAAAAACAGATGATACATAATTCAAATCTCAGATGTCAAGAAGTCACAAAGGAAAATGCTTATCACTTAAGACAAAAGTCAAACCCTTCTTTTATGATTCTTGAACAAAAAGGCACACACCCATTCCTCTTCAATTGTCCAAATCATTTATTAGGATGAGGAATCAATCCCTTGGGTGCTTCACCTTTTACCACAATGCATAGACACTAACTTTTTCTATAAGGATCAAAAAGCGAGTCATCACTTGAAATTCACAATTAGAAGGTACACATAATCTTTGATCAATTGCTTGTCATTATAGGAGGTGCCATGAACTTTTGAGAAAACAGACATTGATGTCAATTTGTAAAAGATCAAAACAGAGTTTCAAATAGAGAGTTCATGAAATCCTTGGTAAAAAGAATATCCTTGTTTTGAAACGTGTGTTTTAAGAGAAATGCCTTGACAGACTGACAACCATTGAATGCTTATAAGTGCTGAATGTTACACATTCGAGCCCATTTTTTCACATATGTTAATGTTTTAGTTTTGTTATAAGTTGATGTTTTTTGTTTTCTTGCATTCTTAGGATTTTGAAGAAAAGCAAGTGTTTTTGGCAAGTTTCAAGCTTAAAAGATATTATGGGAAAAGGCTGAAGGAACTGCGCGCGAGCGCCCAAGTGAGAGGGATCGAGTGCAGCCATGCGATTGAGCGTAATCATGCGCTAGAGCACAGCGAAGTTGGCAGACACGTTTTGGAAGGATTCTAATCCAACTCCAACTCGATTTTTGAGTTGTTAGGCTAGACGAAATCAACTAGGGCTATTCCAAACTCTATAAATACTCTCTCAATTTGTTTGAAGAGGGAGGAGAAGCAAAGACACAAGCATTGGGAGAAGAATTTGAGGATAAATCAAGAAGGGTTTTTCGGTTTTTCTACTTTTCCTTGTTATTTTCTTATAACATCCGAATTATGTGTAACTAATACTTTAGTTAGGGCTCATTGAAGCCTTAATCATGTCTCTTCAGGATTTCAATTTTCTTTGCTACAATTAATGTTTTGATACTTAATTATTTTCGGTTTTATTGAATTCCTCACATGAATGTGCTTGATCATCATATGCATGTGAAATGGATTTTTTATTTAGGTCAATTTTGATGACCGAGTCTTGAGCCTATTAGAGTGACGAAAAAACCTCATCACAGGTTCTTGGATTGATCAACATGGAAAACCGGAAGTAGATACCATGCTCTAAGCTTCAGGTGTTTATCGATCTCCATAGCTTTATGCTTTCTTAAAGATCAACTTAATAGATACCATGCTAAATCCTTTGAGAAAGAAAAAAATTAGATTAGATATCATGCCTAATTCGTTGCTTAGGGAGATCAATAGCTTAAGGAGTGGATGCCATGCCTTTAGGTTGGCAAACATTGAGTATCTTGATAAGGTTGTAACATTGTGCATGTTGTTTGTCTTATTCGAGTATGATTAGCGGTGGATATCAAAACCCTACTGTTGTGCAAATTTTAATACTCGCAAGTACACGAATCGTTTCCAATATAATGTTTTGCAAATGCGAGGTTGAACCCACAGAGAATTGTATTCTTGAAAGAGCAATTTAAATATAAACTAATTTTACCCTAACCTAGTTCCAAAAGTGTTTTGAATTTTGATTTTTGAAAATTAAAATACTAAACATAAACGAAATAAACTATGTAAATCAATAGATAAAGGCACTAAGGATGTGGAATCTACACTCACCAAATCATAACAACATATTTTATATCCATCAATATTAATCCGAAGTTCTCACAATTTAAATCTTATGTATGTTTTACAATGCTTCAAAGAATTAATCAAAACCATCTCATGTATCAATTTATTGACCAAATCACAAAAGGAATCCAAATTTAATTGAAACACTAGATGTATCCGTAGAACAAATCACAAGGGATATCTAATTTTTATGAGTTACAAACCAAGCAATCAATCATATGAAATTATCTCAAATCATCACATGTATCCTTGAATCACAAGAGATATCCAAGAATCATTCAACACAATTGATTAGAAGTAAAACAATTGAAATAATAAACTCAATAAAATTGGATAAATAGAGACTTACATAAAAGTGATGTTGTTCTTCATTGGTAAGGGTTCATCCCCAACCTTAGTTGAGAATTTAGCTCCACATGACTATGAAACTAAAACCTAAACCTAAACCTAAAGAAAAACTAAACTAAAAGAAAGCTGTGGATTACATTCTGTCTTTAAAATTGTATCCCAAAACTCGTCTCTGGAATTGTATATCTTTCTTGAATGCAAAGATGTCTATTTATATGCTTAGGAGAGTCCTAAACGCCCTAATAAACCTAGATAATTCGGAGGTCTATCTCCAAGTCAAAATAGAAGTCTGAAATCAGAATAGGATTCGTCCAGATTTGTGTCCTTTTATTGCGGGGCGATTTTGGCATAGTAACCATTTGAATTAGGAAAATCCTATTTCACAACGAATTGTATCATTTTGAGTTAGCTTTCCAATGCCACTTGAATCACTTCAATCCTATATTTGAACGGAAAGTTATGATCAAAATAATGAGACATGTGCAGAATCTAAATTTGAATCCAATCTGAAATTTTATCAAATCTAAACTTTAATCCAATCTGATCTTTAATCCGATTTAACCTTTTATTCGATTTGGTTAAACTTAACCACATCATCTAGGTCTTCTCAAAGTATGCTTTCTTCCAAACTTTGCATTTTTTCTTTTAAAGCTGTAGTTTTTCTTGAATGACCTACTAAATACTGAAAACACAGAACTAACACAAAACATTAAATAACGACATAACTAAAGGATTAACTAATGTAAATAAAGGGGTCAAAATATGGAATATTTGGCACTTATCACCTACCTTTCCTTTTTATTATTTAAACTCAATCTTTTATCTCGTTTCATTCAGATAATTATTTAGGGAATTCTTTTTAAGCATAATTTATATCAATTCTCATGGGAATGATCTCGTACTTGTTCTCTGTACTATCGTTTTGATCTTGTGCACTTGCGAGTAAAACGTACATTTATTCGTCTATTATTTAGGTGGATATTTGCACAACAAATGCTTACACACGGAATCTTCTCAAATGAAAAAAATCTATCCAACAATGTTTACATTGAGTCAATTAGACAAAAGAAGCAGCTTACTCCATCAACTTCGGAACAATCAATCACACGATAAAAAAATGGAGGAGGGATGCTATCTTGACTTAAAAATCACATCTTCAGAAAATTCACAAGAGGACACAGCATGAATCAAAAAGAAACAAGATAAACAAGAAAAATCACTGCAGCACACAATACATGAGGTAGAACACAAAATGTCACAATATGCAAGGAGAACTATCCATGTAACCCCAACCCAATCTAGATAGGACCCTAATTACCTTCAAGTTTGTCCAACCTAAAGGTAATGTCCTTCATAAAAAAAAGATTTGATTAAGGGGGTCGTTGTGTGTCTCAATCTCATAAGTATTAGAGTTCCCTCTGATTGGAGATTTATGAGAGAGATGGTAGTAATGTCGTCGAATATGACCCTTTTTGATACAAAAATGACAAGTGAGAACTTTCCTTTGAAAAGGTATTCTCCTCACGTGAGCATGAGAGATTTGTCCACTAGACCCTCTCATTCCTAGAGAATTTGGAGGCCTAGTAATTTTACCCTTACCCTTGTCATTTTCCCCAAGACTACTTAACAAAATACGTGAAGCATGTGAGGCAGAAACAAAATTAATCAATTTTTTCGAAGCTACCACATTTCTTGAAGTAGAGGCACTTTGATTATATCCAATTCCATGTTTATCACCAAAAGATTGTTGCATGCTCAAGATGGTATTTAGTGTAGACGAAGGAGATTCATTGATGGAGACTTCCATCTGGGCATCTTCAGATCCCTTGATTCCATCTATTTTGTTTATCAAGAACTGATTTCCATCCTGCAAACTTGTACAAATTTTGTTAGCATCAAACAACTTAGTGGACAAGGAATGATTTTCTACCTTTAGGGATTTTTCAGTTTTGTAGGTAGAATCCAAAAGATTTTGAAGAGAAATGTTTTCTTCTTTAGCTGCAGTCAGTTGCTTCAGAAGCTCCTTACACTTCTTCCTAGCATCTATGCAATTTCTGACAAGGGTGTCATGAGATACAATATGAACGCTGCTCTTCACTAATCCTCCATTCAAATTCTCTTCATATGACTCACCATCAACACTTGCGGATACACAATCACTAGAATTTTGAGTAGTGGCTGGAAATGCCATGTACAAAACCTTCTTCCCTTTTTGGTCATTGGAGTCAATTGACTTTGATTCATCACTTAATGATGCATTCATGGCATTTTCCTGGGCATTCTTCAGGTTTTCACAGTCAGCCCTGATGTGACCAAATCCCTGACATTCATAGCATTGAGGAAAGTAGGTTTTCTTGTCTTTGTAGGATTTATCTCGTGAATCCTTCTAAAATTCTCCTTTGGATTGCAACGTAGGTGCTTTTCTCGTTTAGCAAGTTTTAGATACTTGTGGAAGTTCCTAGTTAGCATGGCTATATGGTCAGAATCAGAGGACTCATCATCACTGGATTCTTCAGGAACTACTTCCTTTTACTTCTTTGAAGCTTTCAGAGCAAAGCTCTTTGCTTCGGGAGAGAATCTCCTGCTCTCATAGGTTATGAGAGAACCTACCAACTCATCGATATCTAGCAGCTCTAAATCCTTGCTTTCTTCAACTGCAGTTATCTTGGGGTCAAAATGTGAAGGAAGTGACCGAAGGATTTTTTTCAACCACTCTAACTTTAGGGACTTTCTCACCAAGCTCCCGCATAGAGTTTACAATCTCACTCAATTTGGTGTAAAATTCACCAAACGTTTCATCTTCCTTCATATTCACAATCTCAAATCGAGACGCCAACAACATTTGAAGTTTTGCCTTCCTTACCCCCTTTGAATCTTCATGAGTTTTCTCAAGAATATCCCAAGCTTCCTTCAAGGTTTCACAAAGTGTGATTGGTCGAAACTCATCTAAAGACACACAGTTGAAGATGCAACTTAACCCACAGTTATTCCAATTGGTCTTTGCCGTATCTTCTTTACTCCACTTGTCAAAATCGCCATCTAGTTTATCAAAACCTTTTTCAACCATAATCCATATGTGGCCATCAAGCCCCTTCAAGTAGGCTCTCATACGAACCTTCCAATGAGCATAATCATTCCCATTGAAAATGGGAGGGGCATTTGAAAACGAAGTATTTAGCTTCATAACAAAGAGGTCAACAAACACACTCAAGATGTTAGTCAAAAATCGGGTGAACCTGCTCTAATACCAATTGAAAGTATATACGGATCATGTTCTACTTCTAGCGACCAAATATTTCAACAGAAAATAACTAAGCCATATTATCAAACATATAACATGCACAACGGAAGTATAAAACAAACACAACCACAATACAATGTTTGTTTATGAAGTGGAAAACCCTTAAGCACCTCAAGATAAAAACCACTCCGGGCTAGCCAAACCCAAGAAATCACTAAAAGAAGATTTATAGTTACAGAATAGACGATACCCATACGCGTGAGCACCTCTAAACTTAGTAAGAACGACAAACCTCTCAGCTTGTCTCCATCGTGGCCATCTTCAATCAGCGCATCTCCTTTATTGACCTTTCGGTAGACTTTCTTCAACAAACCTCCTAATTAACCATCTTTATCATCATCAAGTGAACAAGGCTATACTCCAAAGGCTAAGACATCAAACAGGAGAAATGGCAACTTCAAGCTATATCACGTCCCCTCTTGAATATTAGTACTACCAGGACCTAGTGCTAGTGGAGAAAAGAGACTTTAGTGAAGAGAGAGCTCAACGAAATAAATTCTCAAAATCTGAAGAATGAACAGTGATTGAGAGACTATTTATATTTATAGGAGACCAATTTTCTTTGTCATGTCCTAACGGGACACTTTCTCGTTATGTCGGAAAGAACAGATTCGTAGATTTAAGAATTCCACGTCTTAACTACAAAATAGTCCTGTTATGACGGGAATAACAAAAGTCTCATTTTCGTCACATGTCTTGTCTTAACGCATCAGGTGACGGGAAACCAGGGAGTCCAACTTTGGTCCCGTTACATATCCCATCTTTACGGGGTCCTAACGACAAAACAGAGGCTTCAATTTTGCTCTCGTCACATGTCCCGTTCTCATGAGCTTCCTGACGAGAAGCTAGGGAATCCAACTTTTGCTCCTGTCACATCCTCATCTTGACGCCGTTCTTGACGAGAAACAAGGGAGACCATCTTTGCTCCTGTCACACCCTCGTCTTGACGCCAGTCCTGACGAGAAACCGGTAGCTTCATTCTCCACTCCTGTCACATGTCTTGTCCTAATGTGACTATTGATGCGGCAACAGTAACTCCCCATTACATTTCCCGTCTTGACATTAAATTTGACGAGAAAACAGAAGCTTCAACATCCAAGTCTGTCACATGTCTTGTCGTGACGTGGGTCCTGACGAGAAACCAGTAACCCCACGTTACTTGTCTTGTTCTAACAGTGGTTCTGACGGGAAACCAGTAGCTCTTCAATCAGTCTCGTTACACGTCCCGTTCTGACGGGGGTTCTAATGAGAAAACAGAGAACTCCTGTAACAACCTCATATAGCGGAAAAACTGTAATTATCAATACAAAAAAATACTGTTAAAATACTTTTCTTTATACAAAAATACCCAAAGCTATGTCGTACAAGGCATTTATACAAATCTATCCGACAGTCTAAACTCTAGACAAAACTTAACCAACTTCGAATCTCTGTACATCTCAATATGAATCTCTAATCACAACTGCATAATTACCTTGATTTTTCCATTCCTGCAAGCACTACAAAAAACTGTGAAGTAGTGAGTCAATTGTGTAACATCCCCAGCCCGTTAAGGCTGAGTTTGCCACTTTTCTTCTTTTACAACAAAAGTTTTTGCAAAGATCTATAAGGTCTATCAGAGTACTTGATTTTAAAGGATACGAAAAATGTATAAAACATTATTCAAGAGATTTTATTACAAGCGAAATTAGAAAACATTAAACTTTAGTTGCGGAATATCATATCATTACAATAACTTATATGAAAAGACTTTGAAAATTAATAATTATTCCCACCCCATTCCGGCCTCCTATTCCAGCATCCTTTCTACCTGAAAACAAGAAATAAAACTGAATGAGCCCAAAGGGGCCCAGCAAGTAACATCCACGACCATAAATAGTTTTACTCCTTATTCTCAGTTTTGAAAATCATTTTCGCAAATAAATATAATTCTAGCCATAATAATATCTGTATGTACGGTTGCATCTCCCGTAACATATACATACTATTACATCTAGTAATAGATCATCGTTGTAAATCATCTTTATAAATCATCATCATAATGCATCATTATAAATAATCTTTGTAAATCATCTTAGCATATCTTCGTTGAAAATATAGTATCATTTTCTCATAATAAGGCCCATGTACACTATTACCCCTGTGCACGAGGGTTGCGGGTCCTTGTGACCATGGCACTGAACTGTGGCCACAGCCATGCCCGACCGTCAATTAACTCTTTCTTGGTGCACTCAACGGTCTAGTTGATGGAATACCACCTTCTGGCATAGCCTCCTTCAGTGGTTTCGCCTCCATCCGAGTATCGGTACCGAACTCTCATCTTATCTTATCTTGGGGCCAAAAATACTCTCCTCCATACATGTGTCCTCATTTCATAAACATTTATCTCATCTCTTGTACTTTTCTTTGTACTTCTTTTGATGCATCTTAGGGCAACATGTAGGAGGGTTTATCATCTTTTTTCTTTCTTATAATCATCATCATTTCTCAACTTTCTTTTCTTAAAATGGAAACTTTTCCAAATATAAACTTGTTGTGCTTAAAAAGCATTTAAAGAAATATAAACTTTCTAGATAATTCATTTAGAAATCCTTCATGCATGCAACATAACTTCATAATACGTAAATAAAATAATCATTTACAATTTACTAAAGAATGAATAAATAGCATGACATGAAGTAACTTTAGAAGGGGTAGTGAATTTACTTACCTCTAGACTGAAGCTAAAAGTGGTATGAAGGAATCCAGTTGCTCCAATATAACTAACACCACTAGTATATCTTTTGAAACTAATTTCTAAAGTCCGCTATCTCTTGTGTTCTTTCTTTCTTGTAGCGCTTGGTCTCGCCCTTTCTCTCTCTGTTCTGAGTAAACACTCTTAGAAAGAAGAAAGACCGAGTAAAAAGCGGAAGAAGGAAGAATATATGCAAGAGATGGGAGAGGTGATGAGTGGTGAAAATTCTGAAGGAGAAGAGCTCTATTTATAGGAGAAAATCAAACACTATTCTACCGTCAATTTACAATTATACCCTCATTTTACTATTTCACCAACCCTATACTATTTCACCAACCCTATACTATTCTACCTTCAATTTACAATTATACCCTCATTCTATCTTCAATTTACAATTATACCCTCATTTTACTATTTCACCAACCCTATACTATTTCACCAACCCTATACTATTTCACCAACCCTATACTATTCTACCTTCAATTTACAATTATACCCTCATTCTATCTTCAATTTACAATTATACCCTCATTTTACTATTTCACCAACCCTATACTATTTCACCAACCCTATACTATTCTACCTACCCTATACTATTCTACCTATCCTATACTATTCTACCTTCTTATTCTACCATCCTTATACCTACCATTTACTATCCTATTATTTCACCAATTACCATTCTCTAATTACCACTCTCATAAATTTCCCAAGAATTAAAATCCTTAGCTACAATGGATATTAAAATAACATCATTATCAAAATAATCTATTTAAATAGCTTTAAAAATTCTGGGACACTACAAATTGATTTCCGACAATATAAATCATTGTTGAATCATATATAGCAAAATGCTAGACAAGTTATAAAACCACAAAAATCCGTATTATTGGATATCAATATCATACTCAGTAAGTAAGAATACTTACAGTGGATTACATGAATGGATCATCAAAGGTAATTACTTGAAACCCGTTCTGCTGCAGTTGGTCCATACCCATAACAATCCCTTCACTGACTTTCGCTCTCTCTCTCTCTCACCTAAACTCTCTTTCTTCCTCTTCAGCTCTCTGTCTTAAATTTCCCATCTCACTCTCGGTTTCTCTTGTGTTCTTTCTTTCTTGTAGCGCTTGGTCTCGCCCTTTCTCTCTCTGTTCTGAGTAAACACTCTTAGAAAGAAGAAAGACCGAGTAAAAAGCGGAAGAAGGAAGAATATATGCAAGAGATGGGAGAGGAGATGAGTTGTGAAAATTGTGAAGGAGAAGAGCTCTATTTATAGGAGAAAATCAAACACTATTCTACCTTCAATTTACAATTATACCCTCATTTTACTATTTCACCAACCCTATACTATTCCACCAACCCTATACTATTCCACCAACCCTATACTATTCTACCAACTCTATACTATTTCACCAACCCTATACTATTCTACCTTCTTATTCTACCATCCTTATACCTACCATTTACTATCCTATTATATCACCAATTATTACAATCATACTCCAAATTATACCAATCAATCATCAATTATCATATCTCTTAAATCCCTCAATAAAATAATCAATATAAAATCATCATCATGATATAATAACCTCAAATAAATATTCATTCCAATAATATTCATAAGATCTAATAAATTCCTCAAGAATAAATATTATTACCTAATATCATCAATAAATATCTCAACCTCAAAGTAAATGCCATTACCTAATATGAATATTAATATAATCATATCATCAATTTAATATCTCTAAAATAATACTTTAAAAATCTGGGTTGCTACAATCTGAAGACCCTAAAAACAACACAGACTATCCCTCAAACAACCCTTAAGGTTTTACACACAAACACTCAAAGTTTTAAATGCACAAACATTACAAGAATAGTCATTGAATGAGGCCAATCTAAAACCTAATAGATTAAATGCATTTTTGGTCCCTATACTTTGCGTTTTTATGAAATTGTTCCCCTTCTTTCAAAAGTATTAGAAATGGTCCTTATACTTCACTACTTTTGGTTTTATTCCTTCTATTTGTATTCCGTTAAATAAGTTAAGTTAATGAATTATGTGTAACATGTTTAGGTCACCATGTAAAACCAATTGAACACTTCAGGAAGATCAATAAAACATTATTACATGTCTATTCTTGTCACATATTCATATTATTTAAAAAACATAAAAAACAGAAAAAAAAAAAAAAAAAAAAAAAAGAGAGAAAAGTGTATATATTCCCTCAAGGCAATGTATTCAGGGGGGCGAAATTTTGAAGTTAGACCTTATTTTTTTAATAATATTTATTTTAATAATATTATTATTATTTTCATTCTCATTGTTGTTTCATGACTTTGAAGTTAAACTTTTAACTAGTTGCCCAAAAAAATTGATGTGGCATATTTGTTTTTTTGGATTAATTGGTCTTATTTTATAATAGGCTTATTATATTGAGACCTTATTTTAGAGGCCTTAAATTTTTATGGGAAAAAAATTTTGGGCCTTAGCTAAAAAAAAAAAAAATTTGGCCTTAAGTTAAAATAAAATAAAAAAATTTTTTAGACCTTATTAAAATTTTTTTTGGGCCTTACTAACTGGGGGCCCTAGGTGACCGCCTCAGTGACCTAGCCATTGAGTTGACCTTGTATCCCCTTCAAATTACCATCTCATTATAAATGTCATTTCCAAATTACTAAAAGTTGTCATTGGACTCCAAATTCCAACAAAAATAACCTTACAAGTTTTTTTAATAAGACAAAAATATTCTTATAAATTAAAAAATGAATAAATTAAAAAACAAAAAAAATAAGATTTCCAAAGGTAGGTGGGGAAGCCACTCCCTAGCTAGGCCTAATGAGCCACCCCTTTTTGTGGGCCCGTTGTGTATACTTTTTCCATATTCGTTTTAAGAGGCAAATAATTAGTACGTACGTATATGGGCCCGTTGTGTGTATACTTGAGCTTTATAAATTCTTGGAGTTTAGTGTTACGCAAGGACCACCGATTTCAAATCTTGAAAGTTACTTATTTACCTTCTATATTGGAATAATAATTGAGGTGTCATCAACCAAGTTGGATATATATACATTTTTTTTTTTTTTTTGGCTTTCTGGGCCAGTTGAACTTAAATAGTCGGAGAAAGCTTCAAAGACTAAAATGGCTATTGACTCTTTCATCGCCATTTTTTAGCATGTAATTGAAACCCCAATCAGGAATTGAGAAAGATTAATAATCGACCCACTAGAAATTTTACTTAATTTTGTTATTAACTTGACGAATTAATTGTAGCAAAATACAACAGTATTTTATTTGTGTTCTTGGTGCTTAGAATTTTTCATGAGTGTATAAGTGTATTGTATATGCATGCATGAAGCCATATTTTTTTGATCAAGTCATAAATTTTGAATCATTAATGATCATTTTAATATCCAATTTATATTTGCCAATAAGTAATGCTATACACTGCCAATTTATATCCAATTTATATCTCGATTTAATCCGAATTATTTGTATATAGTATTACTCTATACTCTCTAAAGGGTAGCTCAATTGGCTGTGAACCACGCCTCATGATGCGGATGTCACTAGTTCGAATCCCCCCCTCCCCATTTCCTTGTGTGGACATGTCACCAAAAAAAAAAAAAAAAAAAGTATTACTCTATACTATATACAGTGGAGGGATATTATATGCAATGGTTTATCATTAGATTTGTAATAGATTATTATTAAATTTTGATCAAATAATAATTTTAAAAGTCATATTAATTTTAAAAATACACAAATTTTGCAGCCCATCTGGTTAAAATTTGGATAGATGGAATGCACATGACATGAGTGAATGTGAATGGGATGATAGTCCCTATCAGTTAGTGTGAGATATTTTAACTGCATAAAATTTTATTCACTGGGTCGGGTGAATAGGATAGCTAGAGTCTGCATCGAGTCTTTTCTCTTTCCTTTTTATCTTTCAAATGATCAAGAGAGTCATTCATCCTGTCACCTATCTATTATCTTCGAGCATCTTTTTTGTTCCTAACCTAATGTGAGAATCATTTATTGATATTATAATTTTCTTTTCACATTTAATGTTATTTATGCCACATTTGCATCATCTTAATAAAAGTTTCTTTTCTGTACCTATTGTTAAAATATTTAAATAACAACAGCAAATATATATATATATATATTTCTCTTTCGAATGAAAAATACTATTTAATAGACTATTATCATACAGTTAAAATCTATAGGTTGTTTAACCCAATCCAATTATCTCTCCATATATTTATCAAAATATCCTATTCGTGTGAATTCTTTCCCAACTAAAGAAAAAATCTTGATGGAATTGCCACATATATGAAATTGAGCACAACTTTTACAAATTAAGAAACAAACCTCTTATTTCTCAAGAGAGATGGAAAAAAACGCCCAATATCATTTGATTAAATCTTGGCGGAATTACTAGAGGACTTAGTTATTATAGTTTTACTTAAAAAAAAAAGAAGTTAATATAAACCGTACATAGCCTCGTTAATGACATTTGATATGGCATACGTACGTAACTTTTTGGTGCTTCTTCAAACAGTACGGCCCATACGACACTGAGGTAACACAAGGAGCAGTTTGTCTTGAAAATTAATGAAAGTGACATAGCAACTAAAAACTTTGGGCTTGTCTCTCATAACGAAAACGACAGTCTGTCATCACTCTTCTTTTAATCCTTAACCTAATTCACTACTTATCCATCACTGTTGTTGAATGAGAAACAGAGTTAAAAAGAAAGGAAAAAAAAAAAAAAAATCTGTTTCTCTCTTGAACTATAGAGTTGCATTGGGCTTGAAATCCAGCAACACAAAGCCCATCAAAAAATTTGTTGACCAGAAATTCAAAAAGATCATTAACATTTTTTGTCGGCTTGGAAAATTCCCAAAAATTGTTTTGAGCGCCCCAACAATGGAGAATAGTTTGTTTATCTTTATTTGTTGGTCTGAAAAATAGGAGTTCACTGGACTTGCTGTAACCGATGAGCAACAGTGAAAGGGCTCTAAAATCCTCCCCACTTGTGCTGCTGACAACATGTGTTGCCCCGTTCTTGGTCCAACAAGATCCCGGGACTCGATATCTTGATGGTCCATGCCGGTTAACCACGTGCTGCCACGTGTACTAGCTCGACTTATTTGCCGTCCGATTACAACACTCGGCTATGCTCTTATACTTGTCAGTGAAAAGCTTTTTGTTCGGCGTGGCCCATACTTAATGACTTTTGGTGTGGAACGCCGGACTTTGGGTTGCCCGACAACTGTTGTCAACCACAATTTTCTCCGCATTTTTTGACGGAATCCACGTCCCTGCCCCTTTCCAGAATCCAATAACTTCAGCTTGTCTTTTGAAATCTATGGAAATAATGGATCAGCATGATTGAGGAAGGTTAATTTTTGCAGGCGTTTTTGGGAGGATGGAAAGGTCAGATGGTGACCAAGCTATGTTGCTTTCTTCATTCTCAATACGCTTGGACCATTTTCAATACCCAAAATGCACTATAATTAGGGGTTGTAATTTGGAATCATGTCGTGTCAAGTTATTCGTAGACGATAATATTAAGTGAAATAATTCCGCTTGATTAATCATGTTAAACTCTCTAACCTAACACCAGAGGCGAAGGGAAGGGATATCGAAAGGGGTCAAAATGCACTATAATTAGGGGTGGTAATTTGTGATGATGTCCTGTCAAGTTATTGGTATATGATAATATAAAGTGTGAGCCAAAAGAAAAAAAAAAAAAAAAAAAGTGAAATAAATACAGCGTACTTAACTAATTGTGTCAAACTCCTTAACCTGACACGATATGTTTAACTGAACGGGTGATACGATATAACTTACATAACTTGTTGAATAAATAGATCGTGCAAAGTTGATTTGAACATCACTAGAGGAAAAATGATCTTGAGCAACCAATTATTTAGCGACGACCCACATGTTATCGCTAATAGCCATTATCAACGACGACCTTTTAGGGTCGTCACTAACATTACAAAAAATCTTTAGTGGTTAGGGATTTCAAAAACTTTTAGGCTAGGGAGATGTTGTTCATGATGATAACTTTGGAAATGGGAATAAGAGAAATAACCTTACCCACGAGGGTAAGAGAAGGAAGATTTGAAGGATTCGGGGAAGGAGAAGATAACCGGGGGGGTATCAGACCAACTAAGAGCGTTGGTATGATTGATAAGTTCATCACTTTCCAGGCTGAGATTCTCCATTATCAGTAAGAGAGAAGAAAAATAGGAGATTCAATCAAGAAAAGAAGAAGAAAGGTTGAACAGAGTTCACGAGAAAAAAGCTCTATGAGAGAGCTGTTTTTTTATTATTATTTTTTTTAATTTTTTTTATCAATGTTTTAGTTTCAAATGCAATAATAATATTTGAATTTGACTTATTTGTGATGACTCTCGCTAATAACAACTTATGTTATTAGCAACCACAATAGTTTGTTGTCGCTAAAATCACCACTAAATAGTTGACCCAAATTACATCATTAAAAAAGAAATAAAGGAAACTTATATCATTCACTTGGTTCAAATTTATATACTTGAGAGGTATATAATTTTTTTTTTTTGTTCGGGGCTTTTGGCTTGCTTCTTATTAGGGTTCGTTTTGGCTTTTTTTTTTTTTTTTTTTTTTTTGGTTAAAATGTGATTCTCGTGGGTTGAACAACCGAGGGAGAAAGAGAAGATGCTTTGTTAGCAAGTGAATGAAATGAAGGAAGCATTAGTTAGAATTAGTTATTGTTAGTTAGACACGTAGAGTTAGTTAGAGAATGAATTAACGTATAAGAGTTCTGTTATTTTACAATCTGCTATTATGTTTTTGACAGATGTTTTGATGTTCAAGTTTAGGGGACGCCCTAGCCTTTGCACACTCTGGTTTCCTCATCTCACGGTATTATATCTCTTGTCACATTGGGGATAATATGTCATTTAAGTTTGGGGGTGGGAAAGACATTACTGTCTACTTCTGTTTCTTTTGTTGTTTGTGTTTATTTCATTTTTTTTTTAAAAAAAAATGTGTTGTGTTGTTGATTAAGCATGAGTTATACTGTAACTGTGGTTTAACATCTTGAACACATCATCATCATTAGGAGTCTGAGTCCTTTGACTCATTTTTGGCTAGAGAGACTTCACATGTTTTGAGTTGATACTTACAAGCACATTAGCATAAAGTCTGTGAGATATGAAATTTGAATTGAATTGTGTGTTATCTTGATATTTGTTGAATGACTTGTTGATGAAATAACCTTGGCTTGAAATTTAAAAAAAAAGAAAAAAAAATCATCATCATTTTGAATTTTTCATTGAGTAACCGGACCTCTTGCCTCATTAGGCATTGAGTGTTTTCGTAAAAAGGTATGAAATTCAAGTTGGTTTATTGTACGGCAAGTTTGGTTTCGTAGCCTTTTTGACTTGAGTCATTAAGCCCTTAGGGATGTTTTACATCTAGTGCTCTAAAACCATCTGGTTTGGGAGTCACTGGCCCAACACTCGTTACATAGGTCAATTAGAAAGCTTAAGGGAGTCGAGCATTGCACAGCCTACACAAAAAAATAAAATAAAATAAAATAAAATAAAAAAATGACTTGAGCCTTGGTTGTTTCCATCTGTTAGAATTCCTATGAATTTTGAGATACACAAACTTTGATTAAATTGAAGCCTCATGATTTTATGTTAATCTCACTTTGCACTTAATGGAGCATGTGTTGTCTCAATTGCCCACTTATAAATGAATTGATTTTGGATGTCCTGATGATGTAATTGTGGTGTTTATCTCGTTAAGCATGCTCATGAGTAAGGACCATATGTTTGTGTGGAAATTCATGCTTGTACATGACATAATACTAAAAATGTTTGTGAGTATCATTGTTGTTAAACCCTCACGAGACTTCACTAGGGGTGTAAACGAGCCGAGCTTGGGTTGTCCAGGCTCGGCTCATTTATTTTTGGGCCAGGCTCGAGCTCGGGCCCAACTTTGCTGCTCGAGCTCGGCTCAACAGGGTTGGAACCCTGCTCGAGCTCGAGCTCGTCAAATTTGCTTGAGCTCTCGAGCCCAGGCTCGAGCACGAGCTCGACTGTTTTTTGTTTTTTTTTTGTTGGTAATTTAAGTGTATTAGATTACAAAAATCATCCATACAGAATATTTTGCAACTTAAAATACTAAAGAACATTAACAAACATAACAGATTAATGTCAACCTTACAATTAAAACTAACAAAATCAACTAAAATGCTAAAGAACATTAAACAAACATAACAAATTAATCCCAACATTACAATCATCCATCCAGAATCAACTAAAATGTTAAAGAACATTAAACAAATATAACATATTAATCTCCACCTCACAATTCCATACATAATCAACTAAAATTTTAAAAAATAGTTATTAATGATAATATATATATATATATTTCTTATATGTTTTTTATATTAATATATACATATATTATATATATAATATATATACACACATATGCATAAATAAAAAAACAAAAAAAAAAAACAAAGTTATATAATATATTTGTTATTATTGAGTAAATGAGTAATGTTGATTATATATTGTTATTTGCTACTTGATAAAAAATATACGAGCCGAGCCTAATAAGCGAGGCGAGCCTTATACGAGTCGAGCTCACGAGCTTAGCCGAGTCGAGCCGAGCTTGCTTCGTTTAATATTCAAGCCAGGATTTGTGTTTACGAAGTGCTTCATTTAATATTCGAGTCGAGCACGAGCCGAGCTTATGCGAGCCAAGCCCGAGCTTGCTCGCGAGACGCTTCGCTCACTTAACAGCCCTACTCATGAGTAAGGACCATATGTTTGTGTGAAAATTCATGCTTGTACATGACATAGTACTAAAAATGTTTGTGAGTATCATTGTTGTTAAACCCTCACGAGACTTCACTCGTCCTCTAGGGATGCCTGGGGGTTTAAAAGGCTTGTTGCATATGCTAAATACAATCATCCCTCCCATGACAACGGATTTTATGTTTCTTGCTTACATTTTATTTTTTCGTTTTGTTTTGCTAAGGGACTAGCAAAATGTAAGTTTGGGGGATTTGATGAGTGTCAGATATTGCATATTTGGGCCATTTAATTTGCATTTGTTAAGCCTTTAGCTTTATTATAATTTGATGTTTTGTGG
Source organism: Corylus avellana (assembly GCF_965113065.1). Classification (NCBI taxonomy): domain Eukaryota; kingdom Viridiplantae; phylum Streptophyta; class Magnoliopsida; order Fagales; family Betulaceae; genus Corylus; species Corylus avellana. The sequence continues at coordinate 10,973,988 of NC_142498.1, forward strand.
TAGTTTCGTGTTTTTAGTGTTTTGCAGGTTTCTAAGGAAAAATTGCGGATTTGATGAGAAAAATGCAAAGTTTGGAAGAAAGCCACCAAGGAGCACCATCGCGTGAGCTCAAATGCACAACAATGGGTTCTACATTCGAGGGAACTGGCCATGCAATTAGGGTTGTCAATTTTGACACGACTCGACAACTTGACATGAACACGACACGAAATTAGTGGGTTTGAGTCATAAATGGGTCGACCCGTTTATGACTCGTTTATGAGTGTCTGGAGGGTCGTGTCACAGGTCGACCCACGGTGACCCGCCAGACCCGTTTATTTATTTATTTTAATTTATTTTAAACTTTTAGCCTAAAGGAAAAAGTGAAAAACGCATACTGTTGTAGTCTCCTCCAGATCCAAGATTCCAGAGTCCTCCAGACCCTCTCGGCCTCACTCCTCAGTCCTCACGCAGCCACGCCCACGCCCATGCCACTGCCATGCCACCTCCGCTCCTCTTTCTTTCTCCAACCTTTTCCATTTTTCCTTTCTTTCTCCACTGCTACTATCTCTCTCACTGCCCCTCTGTCTTTCTCCCACTCACCGCTCTCTGTCTCTCTCTCCGCTCTCCGCTCGCTGCTGAGTCGCCGACCTCGCTGCCGCTCTCCCCCTCTCTCTGCTGCGCCGCCGACGTCGCATTGCCACTCTCTCTCTTCTGCTGATGTCGCATCTAGTATGTATCTCTCTCTTCAGTCTCTTGCTCTCTCAAGTCTCATGCTCTGATTTTGTGGGATTTGCTTGGTAGATGGTTGTTGTTTGCATAGACTGCACAGTGTGTTGTTTGCACATGTATATATCACTCCTGGCTCCAGCAAAGCAATGGAGCTTTTGAAAGCTTTTTATTTATTTATTTTTCCCAAAAAGAAGCTCTGGAGAAGGAAAAAGGGTGAGAAAATAAAACTAAATTAGAAATGTCTTAGTTCTTCTGATGAAATTGAGCAAATATATCAAATCATTTTCGACCCAGATCTTTGTTTTTTTACAACATTCATGCAAAATATAGATATATAAAAGACAAACTTGTGTTCTTAAGAGAAACAGAGTGATGCTTCTCTGTATTTGAAGAAACCAAATATTTGAAATTTTAGAAGTTTCATTAATGAAAATGAAGTACAAGAGAGAAAGAGAGAGAGAATCATCAATAAGCATGATTATCCATGCCTTTAGATTGTTAAAGAAACGAAGAAGGACTGTCAAAGGGCTTTTGATAGGGAAATCAAGTTATATACTAGAATATATATGTCATAGTTACTCCTATTTTATATTCAACACCAAAACTCATCATATTTTAATAATATAGATGTATGAGAAAAGCAAAAGGGGTTGCTTTTTTTTTTTTTTTCCTCCTAAAAACCAGACCAAAATGGCTATAAACATGAGGGGAAGGGTAATATATGATATATCCCTGTTCTTGAAAATTGAAATGGGTATTTGACTATTTGTTAGAATTGAAAATTTGTTGTGTTTGTTGATAAATAAAAATCTATAATTGTTATTATAGACTTTGATTATAAGAAAAACATGTATATAATCCGATTACTGTTCTTGAAATGGGTATTTGTTAGAATTAAAATTTGCCCTTTTTGTTGATAAATAAACGCCTACAATGTGTTTGATGAATGGTCTACTTGCTGTTATTCTAAACTGTCAACAACCAAACGGAAATGCTTACTTAATTCTAGTTTTGTGGTAGCATTACTAAATCTGGTTTGATTCTTACTTGAAGCCTTGAACTTATCTTTAACTAACTTACTAACGATTATGTGTGTAGGTGATTAACGAAGATTCGGTTGTATTCGATGATGATGTGGTTGAAATAAATACAATAGAAGATCCTTCTGTTCATACGAATCCGATGACGAACAAAAGGGTCAAGAAGAAGCGTAAGAAGACCTTAACAGTTTGGACCCATTTTGATGAACTTCCTTCTAAAGATTCAAATGACCCAAGGATATGGACAAAATGCAAGTTTTGTGATCATAAATATATAGCTAACAGTTCAAATGGAATTGAAAATCTACAGAAGCATATGAAGGTTTGTGGGGGGAAAAATGATCATGATATTCAGCAATTGCTCCTATCTAGAGGTCAAGGAACTCTGTCAGTAAGTGCCTTAAAATTTTGTCCTAAAAGATATGGAGAATTGTTGGTTGCAACGATCATTAAGCATAACTTGCCATTTTCATATGTTGAATATGATGGTGTAAGAGAGATGCATAGATACTTGCGTAGTGATGTACCATTAATCTCTAGAAATACTACGAAGGCTGAATTGGTTAAGATGCATATGTTGGAGAAACAAAAGGTTAAGTCTTTGTTAACTGTTTGTCTTGGGAGGATTAGTTTTACACTCGATTTGAGGACTTCTTTGAAAACTGATGGGAATATTTGCCTTACTGCACATTTTCTTGACAAAAATTGGGTATTATCTAAAAATGTGTTAAGCTTTTCATTTATGCCCCTACCACATAATGGTGAATCTTTGGCTGACAAGATAGATATTTTGTTACAAGAGTGGGGGATTGATAGAAAGGTTTTCTCTATAACATTAGATAATGTTTTTGCTAATGATTCTTGTGTTGAGAAACTGAAACAAACATTAAACATGAGGAAAGCCCTTCTTTGTGAAGGTGAGTTGTTTCATATGCGTTGTTGTGCCCATATTCTTAATTTGATAATGCAAGATGGATTGAAAGAGATCACTGATGCTATCCAAAATATTCGAGGTGCTAAGTATTTTAGAGGATCACAAGTGAGAAAACAAAGTTTTCTTCAGGTTGTTAATCAAATGTCATTGGACAGTAACAAGGGGTTAAGACAAGATGTGCCAACCAAATGGAATTCGACATATCTTACGCTTGATAGTGCTATTCACTATAGGCGTGCTTTTTTTTATTTGGAGATGACAGATAAAAACTATAAGTTTTGTCCTAGTTCACTTGAGTGGGAAAAAGTGATTGATATCAGTACTTTCTTAGGCTACTTTTATCGTGCCACATGTGCTTTTTCTGGTACCAAATATCCCACAGCCAATTTATACTTTCCTGTAGTTGCATTGATTTATGTGAACTTGAAGCAAGAACTTGTGAGCGAAGATGGGTATAAGAAATTAATGGTAAATCAAATGCTCACCAAATTTGAGAAATATTGGTCAGAATTTAATGTAGCGTTGGCCATTGCAGTTGTCTTAGATCCTCGTTACATGCTTCGCCTTGTAAAGTACTACTATACGAAGATTTATGGAGTTTATTCTGATGAGTATGATAATGTTTATAAAAATTTAACCAAACTTTTTATGGAGTATAGTACTCCTACAACTTCAAGCTCCACAGTTGTTTGGCCACAAGCAGACCCAAATTGGGAAAATGTGAATAATATCATAAGTTTCTTAGCTTGTTAGTAACTTACTAACTTAGCATATTATATATATACTCATAACCACTTACTAATTTTATGTTTATATTCTCTCTTTTCATGTAGGAATTTCTAGCATTTGATGGAATCGATTCTGATGCACAAAAGACTCAATTAGAACTTGATTTGGATGAACCCAAGTATGTGGATAAGAATGCGACATTTGACATCCTTTCATTTTGGAAAGGAAATGAATTTCGTTATCCTGAAGTAGCTGCCATGGCTCGTGATATTTTGAGTATTCCTATTTCTACTATTGCTTCAGAATCCACTTTTAGTATTAGTAGATGTATGATTGATCAGTATAGGAGTTCACTTAAACCTGATATTGTTGAGGCATTAATTTGCACTAGAGATTGGTTATTTGGAGAGCAAGGTAATATTAGTTATTTGCATATTTAATTTTTTTTTCATTTAGTTGTATTTTTTATCTTACTTTAATGACATTAATTTCACTTATCTTTTGATATAGAACAAGCTTTAATGAAGGTGGATAACGAAGAAGAGGATGTTCTGACATTGGATAGTATCAATTCCTGTGAGATTCCAAGTTCATCTGGAGCATATTAAAATGAGCATATTTGTGGATCATTCAACTATTCAAAAGTGGACAACAAGTGGGAAAAATGAGAACCCAATTTGTATTTGTAAATTTGTAATGATGATGTACGCGTTTTTTTTTTTTTTTTTTTTTTTTTTTTAATTTTTTTATTAGACAACTAAGCCTATGAACTTATAACTATTAAGTGATTTGGTGTGGCTAGCCTGCTAGGAGTTTAATTTTAAGATAAAATTGCTAAAAATATTATTATTTTATTTAAAAAGTAAAAAAAATCACTTTTTTAGTTAAACGGGTAAACAGGTCGTGTCGGGTGACCCGTGAAAATACTCGTGTCGTGTCGTGTCGGGGGGTCCGACCCGTTTATTAAACGGGTCGTTTTTGGGTATTGCTTAAACGGGTTGTTGGTACTCACTGGTCGTAAACAGGTCGACCCGTTGACCGGTTTTGCCAGCCTTACATGTAATCGAGTGCATCAACCCACACACGCCCAAAGACACGCACCAGCGTGCGAGCACACTTGCGTTCCAGAGGAAATCACGTGCTCAAGTGCACTCGAGCACACCTAGTGTGCGATTGAGCGCACTCGTTTGCCAGGTACGCACCAACGCCTATATTTAGGTTAAAAAACCTAGGGAAAAACCCTATAAAAGGAGTACGATTTATCAAACAAAGGGGGGGCTGCTAGGGTCGAAATTGGAGAGAGTATTAGCAAAAAGGCTAGGGTTTTCTAGTTTTTGGTGGCTTTCAATTTGAATTTTCTCATTGTAAATTTCTCAATTTTTCTATGGATTCCCATTTGGTTGTATTTTCTCTCAATTCCACGAGAGGCTAAATCCCCAACTAAGGTTGAGGATGAAGCCTCACAAATGATTAGCAACGAATAATTTTCGTGTAAATTGATATTTTCCATTAATGAGAATTGTACTTCTTATTGTTCTATTTCTATTTCAATCAATTGTGAATCACTTTTAATTGATTGCTTGCTTTATATGTTAAATATTGGATATCCATTGTCATTTGTTCGACGGATACATCGAATCATTTGGTTTAATTTGGATATCCCTTGTGATTTGTGCAAAGCACAGATACATTGGATGATTTAAATTAAATCAGCTATCCTTTGTGATTTGTACGAAGAATGGATACTTTGGATGATTTGATTCATTTATTATGCAAAAATAGAACATACATAAAATGTGTCGTTGGAGACTTTGGAAAATATTGATGAACATGAAAGTTGTTGTTAGGAGTTTATGAGGGCGGATTCCAAAAGCCTTAGTATTTTATCTTTTGATTATTTTATTTTGTTTCAGTTCATGTTTGTTTATTTTCAATTTAAAAATCATACAACTTTTGGAACTAGGTTAAAATCCAATCAATTTAGATAGACATTTATTTACACGAACATAATTCCTTGTGGATTTGACCTCGCACTTGCAGAAGCTATATTGAAAACTACTCATGCAATTGCGAGTACTTTTAACAGCCCTCATAGCAAAGAACAAGCTAGCGTTCATTGATTGATTCCTTACATAACCATTATATGTTACTAATCCAACTTTCAGAGCTTGGACGTGATGTCACAATATGGTGCTCTCATGGATCATGAACTCTGTAATGAAGGAGATTGCAATCAGCATTCTCTACACCACCAATGCTGAAACTATGTGGAAAGACTTGAAGGAATGTTTTTCACAAGGTAATGATGCTCCTATTTTTCAACTAAAGAAATCCATTTCTGATTTTGTCTCAAGGAAATAATTCTATCAATGCTTACTATACTGCTCTCAAAGGACTTTGGGATGAGTTAGTTAATTTTGAATCAATTCCAGCATGTACTTGTAGTTGTAAATGTATGTTGTGCAAATTTATTTAATTCGCAAGTGCACGAATCAATTGTAGTTAATGGATTGCAAGTGCGAGATCGAACCCATAGAGAATTGTATTCTTGAAAGCAATTTTAAATCTAAATTAATTAAACCCTAGTCTAGTTCCAAATTTTTGAGAGATTTTTTTGTTTGAATGAAAAAGCAAAAGCATGAGCAATTTAAAGTGATTGAAATCTTATGACGAAGCACTAAGGTTTTGGAATCCGCACTCACAAATTCATAACAACATAATTTCATGATCTATAATATTCTCCAAAGTTCTCACATATAAATCTTAAGTTTGTTTTACTATTGCTTCAAAGAATTAATCAAAAGATCCCATGTATCCATTCATAACCCAAATCACAAAAGAAATCCAATATTCGATCAAATCATTAACTGATCCGTAAATCACAAGAAAATATCCAATCTTTATCAAAACATCAATTGTATCCAGAGAATAAATCACAATGGAAATCCAATTTTTAACAAAGAAAACCAAGCAATCAATTATATTGAATAATCTTAAATCATCAAGTGTATCCTTGAATCACAAAAGATATCCAAGAGTTATTCAATCCAATTGATTGGAAGTAAAACAATAGAGCAATTAAACCATTAAATTGGAAAATATTACATACATGAAACAAAGTTGCTAATCATAAGTGAGGCTTCATCTTCAACCTTAGTTGAAGGTTTAGCCTCTCATGTTATTGAAAGACAAAACAAAATTGATTGAATTCATAATGTAAAATCGAGTACTTACAAATAAGAATCACAAAGTAGAGATTCAAAAGTTAGGAAAACCTTAAACTCTCTTCTTTCTCCTCTGCAATCTTCAAATTCGTAGCCCCCTCAACTAATCTGATAATTCCCTATTTATAGACCTAAAACTTAGGGTTTTACAAGTTGAAATCGGATACAATTCGTCCAGGTTTGTACCATTTAATTACGGGACGATTTTGGAATAGTAAACGTCCGAATTAGGAAAATCCTATTTCACAATGAATTGTATTATTTTAAGTTAGCTTTCCAACGCCACTTGAATCACCTCAATCGAATATGTGAACAAAAAGTTATGGTCAAAATACTGAGATATGTAGAATCTGAATTTGAATCCAATTCGAAATTTTATCCAATCTTATCCTTAATCCGATTTACCCTTTTCTTGGATTTGGTTAAACTTAACCACATCATCTAGGTCTTCTCAAAGTATGTTTTCTTCCAAAAAGTAGTTTTTCTTCAACACATACAAAATACTAAAAACACAAAACTAACACAGAACATCAGATAATAACACAGCTAAAGGATTAACACAAGTAAATTAAGGGGTCCAAATATGCAATATTTGGCACACATCAATGTACTTGTGGAATTATGAAAACTAACATGGAGAATCGGGATAGGGATTATATTTTGCAATTCTTGATGGGGCTAAATGATTCTTATTCTCACATTTGTGGTCAACTTTTACTCACCGATCCTCTTCCCACAATGAATAAGGTTTTCTCTTTAATCATTCAAGAACATAGACAGAGAATGATTAAGTCTGCTTCGGTTAACCATAATTTATACCAAAACAGTGCTGCTCCAGTGTCTAGATCCCCTGTTTCATCAAACACTAACTGAAACCCCAAGCAATTTTTGAAAAAAGATCACCCTAGCTATAATCATTGTGGTATTGTTGGTCATACAATTGAGATGTGCTACAAAATCCATGTTTTTCCCTCTGGTTATAAGTTCACTAAGGGCAGAACAATAAGTGAATCTTTAGCTCATCAAGTTCAAACTCAAGATGATAGCTCATCCATGGTAATTGCAAATGCTCCTGAGTTTACTCAAGATCAGTACCAGTAAATTCTTGCTATGCGTAAGCGTCAGACACTTGACAATGCTTACTCTCATTCAGCACATCAAGTAGGTATCACTCCTGAAAATCATGACCGTTGTTTTTTAACATTACAGGTATACCTAAATCTTCTTCAATCAATCTTAGTTTTCTCAGTTTTGATTCAAAGTTTTCAGTTTTTTCATCATGCCACTTGTTAACTCCTGTTTCAATTACCCCTTCAAAATGGATAATTGATATAGGTGCAATTGATCACATGATATGTTCTATATCTTTGTTCACTTCAATCACTGCCAAAATACCAACAAATGTTAAACTTCCAAATGGCAAATTTGCTGTTGTTACTCATACTGGATAGTACAAATTTCAGCCAATCTCATCCTTAGAAATGTTTGTGTGGTCCATCATTTTCTTTCAATCTCTTATCTATTAGCAAACTTATTGTTGGGAATAGGATTGCAAATCAAAGTATTTATGTAGTGGAAGGAATCGAATTCCCATGCCAGGATCCTTTATGAAGAAAATGTGAAGAACTATTTAAAATTAAATTTCAAGAACGAAGAACACTTGGATATCAACGGCCATTCCTGGCTTTGGACAAAATTCTTTTTGCTTCTCTAAGAACATGTTCTTTGATGTTCAAGAACACGAAGAACAATTTCTTCTTTCTTCAAGGACATGAAAAATAAGTTCTTCTTTCTTTAAGAACACGAAGAATAAGTTCTTCTTTCTTAAAGAACACGAAGAACATATTCTTCTTTCTTCAAGAACACGAAGATCTTAGGGATATAAAGACCTCTAGATCTTCTCACCAATGGTTGATAATAACCAAGAGAGTGTGTGATCTTACTTGGCACTTCAAATCTTAAAATTTTGTTCTTCATGACTTAACACAAAGAACTAATATAATTTTAAGAGAGTTTCTGAAAACTATGTATCAAGATAACTTGGTTGAATGATTTGAGAGCCCGAGGCTCCTCTATATTTTTTGGCATAGTAGGGAGGCAGATAATTTGTTTTAAGCAATATGGGACAACTTGCAAAAGGAGACTCCTAGTCATACTAGGAGTAGCATGGACAGCTAGGGTTTAAACCCTATCTGAGTTTTAAACCCCAGCTGACTTATCCATGATCGTAGGGTCCATGGAGAATAAAACTTTAAAGGGAAAATTGCTAAGTCTTTAAGAAAAGTTAGAAAAGAGCATTCTGGAAGTAAGATCGAGCTCACCTTCTAGCGCTCGAGCGCATGTGTGCTCGATCCCAGGTGATCTGCGCTCGAGCGCACCCCATGACCACAAGCATACCACCAGCGCGCAAGCAATGCACCGCAAGAGAAGATTCACATGCCCGAGTGCGATTGAGCGCACTGGCCATGCGCTTCAGCGCACTCGCCTGATAGTTGGTGGCAAAGACTCCTTTTCCAAGCCAAATTGGGTTTTTAGTCTTATTTTGGGACTAGGAGACAAACCTACGATTTTTCTAGGATTACTAGGGCTTTTAGGACTCTCCTAAGCCTATAAATAGACTGCTATACATATACAATTTCGGAGATGAGTTTTGGGATACAATTTTGGAGACAAAATGAAATCCACAGCTTTTCTTTTAGTTTACTTTTTCTTTAGGTTTAGGTTTAGGTTTAGTTTCATAGTCCTATGGAGCTAAATTCTCAACTAAGGTTGGGGATGAAGCCTCACCGATGAAGAACAACATCGATTTATTGTAAGTTTTATTATTCCGATTTTATTGGTTTTATATTTTAATTATTTTACTTGTTTTCAATTGGGTTGAATGAATCTTAGATATCTTGTTGTGATTCAAGGATACACTTGAAGATTTAGGATAAGTTCACATGATAGATTGCTTGGTTTTATATGCCTAAAAATTGGATATCCCTTGTGATTTGTTTTTCGGATACATCTGGTGTTTCAATGAAATTTGGATTCCTCTTGTGATTTGTGCAATGAATGGATACATGGGATGATTTTGATTAATTGTCTGAAGTATAGTAAAACATACATAAGATTTAAATGTTAGAACTTCGGATTAATATCGATGAACATAAAGTATGTTGTTATGATTTGGTGAGTGTGGATTCCGCATCCTTAGTACCTTTATCTATTGATTTACATAGTTTATTTGTTTTATGTTTAGTCTTTTAATTTTTAAAACCAAATTCAAAAACCCTTTTGGAACTAGGTTAAGATTTAAATTGCACTTTCAAAAATACAATTCTCTAGCAGGATCAACCTCGCACTTGCAATCCATTGACTACAATCGATTCGTGCAGTTGCGAGTTAATATAATTTGCACAACACTGTTTGGATGACATGAATTGGGCATTTGAATAGAAGGAGTTTCTTTGGACTCACTTGCATTTTCATGTGTATAGTTTGAGCATATCATGATCTCGTGTTGTGTTTTTTGCTCATAGTGTATGTTTTTGACTTGAGCCTTCTATGTTCCTACTTTGATCTTTTGTACTCCCTTGTTTATACCTTTTGAGGATACAAGTGATGCCACTTTAGTTCCTTCCTTTTCCTTTTATGACAAAAATGAGGAGAATGTGTTTCGTCAAGATACTTCATGGGGAGAGGTTGCACATGTTGAGGGGGAGTTAACATTAGAGCCATTTTGTTATTGTTGTTTATTCTCTTTCCTTTTGTCATACCATATGAGTTGTTAATTTGGGGAGAATGTGTTCCATTTTGAATCCCTTTGACCACTCAGACAGAAAGGGGGAGAAGTATTGTGAAAGTGGGAACTTGTTTCATGCTTTGAATTTTGTAACTTGTTCACAATTACCTACCTAAATTAATAGGCAAATAACTGGATGTTTTACCCGCAAGTGCACAAGGTCAACATAGGAGTATAGTGTGCAAATACAGGGTCATTTCCATAAGGACTGTTGAATCTTGTCTTGAAATCAACTCCCAAAGTAAAATAAAACAAGAGATTGGATTTAAATTGATAATGATAAAAAGGTAGGGCTTTGATATCCACCACTAATTATATTAAGCTAATAAATTAATATGCCAATGTTTTGATCAAGTTATGTCTATCTAATGTTTGTCAACCTAAGGGCATGAATGTATACTCCTTAAGCTATAGATTTCCCTAAGCAATGAGTTAGGCATGGGTGTATACTCTAACTCTTTTCTTTCCTAAAGGATTTAGCATAGTGTATACTAAGTTGTTCTTTAGAAAAGCATATGTTCTATGAAAATCGACAAACATACGAGGCCTAGGGCATGGGTGTATACTCCCGGTCCCCCATGTTTATTAACCCAAGAACCCGGTGTGGATTACTTTTGTTACTTATGTTAAACCCAGGACTCGGTCATCCAAATTGATTTAACTAATTAGTCCATATCATATGCACATGTTGATTAGGCACACACATATGAGGAATTCATGAAACTATGTATTAATCAAGTTAGATATCATAACAAGGTCATCACAAAGGCGCCAATATTGAATATTAACAAAACATAACTAGTGCTTCAATCTAGCCCTACTAATAAAATTAGTTACACATAGAGTTGATGTTAAACATCTTCATAAAAGAAAAGAAAAGAAAGGAAAAGAATAAACCCGAAACTTGAAGGTGAAGAGCTCCTATTCTTTTCCTTACAAAGCATACCTACTCTAAAGGCTTAAGGGTCTATTTATAAGCTTTAGAAGTCCTTGACAAAGTAGTGAACCTAGGAATTTCATAGGGTTTCAAAACCTATTACAATTGGGAGCTGGAAAAACTTAATATGGAAATATTAGCAATCTGGCCGCAGCTTTGATGTGTCTACTGCGCAGGGGTGCGATCGATCGCAACCCGTGTGAGCTCGATCATAGGTCTGCGATCGAGCCTCTTCTGTTGTACGCTAGAGCGCTCGTGGCCTGCTTCATGCTGTGTCTTCTCTGGTACTGTGCTCGATCGCAGTGTCAGGGGCTCCCATTTTTACCATCTTCTCTCTTTGAGCCCAAATCTTCCAGATTTACTTCATTTTCTTCCGAAAGCCTACAAAAGTATGGAAAACACAAAAATGAATTAAAATGACCTAATTAACTAAAACCAAAGGGTTAAAACATGTAAGTTAAGGGCTGAAAATATGAATATTTTAGCACTTAACACACCCCCAAACTTACATATTGCTAGTCCCTTAGCAATACAAAACTAAGAACAAAAGTGAAAAACAAAGATCAAAATTCTTCCAACATGTAATGTCTCCATATCTCTAAATTTATTGAAATCTTTATTAGAATGAACAACTATGACATATTTATTTTTTTCTCTCTCTCTCTCTCTCTCTCTCTCTCTCTTTTTCCTTTTTTTTTTTTTTGGTCAGGTTGTGCAATGTTTGGTTCCCTTAAGCTTTCTAATTGACCCATGTAGTGAGTGTTAAGTCAATGACTCCCAAATAAGATAGTTTTAGGGCATTAGGTGTAGCGACACCCCTAAGTACCTGCTAATTCGAGTAAAAAAGGCTACAAAACCAAACTAACCATGACATTGATCAAATCCAAATTCTTCACCTTTCGACATGAACACTCAATACTTTGAGGCAAGAGGTCCAGTTACTCAGTGAAACACACATATTAGACCTCATGTCATACCTCACAGATTATGTGCTAATGTGCTTGTGAGATCAGATTAAACATGTGATTTTTCAACTGTCCTCAACAAGTAACCAAACTAACAGTTTCACTCATCAGATCATGTGTTCAAAATTTTAAGCTCACTGATGAATTCAAGCCACAATTCTTTTTAGAACTTAAAATTTTAGGGCAAGTATATTCTTCTTCTTCTTCTTCTTCTTCTTCTTCTTTTTATTTTATTTTATTTTATTTATTTATTTTTTTAAGTAAACAAACAAACACACAAACAAATAACTTGAAATTGGAACAAGGTGTGTGAACAATCATGTGTGCCCATACTCCCAAACTTAAATTACACATTGTCCCCAATGTGTCTAAGTAAAGGAAAGAGTGTACTCGAGAGATGGTCGACATGATCTTGGAAAGCATGGCTCATAGCACACCCCCAAACTTGAAGTGAAGCACACTTGACCCTAAAAAATAAGAAAACGCACAAACAAGTAAAAAGAAACAAAACAAAAATTAACTTAAAACACATTTAAACAAAATAAAAGGATAAACTATGGGGTGCCTCCCATGAGTGCTAAGTTTTACGTCTTCAGCCAGATGGTGGTCCCTGCTCAGTACTGTCCAGAACCTGATGCTCCTGTTGGTGGTGCAGCATTTTGGTCGGATTGGAGTGCCAAATCTTCATCTCTTGGTGCTAACTTTACTTCAAGATATGGCTTGACTCTGTGTCCATTGACTTTGAATGACAGGTCGGTCTGGAGGTTGTGAACCTCCAAAGCTCCATGAGGGAACACTTGTGTAACAAAGCAGGGCCTAGGCCATCTTGACTTAAGCTTTCCAGGAAAGAGTTTCAATCTTGAATTATAGATCAAAACCTTTTGTCCTACTTGAAACTCCTTCCTGACCAGTTGCTTGTCATGGTATGCTTTGGTACTGTCCTTGTAGATTTTGGCATTCTCATATGCTTCACGCTTCAGTTCCTCCAGTTCATTTAGTTGGAGCTTCCTTTTGTTACAAGCTTGCTTCATATCGAAGTTAAACTTCTTGATGGCCCAGTACACTTTGTGTTCCAATTCCACTGGTAGATGGCATGCTTTCCCAAAAACCAAACGATATGGAGACATACCGATAGGTGTCTTGTAAGCAGTCCTATAAGCCCATAGTGCATCATTTAGGCGTAGTGACTAATCCTTTCTATTGGGGTTCACTGTCCTTTCAAGGATACCTTTGATCTCTCTGTTGCTGATCTCCACTTGGCCACTGGTTTGGGGATGGTATGGAGTGCCAACCTTATGAGAGATGCCATACTTCTTTATCACAGAGGCAAAGGTATAGTTGTTGAAGTGGCTCCCCCATCTCTAATGATTGCCCTAGGTGTCCCAAATCTAGCAAAGATGTTTTCCTGCAAAAACTTCACAACCACTTTGTGATCATTAGTTCTTGAGGGGACAGCCTCGACCCATTTAGACACATAATCCACACCCACAAGAATATATAAATAACCGAATGAGTTAGGAAATGGTCCCATGAAGTCAGTACCTCAGACATCGTAGAGCTCTACAACTTGAATATTTTGCAGTGGCATTTGATTTATGGATGAGATGTTACCTGTCCTTTGGCATCTATTACAAGAGCTGCAAAACAAGAAAGCATCTTTAAACACATTAGGCCAATAAAAACCAGATTGTAATACCTTAAGCGCTATTCTCTTGGCCCCAAAGTGTCCACTACAAGCAAACTGATGACAGTGCTGCAAAATACTCAAGTGCTCTTCTTCTGGGGCAGACCTTCTAATGACTTGATAAGGGTAGAATTTGAACAAATAGGGGTCATCCCAATGGTATTGTCTAGATATGGATATTAACATTTTCCTTTCTTGGCTAGACATACTTGGAGGAAACACCTTGACAGTGATATAATTCACTATATCTGTATACCATGGGAGTTGGATATCAACTGCAAACAATTGCTCATCTGGAAAAATTTCATTCAAAGGGAGCTCATCTCCTTCCTCCTTGTGGAGTAATCTGGATATGTGATCCGTCACCACATTCTCACTGCCCTTCTTGTCTCTAATCTCAAGGTCAAATTCTTGTAGTAATAATACCCATCAAATCAATCTAGGTTTGGCATCTTTCATGGCAAACAAATATCTCAACGCAGCATGATTAGTGAATACAATAACCTTAGAAGCAATTAGGTACGACCTAAACTTCTTCAAAGCAAATATGACAGCTAATAATTTTTTCTCAATGGTAGAATAATTTAGCTGGGCATCATTCAATGTTCTAGAAGTGTAATAAATGGCATGAGGTACCTTCTTGATTCGTTGACCCAAGACAGCTCCTATGGCAAAGTCATTGGCATCACACATGAGCTCAAACGGTATACTTCAATCAGGTGCCCGCATGACTGGTGCAGATGTGAGCAGCTTTTTCAGTGTGTTGAAAGTAGTCATGCATTCTTTAGTCCATTCAAACTTGGCCTCCTTCCCTAGCAATGCACAGAGGGGTCTAGAGATCTTGGAGAAATCCTTGATGAACCTTCTATAGAATCTGGCATGTCCAAGAAAACTCCTAACCCCCTTTACTGTCAGAGGTGGGGGAAGTTTGGAGATGATATCTATCTTGGCCTTATCGACCTCAATGCCCTTGCTTGAAAGAGCATGACCCAATACAATGCCTTGTTGAACCATGAAATGGCATTTTTCCCAATTGAGCACTAGGTTGCATTCTTCACACCTCTTGAGAACATTCTTCAAATGGTGGAGGTATTCATCAAAACTAGACCCAAAAACACTAAATTCATCCATAAATACCTCAATGGTTTTCTCCACCATGTCTGAAAAAATGCTCATCATGCATCTCTGGAATGTGGCTGGGGTATTACATAAGCCAAATGGCATCCTTTTGTAGGCGAATGTGCCAAAAGGACATGTGAAGGTGGTCTTCTGATCTTCTGGTGCTATTGCAATCTGATTATAGCCACTGTACGCATCCAAGAAACAATAGTGGCCATGGCCAGCTAACCTCTCTAGCATTTGATCAATGAAAGGTAATGGAAAATGGTCTTTTCTGGTTACCTTGTTCAGTCTTCTGTAATCAATGCATACCCTCCACCCAGTGGTTACTCTTGTGGGTATCAGCTCATCATCTTTGTTCTTCACCACTATGATCCCACTCTTTTTTGGCACTACTTAGACTGGACTGACCCATTTATTGTCTGAGATGGGATAGATGATGCCCACATCTAGCAGTTTTAAGACCTCTGCCTTAACTACCTCCTTCATGTGAGGATTGAGTCTTCTCTGTGCATCCCTGGTTGGCTTTCCTTTGTCTTCAAGGAAGATCTAATGCATGCACTTAGCTGGACTTATTCCTTTGATGTCAGCAATGGTCCACCCCAAAGCGGTTTTATGTTCTCTAAGAATTCTCAACAGCTTTTCTTCTTCCCCACTACTCAGATTTGCAGCAATGACGACTGGTAGTGTCTTATTTTCTCCTAAGTATGCATATTTTAGGTGTTCTGGCAATTGCTTCAATTCCAGCTTGGGTGCCTGGACAATAGAAGGAATAAGAGAGGTATTGGTAGGCTCAAGAATCTCAAAGGGAGGAGTATACTTACTTGAGTATTTTGGAGAGGCCTCAAGGTGATGCACTGTTTCAATGATGTCATCAGTAACATCTTCAGGTTCTGGCTCAATGTCCTGCCTTGTGAAACTATGGGTGAGGGTGGCCTCCAACAGATCTTTATGTTGGTCCTGCAAAACTATCTCACTAACATCTTGGATCATACGAACATCAAAACATTCTAAATCTTCTTGAGGTAATTTCAATGCATCGAATATTTTGAACTCTATTGATGTGGTAGTTTTGTGACCAAAAATATCAATTATAAAATTACCACTCGCAATAGAACGAATCTCGTAGGATAGGGCTATAATGAGGGTGTCGAACCTCAAGGACTACAGGGGTTTAACTATCAAAATTTGAAAGATTAAAGTAACTTAATTCAAAAAAGAATGATTTGTTGTGTAATTTCAAAGTGCATGAAAATCAAGAGAGTAAATATATGAGAGAGAGAGAGAGAGAGAGAGAGAGAGAAAGAGAGTAGGGTATTGATTTCACCATGATCCGCACATCAATGGTTAACCATATTTAATTCTAGCAATTCATTCTATGCATGTTATAATTTAAACAAGAAAACATATGAAAATAATTTCATACACTCAACGGAATAGCATAACCCATCTTCGGTTGGCATGGATCGTCTACCTAAATTACACTAAACTAGGGTGTAGTACGATCCGTCTTTCCTAGGTATGATTTATCTAACCTTATTGATTGCATGCCAATTAAGAACCATTGTATAACCATCATTCTTATAATCACAGAAAATAAGAATGATTTGATTTCAATAATAGTAAAATAATTTCTAAGACAAGATAAGAATTTTACTAATATTGAATTGGAATTAAAGAACAATTGCATTTAAGATGAAGAACAGAAATCAATTGTAGCAATCCTCAGAGTTATACAATCAACATGCATAAATTGAAAAACTAGAAATTAAATACAATCAAACCGTTGTGCTTGGAAAGGGTTATATCAATACCCCAGAATTGGGTTTAGCCGCTCATGATCTTCGAAGCTTCACAGACAATTTACTGAAATTTAAACTCTAGAAAGCGGTGTGTCTGTTGACAATGTTTAGAGCCCTATTTATAGGCATTAGGAAAATCCTAAAAACCCTAGAAACCCTCATAAAACCGGAGGTCAGTCTCCCAGTCCAATTGGGAGATTGAAAACCAAATCCATGCTGGAAAAGGATTGCTGCTGTGCAATACACGCCTGAGTGCACTCTATCCGACGTTTTGTGTGCTCGAGCCTAGCTATTATGCGCACGAACGCTGGCATGCGCTCGATCCCTGGCCGCACTTGCGCTCGAGCTCAGGAGTAGCTGCGCTCGATCCAAGATCCAGAATGCCCAGCTTTTTGCCCTTTTAAACCCAATTTTCAATGGTTTGTCAAATAAGACCTACAACACAAAAATAAAACAAAATCAAACAAATAACAATGCTAAGGAATTAACATATGTAAAATAAGGGGCTTGAATGTGCAACATTCGGCGCTTATTATATATTGTCTTACCAGTTACCTTCATGCTCACAATATCCTTTTTCACACTTATTGTAGTATCAGCAGTTCACATAAAGTGTCTTCCGAAGATAATAGGTAAAGGTGATGGCATAGGGGATTCTTCCACATCCAATACAATGAAATCAGCAGGTAAAATAAATGTACCTACCTTTACCAAAACATCCTCAACTATACCTCTTAGTCTTTTGATGCTTTTGTCTGCCAATTGCAAGGTGATAGAGGTTGGTTGAAGCCCCCCCACTCCCAGCTTTTCATATACAGTGTAAGGCATGAAATTCACCCCTGCTCCTAGATCCAGTAGTGCCTTTTCAAAAGAATGGTCTCCTATCCTGCAAGGAATGGTAAAACTACCTGGATCTGTTAGCTTTGGTGGTAATTTTCTTAACAAGACTGCACTTACCTCTTCTGTTAATGCCACTGTCTCATACTCCTGAAACTTCCTTTTGTTAGTGCAACAATCCTTTAAAAATTTAGCATATGAAGGAATCTGTTTAATTGCATCTAATAAAGGAATGTTGATTTCTACTTTCCTCAAGGTCTCAAAAATATCCATGAGTTGCTTTTCTTTCTTTGGTTTGACTAATCTTTGAGGAAAGGGGGGGTGCATTTACCTTCTCCATTTTGTTTACCTTAGAAGTTGATGGTCCTTCTGGAGTTGCTTGAGGTGGCTCTTCAGTTCCAATGACTTTGCCATTCCTAAGAACTATGACTGCTTTCAACTGCTGGTGACCCCTTGGACTGGGTATTGTATGGGCTGGGATTTCGTCCTGCTTTCTTTCACTCAGCTCCTTTGCCATTTGTCCCATTTGTTTCCAATCTTTGAACAGTTTGCTTAGTCCTTTGAATGGACTCATGCTTGGCATTGGTTTGCTGCTGCTCATTCACAAATTGCCATTGTGAAGTCACCAGGGTGTGTATCATACTCTCCAGTTTGTTCAAATTTGACTCTTGAATTGGTTGGCTTCCTTGTTGGAATTCCTCTGCTGCCCTTGATGGTTCTGATTATTACTCCATGAGAAATCAGGGTGGTTTTGCCACCCTGGCTTGCAGGTGTTGGAGTATGGATTGTTCTTGTGGGGGTAATTGTTTTGTCCCACATAGTATGCTTGCTCCTGATCAGCAGATGAATATAAAGGGCAAGTTTCAGTAGTATGACCTACTTGAGAACATATGGCACATACCTGGAATTGGGTGGCTGGCTGACTGGGAGAAATGTTCTAAGTAGTCATGGAGTTTACAAGCATAGTTAATATCTTCCGCATGGCAACCATCTGATTTTGCACTCCGCTATTCTCTTCATTCATGCCTTTGCTCCCTACACCTTGCCTCCTTCTGGATGAGAATTGTTGGGTGTGTTCACTCAATATCTCAAAGATCCCTATGGCTTCCTCACTGCTCTTTTCCATCAGCATACCTCCACAAGCTGTATCAACAATACCCTTGTTAGTATCATCTAAACTTTCAAAGAAAATTTGTACCTAATCATCTTGAGGGATGTTGTGATGTGGGTATTTTAGAAGCAATGAATTGAAGTGATCCCATGCCTCAAAGAATAGATCTCCATCTTGTTGTTGGAACATTTGAAGTTCCCTTTTAAGTTGCCTTGTCTTTTGAGCTGGGAAAAACTTCTTCAGAAACTTGGTGGCTAATTCTTCCCAAGTATGGATGGAATCTACAAGCAAAGAACTATACCACAGTTTAGCATTATCTTTCAAAGAGAAAGGAAAGACAACTAACCTGAGTCTCTCTGGAGTTAGGCCTTGGACATGCTGCAACTTGCATAAATCAAAGATTTCTTTAAGATGCAAGTTGGGATCCTCAGTAGTTGTGCCTCTGAAGTGAGTCAATGCATTAAGGATTTGAGGAGAAATATAATAGTTGCCTTCCACCTCCAGTTGATATGAGGGTTGCTGGACGCTTGCTGGAACGAATGCCTGCTTCATCGGTCTCAGCACCGGTGGTGGATTTGCCTCTAATGGTCTTGGCCAAATTGGATTCTCTTGCCAATCTTCCATCTCAACAGAAAATATTTTTGACAAAAACAAAATTGAAATTTAAAAATTAAAATAACACAACTAAAGAATAATAATTTTAAACAAAATTCGCAGCAATCCCCGGCAACTGCAAAAACTTGTTGTTCACAATTACCTACCTAAATTAATAGGCAAATAATTGGATATTTTACCCGCAAGTGCACAAGGTCAACATAGTAGTATAGTGTGCAAATACGGGGTCATTCCCACAAGGACTGCTGAATCTTGTCTTAAAATCAATTCCCAAAGTAAAATAAAACAAGAGATTAGATTTAAATTGATAATGATAAAAAGGTAGGGCTTTGATATCCACCACTAATTATATTAAGCTAATAAATCAATATGCCAATGTTTTGATCAAGTTATGTCTATCTAATGTTTGTCAACCTAAGGGCATGGGTGTATGCTCCTTAAGCTATAGATTTCCCTAAGCAACGAGTTAGGCATGGGTGTATACTCTAACTCTTTTCTTTCCTAAAGGATTTAGGATGGTGTATACTAAGTTGTTCTTTAGAAAATCATATGTTCTATGAAAATCGACAAACACACAAGGCCTAGGGCATGTGTGTATACTCCCGGTTCTCTATGTTGATTAACCCAAGAACCCGGTGTGGATTACTTTTGTTACTTATATTAATCAAGTTAGATATCATAACAAGATCATCACAAAGACGCCAATATTGAATATTAACGAAACATAACTAGGGCTTCAATCTAGCCCTACTAATAAAATTAGTTACACATAGAGTTGATGTTAAACATCTTCATAAAAGATAAGAAAAGAAAGGAAAAGAATAAACTCAAAACTTGAACTTGAAGAGCTCCTATTCTTTTCCTTACAAAGTATACCTACTCTAGAGGCTTAACGGTCAATTTATAGGCTTTAGAAGTCCTTGACAAACTAGTAAGCCTAGGAATTTCGTAGGGTTTCAAAACCTATTACAATTGGGAGTTGGAAAACCCTAATATTAAAATATTAGCAATCTGGCCGCAGCTTTGATGTGTCTCCTACACACGGGTGTGATCGATCACAACCCATGTGCGCTCGATCGTAAGTCTGCGATCGAGCCTCTTCTGTTGTGCGCTCGTGGCCTATTTCATGTTGTGTCTTCTCTGGTACTGCGCTCGATCGTAGGGAACCTGTGATTGATCGCAGTGTCAGGGGCTCCAATTTTTACCATCTGCTCTCTTTGAGCCCAAATCTTCTAAATTTACTTCATTTTCTTCCAAAAGCCTACAAAAGTAGGGAAAACATAAAAAGGAATTAAAATGACCTAATTAACTAAAACCAAAGGATTAAAACATGTAAGTTAAGGGTTGAAAATATGAATATTTTAGCACTTAACATATCTCACAAGCATGGTCATGTGTGCTTCTCCTTTATTATGTTGTTTTGACTCGTGACTTTATAATTTGTATACAATATGGGTTGTATGTCTTTTATATTGTTCATGAACTCTTGTGTGATGTGCATATAATATGGTTTATATGTACTTCTCGTTGATTATATTGTCTTGACATTATGACTTGCATATAATATGGCTTGTGTGCCTTTTGTATTGTTCACACACTCTTGTGTGGTACATATAATATGGATTATAAGTTCTTCTCTTTGGTTTTGTGACTTACATATAACATGGGTTATATGCTTCTTCTATTGTGATATTTTGAGTTTATATATAACATGGGTTATATGTTTTTCTTGATACAAACTCATATGAGTAGGTTTTTAGATGATAGTGTTGGAGGTGTCTTCCACTGTATGTTTTAATGTTATGCTTGTAATGAGTTTGTTATTGTTTTTAAAGAACAGGTACATTAGCATATTCCATCAACCATAGTCTAGTAGTGGTTTGTTAGGCTGGGGTTGGGGCTGTAAATTGTTATTTACTTGTAATTGTTGTTATCTCTGATGTTTTTGGGTTTCGTCATTAAATAGCCAAATGGGGAGATTGTTAGGTTTAGTTTGGCCTTATTTAATGATCAAAACATTTGTTTGTAATTTCTCATTCTTCCCCAAGTGTAGGGTTAAGAGTGGATGTTTGGTAGAGTTCTTTGGCTTCCCCGCAGGATAGGGCGTCAGAACAGGCTCATAACGGGACTGTGTGAAGAGACTATTGTTTCCTTGTCAAGAGTGCCGTTAGGATGAGACATGTAACGGGGAGTTACTATTTCCTCGTAATGAGTTGCGCCTCAACAGGGCGTGTAAGGGAAGTTACTGTTTCCTCATCAAGAGTTGCATCTGGATGGGCATGTAACCGAATTGAAACTGAAGCGACTATTTCTCGCCAAAAGTCTCGTTAGGACAGGCTCATGATAGGCATTTAGATCGACTTTTTACTCTTTGCGTCTTAACGAGGATTAACTCCCCTTATGATGAGGATGATTCAAAATATCAGATTTTAGCCCTCCCGTCCTAACGGAAGATAATCCCTGTTAAGAAAGAAAGAAGTAAAATTACAGATCTATAAATACCTGTCTTATTTTCAGAACTCTTTGAACCTTTCCATTTCCATTTATACTCTTTTGAGTTTGGAAGGTCCCGGTAAAGAAAGGGTTGCTACTATCACTCATGGAAGTGATACCCTTCACCGTTGTTTGTACCAAGTAAGGCTGCCTAAAAAGCTTCATGCTGTCTCGCTTACTTGGGGTTTTTGTGATGATTTCAAACCATGACATACACATCACGCAACTGCAAAGAAGTCTACCAAAGGGTCGGTATGGAGATGCACTCAATGAACAAGGTCAGGACGGAGACAAGTTGGGAAGCTTGTTGTTCTTACTAAGTCTAGAGATCTTCCAGGGAATGAGTATCATCAAGTCTGTAACTCTGAATCTTCGTATAGTGATTTCCCAGGTTTGGCTGCCCCGGAGTGGTTTTTCCCTTTGATTGGTTCTAAGGGTTTTCCACGTCATCAACAAATCTTGTATTGCGGTTGTGTGGATGTTCTTTATTGTTGTGTTGGTTTATTATTAAGCATAGCTATTTATTTTCCTTATTTAAACTGCTTGCGCGTTTGATTTGGTTATATAAATTGCTTATGCATTCGATTTAGGGGTAGAACACGACCCCAGTGATCTATCAACGTCAATACATTGGGTGATCACATGAAACATTGTGGGAAAGCCTTTTTCAAGAGAGAATCCAAATCCTTTGTCAGAAAACAAAGAGTTAAGAAATTTCCCCTTGTTTTAGATTTTATGGATAATATTCTCAAAGTCTTAGGCCGAAGAATTTTGGTTGCCATACCAAAATATATACATGTGCTTTGTACAAGTATGGGAATAATGTAAAATCAGTGACTCAAGCATAAAGAAGTAGAGAATTAAGTGGCAGTATCCTTAGCTTTAATTCTGCTAAAAAATATTTCGTGAAGTAATCATAAGTCAACATTTAGTAAGTAAAAGGGATTAATTGTTTAGTAAAAAATATTTATTGGAGTGCAGTCACATCTATTTAATGGAATGAATTGTGATTAAAATATTATTGCGTAATAAATGTCAGGAAGACATGGTTACGAACATATTTAAGCCAATAATATTTTTCCCTCTAGCACCCTCACCAAGCTGATGTAATTTAACCATAATAAAATTTTCTTATTTATTGCACTAAATGTTTTATTTATTTAAAATATGGGTTAGAGAGATATGGTGTAGTGTGGCTTGGGATGAAACATAGAGGCTCAATGAGCATAAGTGGAACACATAAGACCAGGGAAAATTCCTTGGCCCTAGGCTAGGCGGCGCATGGACCAGGGAGATATTCTCCTTGGCCCATGTGGCATGTAGCATGGTGACTACAACAAAGCCCTAGGCATCCATGCTACTCTTAGTGCTCCTTGGAGTACTTTTTTGCCCCTGTGAAACTCTGCTTCCATGCTTAGCCTATAAATAGAGAAGAGCCTGAGCTCTCAAATCACTCATTCATCCTATCCAGTTCTCTTGATAATTGATTTTCAGAAACTCTCTAAAAATTAATAGTTCTTGTGTCAACTCACAAAGAATAAAAGTTTAAGATTTGAAGAGCCCACACTCCCTTGGTTGTTATCAGTCATTGGTGAGAAGATCTAGAGGTCTCATCATCCTTGAGATCTATCGTGTTATTAAAGAAATAAGAACTTGTTTTTCGTGTTCTTGAAGAAAGAAGAATTTGTTCTTCTTGTTCTTGAACAAGAAAGAACATGTTCTTGGAGAAGCAAAAGGAATTTTGCCCAAAGCCAGGAGTGGCCATTGATATCCAAGTAAGTGTTCTTCGTTCTTGCGCTTTAATTTTAAATAACAACTATGCTTCACATGTTCTTCATAAAAAGATATTGGGCATGAGAATTTGATTATTCCGCTATGGAAATATTTTGATTTGCAATCCTATTCCCAACAAGATCTTCGTCTTATGTTCCTTGTGCCTTAACACAAAATGAATCCCATTAAGACGTGATGACTGAAATTTCACATCTATAAGTTCCATTTCATGTAACACTGTTCGCTGTAGACTTTTTGAGTCTTTTTTTTTTTTTTTTTTTTTTTTTCAGAGTCTCAAGATTTTTCTCTAAGCAAATTTCTCGGTAGTTGGATTCTCGGAAGTTGCTATCCTTCTCTCAATGTGTTGATCGTTCCATCATCTACAACCAATCATTCTATATCTGTGAAGAAGTCTACTAGAGGGTCAGTGAGGAGAGTCACTCAACGAAGATGGTTAGCTAGGTGGCAAGCAAGGAAGCTTGTTGTCTTTTAGAGTATAAAGACTTGTAAGAGTTTGTTAAGTATTTGCAAATGTCTGTAATCTGGTTCTTCGTATAGTAATTTCCCAGGTTTGGTTGCCTCGGAGTAGTTTTTACTTTTGATTCGTCCAAAAGTTCTTACATTTCGCAAACAAGTTATTGTGCTATGATTGTGATGATTTAATCTTCACTGTGCATGTTTAATTGTTATTGTGTTATTGTCTGGATTTGTTGTTGTTGGAGGTACAACATGATCTTCTTGTTTTATCATGTTTAACTCGTAATTGCACCTTAATGGGTATTAGCAATGGATCCAACCCTTGACTATGGCATCACTTGAAGTGATGGCCGATAGGGGTGAAAATTTGGCCAGATAATAACCGCCCACATTTGCTATCCGTACTTAGCTGCTATCTGCACATGCGGATAGCAAAAACCAATATCGACAAATGCAGATGCAGATAGCGGGTTTAGGGTATGCGGATGCGAATAATAACCGCCTCTACATTTCCTTTATATATAATAGATATGTTTTTTTTTATATATTTACTACATATGTTGGATTTGTAATTTAGGTTTCTTAATTTGCTAGATTTGTAATGTTGGATTTCACAGCTGGGAAACTCTATTGATTTGTTATGATTTAATTGCCTTATATGTTCTTCCTTTATTATTTTTATCTTTTCAAATGTTTTTCTCGTCTCTAACTATAGATAATATAGGAAGTTAAATAATATATGAGATGGAATTTTTTTGGCAAAATGATTAGCAACTTTAATTTGAATAATAATGTCCAATTATATATATATATATATATATACTAGAAGCAAGCAAAAGTTAGTGAATTACAACTTCAAGGTCCAAAACACTCATTAACTCAAATGCAGATAACGGATAATAACTGCATGAATCGCACGACTGTGGATAGTAAAAGCAAGATACATATGTGTTGGGGATTGTGCCCTGAATCCCAATGATTTTTATATTTGTGTTGACCAAGTGAAATAAATTCCTTTTGAAATATGATCTTTAGATTTCTTGTTTCACTATTTTTCTCTTTAAGAAAGTGTCTTTAATCATTGGTGCTTAGAACAATTGGGGGAATGCTGGAATTTTTAAGCCCTAGGTTAAACTAGCGTATGGTCAATTTGATAGACACAACTAGTCAAACTTCCTTATATAGTTACCTAACAAAACTCACATTTAAAGTTAAGAATAAACTCAATTTAAGCTTAAATGTGCACAAAAGTTTAAGCATAGGAAAACTGTACCATATAAGCTTAGACTTTAGGTAACTACAAAACGAGTCCATTGAAACAATTATTCATCTCATGCATATTAGGAACATTCTAAGACTCAAGGAATTAAATCCATGAATAATGCACGAGAAATTAATGGACCATCAAGGTGCATATGACAAAATTATGAAGGAGGCAACTAAAACAAAATATTTTTGTCTTTTGAAAAAGAAAAATGCACACAAAAAGAAAAATGCAATGCATATACAAAAAAACAAAAATAAAAATGCAAAAGAAAGAAAAACAACATGCTCTAGGATATGCAAAACTATGCAAGAAAACCAATCCTATGCATGTTATTGACTCACCTAACTTTAGGTGAGATCATTACCACTCCCCCTTAAAGGGTGAATGGTATCATCTTTCTTAACCCACACTTGGGTAATCTTAGGTCTAGATTTGTGACTCTAATCAAATTCATCTAACCTTAATAATACTTATTTCATCATTATGAACAATGCCTCATAATCGTTCCTAGAATAGAAAATCTCACTTTTATACTTATGGGGTTTCAATTCAAAACAATTAGGTCGAATATGACCATCTTTGCCACAATGATGATAGGCGGGTACAAACCTTTGAGAAGGTTGTCTTTCATGCGGAGGGATGTATCTAGATTTCGATCTAGACAAACACAATGCTTTACCACCTTTCTCTTTCTTTGGAACAGCCTCTTTATTCCAAGGTCTTTGGTATTTCAACTGAAAATAGTTTGGTCTAATGTGACCAACAATCCCACAGTGGTGGCATGTAGGAACAAACTTAGCTTGAGTTTGTTTCCTTGATGGGGTCTTAGATTTGGGCATAACATAGTTATTCATGCAAGAAATTTTACTCTTATCCAAATAGACTATATTAGCCTTGACTTCATCTACTTTCACAAACAAAGTCTTCCTTTCAGAATTAGAAGCATGTGAAGTAGAGGCACCCAACCTATCAACAGTCATATTAGGCTTGTTTGAAACAAGTTCTTGAACACAAGATAAGCTTTTCAAATTAACTTTGGAGGATCTATGTGAAAGTTCCTTAGATTCATTCAAATCATTCTCAAGTGATATATTCTTTTCAACAAGCATAGAATTTTTAGATTTCAAAGAGTTAATTAAGGCATGTGATTCAGACAATTTAGTCGTCAAAGACTCTTTTTCATGCACAACATCTGTAAGCTTCTTAGAAACCTTTTTGTAAGAGTTGATCAATTTATTATACTCATCACAGAGGTTGTTGTACATTTCTTGAAGATCAACCTCTTCATCAGAATCAATGATACTAGATTGAGAAGTATTCACAGTAAAATGGAGTGAAGGATCTCACTCAGGAATTTAATCCTTCACGGAGTGAAACTGCTTTGATATCAATTGAAAGTAAATAGACATATTTCAAACACACCTAGAGGGGGGGTGAATAGATGTTTATCACAAAATATGCAGAATTAAAATATATGTAGCAATCAACAATCAATCACCAAAATATGAAAAGGAGTAAATCATGCAAACACATATATTTTGGTAACGAAGAGGAAACCTTTTAGAAATCATTCTAAAAGTAAAACCTCTTTGGGGCAGCCAAATCTAGGAAATCAATATAAGAAAATATTCCAAAGATTAAAGACAATAGGACACTTATAACTCTTTGTAACTTCTAGGCTCTGTAAGATCAACATGCCTCCAGCTTGTCTCCTAGCTCATAATATTCTTGAAGTGAATCTCCATTACCGGGTCCTCCGATTGACTTCTCAAATGTTGATTACACAATAACAAGTTCTCAACATATAAACACTCTAAGAGAGAAAAGCATACAAGCTTATACAACACAAACACTCTCTTAAGACACAAGGATTATGACACATGCACCTTAGGATGTTCTCTCAATTTTGTGCTTCTGCCCTTCCAAATCCTTAATAAACTGAACAACCCAAGTCTCATATATATAGGTAGCTTGGAGACAAGGTTTCAGCTGAGTTTGGTGAACTTGTTGATTGCGCGTTCGATCGGTGACTATAGGCATTCGAATGGCTGCTGTCCCACGTGTTGGAAGTGGGGATGAGGCTAGCCACTCTCCCTGGATTCCTACAAGCATTTACTCCATCAGTTGTCCACTGCACAACTACCATTCAAATGGTAAATGTTTCCGTTCGAACGCAGCGGACATAATGGCCAACAAGCCCATGTTTCCTGCAAGCATTCAAGGGCTGTTTGGTTAGGTGGGAACATGAGCTGTCCACTACGCAATTGTTGTTCAAACGGTGCAAGTCCTCGTTCAAACGCGGCTAGGTTAAATATCCTACTGACATGTAGAAACTCTAGCAATGAGTGTCTAAGTGTAAAACACTTAGCAAATCAGTTTCAACCACCTCCGTTCGAACGGCCTGCAAACGGCTTGCAAATAAAGCTCTTGAGTTTTAGTGCTGGACGGTTTCACATTCGAACGACTTATAAATAGAGCTCTTTGGATTTAGTACTAGAAGCTCCTTGTTTGAACGGCTGTAAACGGTCCTTCGAACGAACCACACTGCCTCTTTCTTTAGACACTTCAACCGAGAGGAATTCACATTTAGATCACCAAATTTAGCCAACAAAAGTACTAACAGACCGAACATTTGTCAGTAAGACCACCAAATGTTCACAACCAAAACCAAGAAACTATTGAGTAAATAGTACACCAAACATTAGCGAGGGGACCACGCCGAACATTTGTTGACCCAACTTTGACCCAATGAGTAATCACTGAACGTACGCCTGTAACCCTGAAACACTGTATACATAGTATATCGAACATTCGGCCATGGACCACTGAATGATCACTGCACTGCAGATAGTCATAGCAGTAATCCCTTATTTTCTAAGCCTACCAAAACCCCCTCCCCCTCCCACGACCCTCTAAACCCCAATCTGTCTTCTAAGCCCTAGAGAAACCTTGCTTGAGCATTTGGTGAGTTTTGAGGGAAGAGGGAAGATTTTCTTTGAAGTCTTGCTCAAGTGAGGTAATCTTCTTGACCTACTTCGTGTTTTACTTAGTTGTTACTCTGCTTAGATTGTATTCCATGGTTTGGTTGGAGTTTTTGAGGATTATATTGTCCTTCTAGGTTTTAACCTTGATTTTAGCATGATTTACCGTTGGGGAAAATTCACTTTACCCCCTTGAAGTTTTAGGAGTTTTTCAATTCGAACCCCAATAGTTAAAAATTGGCAATGTACTCCCTAATGTTTCAAAAATTTTCAATTCAGACCCTCTGTTACTAATTTTCATCTAATTGGTAGGAAATCATCTCACGTGCGTCTCACGTGGGATTTTGATGCCCTCTATTGCAATTTTGCCCTCATTAAAACCTATGAAATTATGTAATCACCCTCACTAAAACCTATGAAATTGAGGATAATTACATAATTTCATAGGTTTTAGTGAGGGCAAAATTGGAATAAAGGGCATCAAAATCCCACGTGAGACGCACGTGGGATGATTTCTGTCCAATTAGACGAAAATTAGTAACGGAGGCTCTGAATTGAAATTTTTTGAAACATTACGGGGTACATTGCCAATTTTAAACACTGGGATTTCAATTGAAAAACCCCTGAAACTTCAAGGGGGTAAAGTGAATTTAACCCTTTACCCATTTTATTATTGTTTAGCGTATTTCTTGTTGAGCGTATTTCTTGTTGCATGGTGATGTTATTTTGAACTAGAATATGTTAAGAATCATTCTTGTAACCTTAGAACCAGTTTAGAACTGTTTAGGAACCTATTTGGTCAAGATGGGATTTTTGCCCTGAACATTATGGCCGAATGTTCGGCCTCAAACCCAAACGTTGGCCTAGCTTGTTTTGCCGAATGTTCGCCTAGCTTGGCCGAATGTTCAAACATCAACCTCTATTTTTTTATGTCTTACGGTTATAGTTCGGTTTAGCTCGAACGTAGAACTAAAACGGCCTTTCACAGATTTGGAGAGTGTGGAACCACTGTGATTAGTGTCAAATATTGTATATTTGAGCCCCCTAATTTACATTTGTTAATCCTTTAGCCGTATTATAATCTAATGTTTTGTATTAGTTTTGTGTTTTTAGTGTTTTGTTAAAGGAAAAATTGTGGAGTAAAGGTGAAAAATGCAAAGTTTGGAAGAAAGCTGGAGAAAGTACCATCCGAGGAAGTGGGATCAAGCACACAACCTTGCGCTCTAGCCCAGCAGGGTTGCGCTCGAGCGCACCCACGTCCACGAGCAAGCATCAACGCACGAGCGCTGCGCCGCAGGAGGAAGATCTCATGCACGAGTGCAATCAAGCGCACTGTTGTGCCAAATACCCACATAAATTAATAGGCGAATACTTGGTATTTATGTTTTACTCACAAGTGCACAAGATTCAACGATAGTATAGGAGGCAAATACATCATTCCCACGATGATCGGTAACTTATGCTTAGATTTGATTTCCTATTTAATAATAGACTGTCACGAATAGAATTGAAACAAAGGAATAACATAAAAGATAAACGAAGACTAAAAAGGATTACGATTTTGATATCCACCACTAATCAGACTAATTAAGATAACAATATGCCAATATTCGAATCATACGGTATATTTAATGCTTGCCAACCTAAGGGCATGGTATCTACTCCTTTAGCTATTGATTTCCTTAAGCAACGACTAGGCATGGTATCTACTCCTTCAGCTATTGATTTTCTTAAGCAGCGAACTAGGCATGGTATCTACTCCTAGTTTCCAATGTTGGTTAAGCCAAGAACCCGTGATGGGGTTCTTTTGTCACTTTACTAAGCCCAAAACTCGGTCATCTAAATTGACTTAATTAACAAATCCATACCATATGCATATATGGAATTCAGTAAACCAGGAATTAATCAATTAAAATACCAAAGTATGTTTGAAGCAAAGGCGTAATTGAAATCCTAAAAAGACATGATTAGGGCTTCAATCTAGCCTTTATTAAAATATAAACTACATAACAAAATAAAAGGTGGAAGAGAAGAAAAACCCAAACTCCTCCTAATCTAGCCTTCAGTTCCTTTCCAGAGCTTGATCCTTTTTCTCCACATTTCCTAGAGGCTTAGAGGTCTATTTATAAGCTTAGGGAGGACCTAGGAACCCTAATATAATCGTAGGTTAGTTTACCAATCCAACTAGGAGACTGGAAACCTAAGCTGAGGTGGAAAAGGACACTTTCCTCATCTGAGCCACGCAAGTGCTCTCAATCCGAGGTTGGTGCGCTCGATCGCACTCCTGCGATCGATCCTTGTGTTGGGCTCTCAAATGTATGCTCGCTCACGCCTGCTTGATATATGATCGAGTGTTGGTGCGCTCGATCCTGGCTATCTTGCACTCGAGCCTAGATTGGCTGTGATCGATCTTATGGCTTCCAGCTATTTCCCAATTTGTCTTTTAAGTCTGAAATTTGTTGGAAACACTTGCTTTTCTTCAAAAACCCTAAAAACATAAAAAAACACAAAAAGTAAACAAAACATCAAATAATAACAAAACTAAGAGCTTAACATATGTAAATTAAGGGATTAAAATATGCATATTTTAACACTTATCACGCATTGGCCATGCGATTGAGCGCACTCGTCTGACAACTAAGTACCAGCGCTATTTTTAGGGTTTAAAACCCTAGAAACCCTTTTAAATAGACTGCTAAGTCTCAAGAAAAGTAGATTGGAGACTAAGTCCGAAATTTCACACCTTTTCTCACTTTTAGCTTTGTTTTTCTTTAGGTTTAAGATTTATTTTCATAGTTATGTGTAACTAAATTGTCAACTAAGGTTGAGGATGAAGCCTCACCGATGAAGAGCAACAATATTTTCATGTAAGTTAATATTATCCTACTTTATGGGTTTTAATATTTCAATTGTTCTACTTCAATTTAATTATTGAGATGATTCTTCGATATCTATTGTGATTTACAGATACACGTGATGATTTGAGATAATTTCATTTAATTGATTGTTCGGGTTTTCTTTTATCGAAATATTGGATATTGATTGTGTTTCGTTCTAAGGATACATTGATTTGGTTTAAACCGGATATCTTTTGTAATTTGTGCAAAGAATGGATTTATTGAATGATTTAATTAATTTTTGAAACGTAGTAGAACATACATAAGATTTTTAATGTGAGAACTTCGGATATATATTGATAAATATGAGAATGTGTTGCTATGATTTGGTGGGTGTGGATTCCAAAACCTTAGTGTTTTATCTTTCGATTAATTTAAGGGTTAAATACTAAATACCCCCCTGGGTTTCATTACTTTATTTTTTCTCTCCTAGTTTTTTATTTTTCTCACAGGAGGTCCCTGTGGTTTTGATAATAGACCAAATTAATCTTTTACTTGACCTCAGTGGGTATTTAGTATTTAACCCTTAATTTAACTTTGTTTAGTTCATGTTTTATTTTCGAAACCAAAAATCAAATCTTTTTCGAAACTAGGTTAAGGTTTAATTAGTTTAGATATAATTTGTTTTCCAAAACACAATTCCCTGTGGGATCGACCTCGCACTTGCGAAACCTATATTGCAAAACGATTCGTGCACTTGTGAGTACATTAAAATTCAACAATACACTGGAGTGATTTTTGGAGGTACTATATGACCTAGATGAGTATGAACTCACATGATACTAGTAATTATTTTCCCACATTACATGATTATTTTGTGTACCAAACATGCATTTTTACAACTCTCATGAAACACATTTTGATATGCCATGAACTCTACATTTTATAAAAATATGTTGCTTAATCAAGATAACGAATATGATAAGATTTGTAAGAGCATGCATGTAAAAGACAGATAAGATTAATTACATCATATGACATGGTACACTGGTACGTACCAGATAACGGCCATAGGCTTACTATACATGTGAAATCTATGGTCAAATGTGTTTGTGGATGTGTTATATGGGCTTTGGATCCAATGATTGTTTCGTGACCAGCGCAACCTTAATTTAGTGGGTCACTACAGGACGTATATCATTAGTAGCGTGGGCCACCCGAGATTAAACTTGGTCAGGCTGCTAGTGTTATGGACGGTAGCGTACAATAGCTGTGGCACCGGCATTGTATTACAAGTCTCTCGGGACAGTGCCAACCCTACTAAAAGGGGTAATATCCTGGGTAGATCGTACAGTTGAACTATTATCAATTCCCATGATTACATCATATATTATATCTATATTGCATCCATGAATAACTGTCATGTCACAATGCTCCAAAAATTTATCAACAACTGAGTTCATCATTAAAATGGCATAAGCATCATGTGCATTTTTACTCAGTAAGTCTTTAGACTAACCCTTGTATTCTTTCCCCTCCATTATGTATAATTGTACGGTTTAGCTAGCCTAGATTAGGATGGATCAGGGGAACCACTTAGTGGTTATGAAGGACTTGCTTCAGATAATTTTTGAAGACTTGGACCAAGTGTGGCTCTAGAGCATGCGAGATGTGGATGGGTCCGTTCATGGGGAGTTGCTAGAAATAATTAATTTTCGTGCTTTATTTAGTTAAATGTAGGGCTTAGTATTTAGAACAATTATCCTAGCTTGTATTATTATTTTGATGATTGGTTTTTAACCGATATATTTGGAGATTTAGTTATGTTATGATGCCTTATGTTTACTCTGGTTATTGTGGTTATGAACTTATGATTTTAGTTATTGCTATCTCTGTCCCGTAGTTAAAAGTCTTTCATTATAGTCTTTCTTAGGAGAAGTTATGATCATTGTATCTTGTTTCGTGAAGAATAAGGTTAAGAGACAAACCATGAAGTCAATTATTAGTTAATTGATTTCCACAGAGCGTTACACTTGTTCCTTGCGGAATATGCTTGTGAGACAAACCGTGAAGTTAATTACTATTTAATTAATTTCTGAGACGTTATATTCTGAGACCATGAACTCATATCTGTTGTGCAATTGTGTCACCCCCACAATTGCATAGATTTTGATAGAGGATAGGATGAAGAGGAAGAGGATCCATATGCATGCCCATATGGGATATTATGGACCTCCATTTTGTATTAGGCTAATTCTGGCTAATTCTGTTTCGCCTAACTTACGCTATGTATAAGTTATTTTGAAACTTTTTTGGTAATCGCCATGTGCCGCCAATGGCACTTTTGTTATGGCCTGTATATGTACCTACCTATTACTAAGACAGAACAATGCAAGTACCTATTTTAACTTAGATGGTTTATACACATCAGCTCTTTGTCTTAATTAAATGAGGTGCACCCCTAGGAAAATAATTTTATATTATTATACAGATCTGTCATTACTCTAATTTTAATCCCTTACATTCTATTTATGTTATTTTCAATTTTTAAATTAATATTATTTGGTATTAAGAAAGAGAAATGCTAAAGGCCCAACTTTTTTGCCCAACAAAAGTTCAACTTTTACCCTTTATTTTTTTTCTAAAAAAAACAAAATGAAAAATGGAAAAAATGTCTGAAGCAACCCTATCTATTTTTTGCCTTTCTTTTATTTAATATTTTTTTAAAAATGAAAAATAGTATTTTTCTTCATAATAATGACATTTTCTTGAAAAAAAAATGACATTATTATGAAAAAAATACCAATTTTCATTTTTAAAAAAATACCAAATAAAAGAAAGACAAAAAATAGATAGGGTTGCTTCAAACATTTTTTCCATTTTTTATTTTATTATATTTTTTAAAAATAAATAAGGCAAAAGTTGAACTTTTGTTGGGCAAAAAAGTTGGGTCCTTATCATTCCTCGTTAAGAAAACCTTTTGTACCATCAATAATTTTACAACATGTACTTATTAGTCATGGCTGCAGTCACCCTGGAACAATGACCTCTGGCTAGCGTCGTTACTAGCACTCACATGGGATCATATTCTACCTGTCTGCCTATTATGTTGACCAGTACGACAAAAGAACGAGAGAAAATATTGCAGACAACTCATTCAATGCGCTGCGATTTTGTCGTTTGATCTTCCATACAACTTTCATACGTTTTTTCCCCTCAGCTAAAATTTCACACACACAGAGGAACTTCATAAGGCGTTATTCAGAATCCAGGCTAAATAACGAAAGAGTAATCGCTGTGTATTAAATGCGACTGGACATTTTTGAGTTGTCGCACTTTTCCAAATATGTGGCTCTAAATTATTTTAGTCTGCGTGTTCGTATTCAGACCAATGAATGAATGAACTCTATCCGACAAACGCCAATTAATTTCTATCTTCGTTAGAATTGCCAGGGTAATTTATCTTTTATCCTGTCTTTTTGTCGGAAAAAGCAATAAGAGGATAGCAGATTCACTCTTCAACACTCGGTGTTTAATGGAGGACACTGGAACTGATATTATGGAAAACTAATTAGTAGGAAAGCACCAGCACCAGCAAAAAAAAAAAAAATTCTATGTAGGAGAAGTATATATATTACAAGCAGATGGAATGAAATCGTTGTTAAGAAGGTTGATTAATTCTAAAAGAAAACATACATTAAAAATAAAGATTTAAAAAGAAAAATAAATAAATAAATAGGTATTCAACAATGCCTGCATCTTAATTATATGTAGTAAGTGATGCAACTTTGGCTAAGTTCTACTGTAAAGTGCAGGTGCAGGTGACAGACAATCCAAGTGCAATAGCAAAAGTTCTTTCATGGTGAAACAGTAACGTTATTTGACCAAAGAAATTGCCTATCTTTTATAATTTCATTGGATGTAAGAAACTAACATCTGTCATTTAACAATCTTGTATTTTCCATCTTTGATGGCTTCCTAATTTGTCTGTATGAGATTAAGTAATTGCAAGATAATTTGCATTTCCAGCCTTGAATTTTATTAGCTCTTCTGTATGATGTACAAGATATATTATTTCACATGATGTTTATCATGTCTAAATCACGTTATTTTTCTGAATCTTGGTAATTATCAAATGTATTTTCAGGTTTTAAAAATTTGGTCAGGATGGTAATTTGTTCTTCCATCTTGTATTCAAGGATTCAATAGAGAAAGCGGTTGAAGGAGTTCTTATTTATGAGAACCATGTTAAAAGGAGCTGCTCCACTTTGTAGAAGTATTCCGCAAGTAAAAGTACTTAAGGGTTAGCAATTTTATATATATATATATATATATATATATATATATATATATTGACTTCATACACAACAAAAAATAGTGGGTTGGGATTTTTATAATTGAGATCGAGTCAAATCCCTCAGGTTAACTCATTTATCCCAAGTGTGACCGTAGAACTATACATATATATATATATATATATATATATATATATATATATATATATATTGCCAATTAAAAAGAAAAATCCTAAAAGGCTAAAATTCATTTAATACATTTTTAAATTCATATAAAATTCAAATGAATTAATTTTTTTCATTTAAAATCATTTACAAGTCGAAACGGGTCAAATTGGTCGTTTTTCCATCAACCCAATACGACTTATTTATTAAATGTGTTATGTAAGCTGGGTTGGGTTGGGTAAACCCAACATGAGCAATTTATTAAGTTGTTTATGTCCTGTTACCCACTTATTTAAATGGATTGAGTGAAGGTTGTGTCGGGATCCTATAGCTTTGAGGGAGCGCACACCAGAAAAAAGTTAATTCCTGAAACTTTTAACTTCAAAAGAAATATGGTTAGATTAAAATTAAAACACAGGTTTGTGTTACTTACATGATAATTCAGCTTCTCCTAAGTATGGAGGTGTAAAACTGTATAATTCTGGATAAAAATCTTCCTTCATGTTGAATAGTGATTCGAACATGATATTTTGTTCTTCACGTTCTTCGTGTTCTTGAAGAACTTGAAGTTTTTGAGGAATAAATTCATTCATTAGATATTTTCCTTGATGACTAAACATGACTGAGTATGATCTCACAAAATTATTGTCAAGAACTAGAGAATAACTGGAAGCAAAAGCTAAAGAAAATATTTCTCTCTTAACACTCTATTGTGTATTTTTGCTTTTCTATGGAATCCTTATTTATATATTCTGAATTACTTGAAGAAGTAGGAAAGGAAAACATAGGAATACAAGTGGGACTAGGATTACCAGTCCTCCTGGGTCTCACAAGGTGGCCGGGCAAGGGAGGAAAAACTCCTCCCTTGCCCCACAGCCATGGGGAGAAAATTCATTTTCTTTTGTTCACATGCTTGGGCTTTGGTTTTATCACTTAAGCCCAATGCTCTTTTAACTCTGCTTAAGCTTGTAGGATTATATCTTTTGAGCCCAAAGCTCTTGCCTAAGCCTATAGGCTATGGGAATTAAACACCTAAGCCCAATGATCATTTTAATTCATAAGCCCAATCATCTCCAAATAATTTAGCCACTTAAATAATAAATCTTTTTACCCATGTTTTATTTTCAAATAAATAAATCCATAACTGAGGCCGAAAACCAATAGTTAATTTACATTAGCACAAAGAGAGACTTAATGGAAAAAAATACAATTAGCTCCAATAGACCCATGACCCTGTCTCCCACATGGCCACAATATGTCATACAACACTATAAATCATTAAGTCATAATAAATAGGGTAAAATTCACTTAACCCTCTCAAACTATCACCCTAATGACAATCTACCCCCCCAAACTATCAATTATGACAATTTA
Source organism: Corylus avellana (assembly GCF_965113065.1). Classification (NCBI taxonomy): domain Eukaryota; kingdom Viridiplantae; phylum Streptophyta; class Magnoliopsida; order Fagales; family Betulaceae; genus Corylus; species Corylus avellana. The sequence goes on from NC_142498.1 coordinate 11,011,145, forward strand.
CCCCCCAAACTGCCAAAACAATGACAGTGTATCCCCCAATGCTAGCAAAATGAAGAAATTACCCCTACGTAATTTTTCAATAAGACAAATACCATTAAAATTTTGAAAAAGAAAAATAAAAATTTAGTATTTTTGTTTTTATTTTAGTAAGGGTAATTTTGTCATTTTCTTAAAATTGGGGTTACATTGTCATTGTTTTGGTAGTTTGAGGGGTAAATTGTCGCAATTGATAGTTTGGGGGTAGATTGTCTTTGGGTGGTAGTTTGAAGGGGTTAAGTGGACTTTACCCTAATAAATAACTATAACTGAATTCTAATTTGTATTTTTAATTTAAATGAATTAATTCCAATGACGTACTTATTTATAATATATTATTACTCTATGAAATCATTTTGTACTTGTTTACTGCCTCTTTTTCTAGAATAACTCATTTAATTACATGATTATTCTTATGTACACTTCATTACAAACCTTATACATTTGTAAGTTTATATGTTTGAATGATAGTAGGAGATATCTGGGATTGACTGTATATGTTTTATTTACTGTCCACAAGCAACCAGATTGTTCCTATGAGAATCAGTCATTTTTGTAAGATTTTCTGGTCTTCCAGCTCGTGATCTTGTCGCACCTCTCAAGAGACATTTCACATTTGTGTCGAGTCAAATTGAATTTTGGCATTTTATATGGGCAGTTTTTTTTTTTTTTTTGACATGTCCGCACAAAAGGGGAAAAAGGATTCGAACTAGTGACCTTCGCTTTATTATACATGGTTCCAGCTGATTGAACTACCTATTGGGGACGCGGGTTGTTTGAGTTGAATGGGTGTAGTCAAATTTGGGCTTCATTTAACAGCAATAGCCCAAGCCAAGAGTTGAAGAGTCCATTCAAATTTAGGATCAAAATTGTCAACATCCTTAACATCTATAACCTTTCCGGCTTTCCGATCCTGAGAAATCATGAACATCACAACCCAACTTCTATAAATAAAATTTGAATTTATAATTTAGCCAAATAACTAGATATAAAAATCAATCTACAAACTCTAACCAAACCGATTATCAGATTTGTGAGAGATTCCTCGGCTCAAGGGAAAGGGAGAGAGCTCAAATTTGAGAGAGAGCTTCATCGGCTCAAGGGAGAGGGTGAGAATTTTCTTAAGGGCTTAAAAACACCTTATAAATTAATAGAAAAAACTTCACAAAACTCCTCTAAACTTTCACGCGTTTTAAAATTATCCTTCTAAAGTTTAAAAACTCTCAATTTAGAGTATCGAATTTTCAAGTTTTTGCAATGTTCCACTTTGTAAGGATTTTTCATTAAATATTATAAAAATTCTCAAAATACTCATGTTTTTTATTATAAAAAAAAATAAAGAAAAAGTTGCAAAGATTGAGGTGTAGATATTTTTGCAAATTTCATTAAATCCCTGACCACGCCTGAATCTTTGCGATTTTTTTTTTTTTTTTTGTATTTTATGTTTTATAATAAAAAATATGGCTATTTTGAAAATTTTTACAAGATTTAACGGGAAATCGTAATGAAGAGATGACATTGAAAAAAATTGAAAGTTTAATATCGTAAATTGAGAGTTTTTAAACTTTAAGAATTAGTTTCAAAACACGTGAAAGTTCTAAGAGATTTTCTGAAGGTTTTCCTAATTAATAAATGCACAGGATATGGACATTCTTGTTATTTAAAAGAAAGTAAACAATCCCAAGGCAACCTCTCTAAAAGAGAATTCACATTCCTAACAAAAGAAGCTAGCTAGTGGATTAGGATCCCCAGGAATTGCACACCAGGTTTTTTTGTCAATTTGGACTGTCTAATTCATCCAATAGTCTAAAATGCGCCACGTGTCCCACTCAATATAAAATAATAAAATAATATTTAATTTGAAAAAATAAATGTAAAATAAAATAATTAAAAAATATGGGGTGGCTGGCCACCCCCAAGGGCCAGTTGGGGGTGGCTTCGGCCACCCCCATGGCCGTAGGGGGTCGTTCGGCCACCCCTTAGGGTCAAACCCATAAAATTGTTTTATTGGGGAGGTGGTTCGGGGTGGCCGAACCACCCCCTGAGGCCCTAGGGAGTGACTTGTTGAGCTGGGGTGGCAATTATTTTATTTTATATTTATTTTTTAAAAAAAATTAAATAATATTTTTTTATTTTATATTGGGTGGAACACGTGGCGAGTTTTAGACGGTTAGATAAAAATAAACAGTCCAAATTGACAAAAAAACTAGTGGGCAATCTCCTGATCCCTAGCTAGTGAAGGAATCCACAATGCCTTAAATATATGAGTCTCTTTCCCTTGAGTGCAACCAAACAAGGTATCCAAAATATAGCAATCAATATGTTTTTTTTGAAACCATTAGGTTGCCTTTGCCAAAAGTTTGGCTGGTAGATAAGAATATATATTAGTACTTACACAAGTTTAAAATGCTAAACAAGATTTAATTTTACACACAAAATAAAATTTACATGACTAAATTACTTTAATTAATACAAGGCCTGATCTTCTAGATTTCACTCATCCATCATAATACTATAATTAGCACACCAACCTAACTTGTAACCACCATAAGCATACAATAAAGACACTAGCTAAGCTATAATATTGCCATCTCCTTACGTACACTAAGTATCCATGAGCCAGAATCTACCACACATAGATTCATGTTACTACCATGAGCTCTTAAAACATTTTTCACTCCTTTGGCACCCAGCATCCATGCAACCCGTAGGGAAGGCCATATGGGAACTCTGCTCTGGCAATCTCTTTGAAGGTTGATCCATCTAACAACAATGCATATCCACTTCCAGCTTTCTGACTAATCATCGAGATCACAACACCTGCGATTAATTGGCCCAACTGTCTCATAAAAACATCAAATGGGGTTGGGCTTTATTGGGTGGAAATAATTGTTTGGGGGCCGGCCACCACCTCGGGCGAAAGCTCAAATTTTACCCGACCCATGTGAAGCCTTGTGCTTTTGCATGGTGTTTCCAAAATTTAGTTGGGACAAAGCCCCGAGTACCCCGATAAAACAAAAAAAAAAAAAACTTCACGTAATTTCTTTGAACTTTTATCGCTTTCGCAATCTCTTCTTGATGGTAATAAATTTTTAATTTAGTGTATCCAACTTTAAAAATTTTACAGTGTCCCCCTCTATTTGGATTTTCTATTAAATCCTAATGGAGGTCTTAGAAATTCTCAAAATACTAATTTGTCTTTTTTTTAAAAAAAATATTTAATTAAGGTAATTTTGTAATTTTATATTACTGGGGTAATTTCACCATTTTGTGGACTAATTTAATCTCAGACTCTCAGGAGATAGATGACATTGCAAACTTTTTAAAATACACTAAATTGAAAGTTATTAAATTTTAGAAGATAATTACAATAACGATCAACGTTGAGGGGTTTAAATTTTTTTTAAAAAACAATGGTGAAGGAATCAAGGATCAAACGTTGATGAGGAGGTGCATGGGACATATTATTGATTATAAACAACAGGACCTAAAAGTGATGAGACAGGCTTACCATCGTCTTCCCGTGTTGCCCCTGGGCGTGGAACAAAAAAGGGTTCCGATGGCACACCACCCTCCTCGTACCAGTTCTTCGCCTTCTTCTCTACTAAATCAAGCTGCAACAAAATTCATATCCTATTTAACACATATCTAAGCATATAAATAAATCATAGCTTATTGAAAAATCCATTACCATATATTTAACTCCGACCAATTCATAAAATAGAAAAAAAAAATAAAAAACTCCGAAACATTACCTTAGTGAGTGTATTGGGGAAATTGCATGGACGATGGGCTCCGCAAGCATAAGCATATCTGTACTTTTGGCCCAGATAGTTAGGGTTTATGCTACACATGTCCAGGCCCCTTCCATGCTCATCCGGGTCAAGTGCTGCCTCTAACTTCCCATAGGGACTCCCATCCAAGGGTATAATAAACCGTCCAACCCTGTCATATATATAAGAATAACTTCAAAACACTACCTCGATCAAGAAGCAGACACTTAAACTTGAAACATAAAAAAATAATATAATTATTTACCCAAAATAATTTTTCTTTTCTTATCAAAATACCTCCGTAAACAAAATATTCATGGACAAAACCATCGGAGCCGCCGTCTTGGTTGGCTGTGAAGGCTCTGGTGTCGAGGGCTCGGAGGTGGGTGGGGGTTAGATGGCGGGTGTTGAGTGTTGAGTGAAGATGAATAGAAAAATACATGAAATTGATTTGAATTAAAGATATATAGTGTTTTCATCTCTATTGTATTTGGTGTTTTTAAATGATGTGTCAAATTTCTATTGATGGTTATAAAATAGGATTTTACATCACATCCTGATAGAAGGGACTCTCCATAGAGTACCGTCACATGAACTTGTATGATTTATTTAATTAATAATGTTATTTAGTAGACAACTTTATAATTGTTATACACTTTGCTTAAAAATCAGTTTTTAAAATCATCACTTTAAAAAACAATTAAGAAATAGAATTCAAAAAGAAAAAAATAGAAATAAAGACCGATTTTCAATACAAAATTATTTTAATTGTATAGCAAGTTATTAAAAAACATTAATCTTTATTCAAAAGCAAAGATCGATCGAGTGTGGGGTCACATCTAGTCCGATTAATGATATATGGTTTGAAAGAGTCGAAGAAAAAATATATATATTTAAGTCAATGTCCGACATATATATTATGATAGATGCTGAACTTAAGACCAATTTTGACAGTATCACTTGATTATATAATATTGTATTATATTATCATTGTCCTTCGAATATTGCATTTGCATAGTCAGTCATGATTGTTGTGTCATGACACATATCATCATGTAATTATAATTATAGGCATCGTATAAATGGCCGACAGACATGTTTTCTAAAATCCAGCATGCCACGAAGGCAAGATTTTCGTGTGCTACTTGTTTAGGGCTCCCCTTCAATTCTAGGCCAATTTCTTGGATCAATCATTCTTTTATTTCTTTTATATTTTATATGTTATACTTACTGTCAGATGATTTTATTTGGTCGTCTTATGAGTTCTGATCACATATATTTGATTTTAGTATGCAATTAGTTAATCATACTTATAATCGTTTATTTTGCAAGAACGATAAAATAAATTAGTCATATTATTCATTATGAATAATATGTTAACAACAATTGAACGTAAAAATTTGACTAATAATTTTCATCTCAAAAAGTCAGAAGAATGATTTTTAAAGTAATTTTTTTAATATTTAATATAAAAAAATTATTTCATTAATATTTGAAATTAGAAAAAAGGCTCCATTTTAATTTTTTGCTTTAGCCTTTTCATTTTATTTTTCTGCTTTTTTTTTTTTTCTTTGAATTATATCATTATTATTTCTTAAACTGATGCTATGTGACGATATGTAGGGACTTTTGGCTGATAGAACAAGCAAATAAAGAGAGTTCATATATATATATATAAAAGAAAGTGCATGTATATATATTCTCAGATTAATCGTTGAAGAAAACAAAAATTGCTGTATTATATATATATATATATATATATATATATATATATGCACGTATGATCATATACCTAGCATCTGGTAATACATCTTCACCGTTGAATGCTCTGAGATTTTGCAATCTGAGCTTCTCCAGAATCGTTGTGTTGGCGTTGTGTTCACAACAATCGGCAACAATTGCTGTCACTCTCCCTTCTTCGTCTTCCGCTTCGTAAGCATTGATGAAGTGGAATGTAACGAATAAAGGCACTTCCACGCTGGCCACCTTCAAAACCACATGGCCATGTATCAAGAATCACATTTCACACACACACACATATATATATATATAGTGGAAGAGATCGAGCGTTGAACTTACAATTTTGCCACTAGCCTTACACATGATATGCACGAAGGCTTTGGAATCAGGGTGCCATTCAAATTTGTAAAGGGGTGTGGGCTCAGCCTTGAGCAAATTTTGGGCACAATACCTTAGTGGCATCTCAGGCACAACAACATAGTGCTCGGTCACCGGGAAAGAGTGGACCCACCCAGGTGCCGGGCCGTTCCGGCAATTCACCCGCCCAATAACCTTCCGCTCATTTGTCCCCGGCTCCATCCTCACCACCAAGTACCCCGGATTCACCAAATCCGGCAACAAAGTCAAGAATTCCTTATCCGTCACAATTGGGTGCGCCGAGTGTATTAGACCACCTAATGTGTCACTATACTCAAATTTCCCTTTTGTGTCCAATGTGTCCGGGTCGATCACTATTGAGCCCTTTTGTGTCTCCGTTAAGCAAACCACACGGCCATCACCCAACCTAACCACCCCAGTGTTAGCATTATCGGTTAGCGATGCACCGGAGAACAAGCTTGCAAGCTCCCCAACATATGCTAGGAAATTATCCGGCTTAGGAACCTCAGAGAATTCACGGTAACATAATTTTTTGTTCTTCTTTGCTGCCATGTAGGCTTCCGATTCGACTTGGCGGTGGCCGGCCACTAATCGGCCGTTCTCAAAGCAGAGCTTCACTAGGGTGGCGTAGCCATCAAAGAGGTGGCGGAACTCGTAGTTCCCAATGCCCCACATGCCCGGACCATTTCTTAGGTACGTTCCCCTCTGCATGTCAATTGATCCAATATATAACTGAAGATTAAAGGACGCTAAAGGCTAAATTATTATGAGAAGTTTTTATCATATATATATATATATAATTATTATACACGTCATCCGCATGAGAACTCCATTATGATATGAAGAAGAGAGGGGAGAATCAATGAGCATGACGACTAATAATAAATGAATCAAATATAATCAGATATAGAATATACGTAGTATATATCTCCCATTTCTGACGTTATATGGGGAAGGTGCTGTCATCAAATTAGTAGGTCTCCGTTTAAAGACAAACCTATCATGTTTCTTGTCTCCTTTGTTTGGAAGCTAGGAATCTGACGCTGATCATTAACCAAACTGAGAGAATTTATTTTTCTCTCAAATTGCAATTCTTCACATAAATCAGCATAAAAAGATTTTTGATACGAAGAAGTTGAATATATTAAACTTTTTATTTATTTTTAAAGCACCGTACTTATCCTGTTGACATGTGTCGCGCATATTTCATATATATTATGTAGATTGATGAAAACAAGTATATATACAAAAATAAAAAAAGAAATTAACAAAAAAAAAAAGAAAGAAAACGCCAGTTGTATGCGGAGATATATGTCATGGTTGAAGAAATAATTATAGACATACCAGCCAGAGTGGAATTTCTCCTTGTACAATCAACTCTCCTTCCCATCTCTCCTGCCTCACACTTGTCCACGCAACATGATTCCGTTTCACCACACTTTCAGTTTCCCATGACGGAGCAATTGTCGGCAACGGAGTTGCAACATTCGTAACCGTCAAGCGCCGAACATTGCGTTTCAGAGTAACGTTGCTACTCCCAAGGTAAACGCCACGATGACCGGACTTTTCCGGAAGCGCCACCACGGCTGGCAAAGTGGAGTTTCGTGTAGCCAAAAACTCCATGGAAGCCATGAAAGTGTAGGTGCAAAGATGTTTGAATGGTTTTGTTGTGTCGAGGACAAGTAAGAAGACAGGGGTGTGATGTATTTATAGGACGAGACAAAAGGTGTTAATTAACAGCGTTAGGAACTATATATGCTAATACATGTCGAAATCTTGACGGCTAGAATTCCCTTTCACTAGCGGACGCAGCTTACGTTATCAAAGTCGTAAGAGAATTTTAGAGAATGTGTTGGTAACTCCATCTCATTTGGACGGAGATTTTGTCAGAGCTACACATGAAAAATCTTACTCCTATACCTCACCCCAGGTGTGGGTTAACGATCATTTCAATTAGAGCAGTGGCAGAGCTAAGTTTTTGAGTTAGGAGGGTTACGAATATATATTTTTTTAATTATATAAAGTTGAAGAAAAATTAATTAAAATGATTAAAAAATATAAGTAAATAATTCAGCAAAATTTAATTATTATTAAAACATATAAATGTAACTTACAAACTTATTGTGTCACGTCTTGTGTTAATTTATTTAATTATCCTCGATGAGTCTTCATATCTTGAAATCGCTGCATGATATCTTCATTCCTAATAGTTTTGAATATATCATTCTCAATGTACGTGATGAGACAATCATTATTCTACTGATCTGTCATTCTGTTAATTAAATGATTTTTAATAATATTTATTGCTGAAAATGTTCTTTCAATAGTTGCTGTCGTAATTGGGAAAATCAATGACAATATTACTAATGAATAAACCAATGGTTGCACGCTATCTTTTTTCATGTCTACCATCTTTTCAGCTAGCTGTTTAATCTCTTTGAGTGTTGCGAATTCATCACTAGAATGCATGTCAATGATATATGTTTCAAGTTGGTTGTCCAAGGTGATAAGTTGAACTACTGAAAAATCATTCGAATAAAATTGATTTTAGAACAGTATAATAAAGCTCTACATGGTAATGATGTATAATTTTCATGCTTTGAGCTTTTCATCGTGATCAAAGTTGTTACAGGTTATCCATATTTAGGACAACAATATTGTTTTTGGTACAAAACACAGAAACTTCTTCAAATAAAGAGTTACATCCATCTTCTCTCATAGTTCGTAAACGCTTCTTTGAAACTTCAATCAACTTCATTGCATTCAAAATATCTTGATCTTTTTGTTGTAATGCTTAAAATAACTCATTTATAATTTCCAACATATTTTTCATCAAATATAAATTAAAAGCGAATTTAAAAGTCCGGAGCGATTGAATTAGTATATTTGCTTATGCTTTTTGTTGTAAATATAAACCATCTTCCATAATATCTTCAATCAATGATAGAAGAAAACATGAGAATAAGACTAACAACTACATCATAATGAGAACTCCAACGTGTATCTCTAAGTCTCTTTAGATTAATTTATTAATTTAAATTAGTACGAGTAGAAATTTCATTATAATACTTCCACAACTTCAGCAGTACGTTTTTCACGAAGTGAATCACGACATTTACCTTATGCTCTAACAACATTAAAAATACTATTACCCAAGCTTCAAAAAAAAAAAAAAAAAAGGTGGCAACTTGGATGTATTTTTTTAGTAACAACTAAAGTTAGTTGAAGCTTATATGCAAAGCAATGAGTGTTTTAAGTCCATTCAACTCACATTGCATATTTCTAGCTCTATCTTATCCTTATTCTCGCAATCTGCTAATACTTAAATGATGTTTGCTAAGCACTTACCCAATTGACATCTTCAAACTGCAGTTGTGGTATTACTAACATGCGTAATGCTTAAAAATCGTTCAATCACATGGCCTCGCTTATCTAGAAAATGCAAAACATTGCCTATTGTTCTTTAACAAATGTATCACAAAATTCATCAACTAGGAGAATAAATAACAAGTCTCCAAGATCTTTAAGAATAGTATCTAGTGTTTCACTTGCTGCAGCATTTCTTATTTCTTTTTGAATATTTAGCGTGGTCATTCAATGCTTTTTAGGAGCATGCCTTGTCAATTTTTTCATATGTTTCGCAAGAAGCCGCAACAATTCAAGAAAATTTCTTTGATTACTTGAGTCTTTAGATTCCTCATGGCCACGAAATGCTAATCCTTGTTGCTGTAAAAAACGAATACAATCAACTGATGCGTTCAAATGAGTTCTATATTTATTTTTTTGTTGATTTGATTACATGTCAAAAAATGTTGTGATGCTTTGTTTCTAGTTTAACAAAGCTTCAAATCTTTATTGAACTTGATTATGTGCACTATTATGAGCCCCACATGACTCTTTAACTTCTCTTTCTTTTTCTAATTTTTAAACCCTTAATAACAAACGAGTCTCCTTTTGCTTGATTTGCAGTGTCTGGTCTATAGAGATAACAATATAAGCAATACGCGGCATCTTTTGAAATGTTGTATTCCAACCAATCAAGAAATGCTTTGAACCATGCTAGATTAAAACGGTGGCATTTTTTCCCTTTTTTTTATTTTTTATTTTTTATTTTTTATGTTTTTTGTGGAGAATCATAGTTAATTGCTTGACAATGTCGTCTTTTGAGATATGCTCTTTAGATTTGATCTCTATCATTATGGTAATCATCATTTTTTTTTTCTTAAACAAGGATCTATTGCCAGGTTTGCTAAATTTACCTCAACATGAGTTCGTTTAAAATTTGATTAGAACTCGATAGAATCATTGAGTTCTCCTTAATCTCAGTATCTACAATTATATATTTCATACAATTATAATAGATAACAAATGTTATATATATAATTTATTGAAAAAAGAAAGTAAATACAAAATCTAATTAATGTAAAAATTTGATTACATACTTGTCGGGCCCAAAAAAAAAAAAAAAAAAAAAAAGCTAAGCAATTGAATTAAATTGTTGAAGGCTTGAAGTAGGAAGAAATATTGTAAAAGGAATCGCAAATCATTGAATTGTTGAATGGATTTGAAGAATGATAATGGATAATCGCAAAATAGCAATATAAGTAGCTCCAAGTCTATGATCGATATAAGTACATGCATTCTTTATGATTATTAGGTATCTTAGATTTGTCATTTTCGCCTTCCGTTACATTTATTCTTAGTATGTTAGAAAGGCGATCTCCTAGTTTTTGGGGCGTTATAATGCAACTGGTAAATGGGTTAATAATTGATTAATAAGATGCATCGTATGACATGATACAACGATACTTGTGGTATAATGGCCATGAGCTTACTATATAAACTTAATTCAATGGTCAAATGTGTGTTTGTTATATGAGCCTTGGACCCAATGGTTGTTCTTGACTGGCATAGTCATGTTTGATTGAAAGATCACTACAGGATGTACATCATTAGTAGCGTGGGGGACCACCTGAGATTAGACTCGGTTCGGCTACTAGTATTGGACAGTACCGTGCAATATCCGAGGAACTGATGTTGTATTACAGGTCCCTCGGGACAGAATCAACATTGTTGAGAATGGGTAATACTTCGGGTAGATCATGTATGATAGTTATGATCTAATTGTGACATGAGTTTTCACCATTAAAACTTATGGGCAATTGTCACTCGGATTACTGTTGGGAATTGTGCCCTGAATCCCAATAATTTTATATCTATGTTGACATTCAAATATTTGTAATGAATATATGTTATATTCACTAATTAAATGTTTTGATCATATGGCATATAAAATATATTTTACATGCTTATTATCAAAGCTCATCATAATTGTTCTGCATGTGAAAGGTCCTAGGATAACATTGAATATAGCTATGGGTGTGAGTAACGTAGTTATCACACATGGTCTTAGTCCATAATCCTTGTATCCTTAAATGTATAAAGTTCACAGTCGGTAAATGGAACTAGGCATTCCACTTTGAGAAAGACTGTTACACGTCGAATCTTGGCGATCTACCTTGATCAAGTGCAGCGGTGACTTCAAATTAATGTGTAGGGTGCTGAGACCCTAAGTCACTGAATGGACCAAGGAGTTGCCTTTCCACAAAGATACTGTCTATAAGGAAAGACAATAACTCCTTAAAGACTACTTACGACTTTGATTCTAAATCCAGAGGAAATTGTTGACTGAGATGTTTCATGTAGGTTGCTTTGATATATCAAAGAGTCAGACCTATCATCGATCGAAACAACCTCAATACATTGGGTGATCACATGAAACATTATAGGAAAGCCTTTTCAAATAAGGAATCCAAGATCCTTTGTCGGTGAACAAAGCAATAAGAAATTTCTCCTTGAGATAGATTTTATGGCCATTATTCTCAGAATCTCTATCTTTGAATTGTCACGAATTGAAATATTAAAAAGAAAATAAGAATAATGAAAGGGTTAGGGTTTTGACATCCACCACTAATCAGACTAATTAAGATAACAATATCCCAATGTTCTAATCAAACCGGTAGATTTAATGCTTGCCAACCTAAGGGCATGGTATCAACTCCTTAATCTATAGATCTCCCTAAGCAACAAATTAGGCATGGTATCTACTCTAATTCTTTCATTTCTTAAAGGATTTAGCATGGTATCTACTAAGTTATTCTTTAAAAAAGCATCAATCTATGGAAATCGATAAACACATAAAGCCTAGGGAATGGTATCTACTCTCGGTTCTCGATGTTGATTACTCCAAGAACCCGTGATAAGATTCTTTTGTCACTTTATTAAGCCTAGGACTAAGTAATCCAAATTAACTTAAATAACACATCCAAACATACGCATATGATGATCAAGCACATTCATATGAGAATTCAACTAACCAGAAAATAACCAATTAAATATACCAAAATATAATTGTAACAAAGGTGCCAATATTGAAATCCTAAAAAGACATGATTAAGGCTTCAATCTAGCCCCTAACAAAAGGTTGAGCTACACATAATTAAACTAAAACTAAAAATAAAAGGGAAAGAATAAACCGAAAATGCTTCTTGAAGTAGCCTCCAATTCCTCTCTCCAAGATTGTATATTTTTTCTGAAGGCTTACAGGTCTATTTATAGGGCTTAGGAAAACCCTAGAAGCTCTAGAAAACCAAGGAAAACTGTAGGTTTATCTTCTAGTACAATTACGATTTGGAAAACCTAATTTAAGGTGGAATAGGATCTTTCCGCATCTAGGTCACACGAGTGCACTCAATCCCAAGGTGGTGCGCTCGAGCTCATGCTTGCGATCGATCCCACTCTCTGCTGTGCTCGAGCACTGATGCACTCGATCCCTTGCTCTTTGCAGCTTTTTATCAAAATGCCCTTTAAGCTTGGAACTTTTCCTGAAATGCTTTCTTTTCTTCAAAAACCTAGAAAATGACAAAAAGCACAAAAACAAAGCAAAACATCACAAAATAACAAGACTAAGAGATTAACATATGTAAATTGAGGGGCTTAACCCCAAAACTTACATATTGCTAGTCCCTTAGCAATACGAATTTAAAAATAAAAAGAAAATAAAACAAAAACTACTCTACCTCCATTGTCGTAGGAAACACGATTGCATTTAGCATATGCAATAAGCATTTTTAACCCCTAGGCATCCCTAGTAGGACGAGTGAAGTCTCGTGAGGGTTTATTAAAAATGTTACCCACAAAAATTATGCAAAGTTCATGTTATCCAAAAGATTAAGGTATCACTCAAAACCATGTTTTTCATTCATTAGCATGCTTAAAAAGATAAACTCCATGTTCACAATGAATTGAAATTTTAAATTCTAACTACTTACAAAAGACAGGATAAGGCATCACAAGTTCAAAACAGTGTAAGGTAAACTAGCACATAATTATGAAGCTTCCAATTATTTCTAATGTCCAATGACTCAACACCTAAAAGTTCACTAGGACTCCCATCGGAATAAATAACGAAGACATAAATTTCTTTTCTTACTTTTCGATTAGGTTATGCAATGCTTAGTTCCCTTAAGCTTTCTAATTGACCCATGTAACGAGTGTTAAGCCAATGACTCTAAAATTAGATGGTTTTAGGGCATTAAGTGTAAAGACACCCCTATGGACTTACTAACTCGAGTCAAAAAGGCTACGAAATGAAAACTAGCCATAACATTAACCAAATCAAAATTTTCGCCTTTTGACGTGAACACTCATTGCCTAATGAGGCAAGAGGTCCAGTTACTCAATGAAAAGCTTAAAATGATCATTTTTTTTTTTCAAACCAATGCCAAAGTATCATCCAACAAGTCACCCATCTTCACCCAAGACATAGAAACATACACATCAGGCTCACCTGTCATACCTCACAAATGATGTGCTAGTGCGCTTGTGTCAAATCAAATCAAACAAGTGAATTCTCAATTGCCTAAAGTAACCAAGCTTAGAAACTCTATCATCCGATCATGTGTTCAAAATTTTAAACTCACCAATGAAATTCAAATCACAGTTTTCTAGAGCAACCAACTTTCAGGTATAACATGAACATTTATTTTCAAAATTTTGGACAAAGTGTGTGTGTGTGTCTCCCATACCCCCAAACTTAAATTACACATTACCCTCAATGTGTAGATAACATGGAAAGATCTTATCAGGGAGATGGAAAAACTGGCTAGAACAGGTATGGCTAATAATAGCATACCCCCAAACTTGAATGCAAGCACGCTTGTCCCTGAAAAAAAATTACTAAACAAAAGAAAAACAACAAAAAATAAAAATAAACAACAGAAAAAAAAGAAAAAAAAAAAAAGAGAATATGACATGGGGTTGCTTCCCTATGAGCACTAAGTTTAACGTCTTCAGCCAGATTGCTTTGACTTCTCTTGGTTTAAATTTGAAGCTCCAATCTTTTTTTCTCTTGCACCAAAAAGAATGAATTTTTCCTACAGCAGGGTGATTCCAAATGTCCACAGATCGGAGTAGATCACTCTACGTATTCTCAAACAATTTCTCATCCGAAAAGGAATCATGAACAGAAATAAAATGAGAAGAATACTCAAGCGGTTTTCTACCTCAATGGTTGTTGTGCCAAATACCCACCTAAATTAATAGGCAAATACTTGGTATTTTTTACTCATAAATACATAAGATCAAACGATAGTATAGCAGACAAATACGAGATCATTCCCACGAGGATTGGTGAATTATGTTTAGAAGTAATTTCCTATTTAATCATACAGATAAAATTCAATTGCCACTATTGAATTTAATATAAAGAAATAACATTAAAAATAAACTAAAACTAAAAAGGATTAGGGTTTTGATATCTACCACTAATCAGACTAGTTAAGATAACAATATGCCAATGTGCCAATCATACCGGTATATTTAATATTTGCCAACCTAAGGGCATGAGTGTATACTCTAATTCTTTTCTTTCTTAAAGGATTTCGCATGGGTGTATACTAAGTTGTTCTTTAAGAAAACATAAATCTGTGGAAATCGACAAACACATGAAGCCTAGGGCATGGGTGTATACTCCCAGTTCCCCATGTTGATTAATCCAAGAACTCGGCGTGAGATTCTTTTGTTACTCTTATTAAACCCAAGACTTGGTTATCCAAATTGAATTGATTAACTAATCTATACCACATGCATATGTTGATCAGGCAAACATATATGAAGAATTCAAAATAATAGGAATTAATAAAGTTAAATACACCAAAATATACTTATAGCAAAGGCGCCAATATTGAAATCCTAAAAAGACATGATTAGGGCTTCAATCTAGCTCAAATTAAAATATAAACTACATAGCAAAAATAAAAGGTGGAAGAGAAGAAAAACCCAAACTCCTCTTGATCTAGCCTTCAGTTCCTTTCCAGAGCTTGTGCGTCCTTCTCTACACTTTTTCCTAGAAGCTAAGAGGTCTATTTATAGGCCTTAGAAGAGTCCTAGAAGCCATAGTAATCCTAGGAAATTTGGGGTCCAGCCTCTTAGTCCAATTAGGATAAAGATAACCTAAGTCCAAATCGGAATAGAATTCGTCCAGATTTACGTTCTTATCTTTCAAGACAATTTGGGCATAGCGCAGGTCAGAATTTAGAAAATACAATTTCACAATAGTTTGTATAATTTTGAGTTAGCTTTCCAATGCCACTAGAATCACCTCAATCAGATATTTGAGCTGAAAGTTATGGTCAAAATACCGAGACGTGTGCAGAATCCAAATTTGAATTTAATCCGATTTTGACTCCAATTTGAGAAATTTCGATTTAATCCTTTCCTTTATTTGGCTAAACTTAACCAAATCTTCTAGGTCTTCCCAATTTGTCCTTTAAGCTCGGAACTTTTCCAAAAACGCTTTCTTTTCTTCCATGACCTATAAAACAAAGAAAATACAAAAATGAAATAAAATTGCACAAACTAACAAAACTAAGGAATTAACAAATATAAATTAAGGGGCTAAAATACATATATGTTAGCACTTATCAATGGTCTCTTTCTGCTCATCTCTTGATAATTCGGGAATAGGAGTTGATGTTGAAGAAGCCTCAGTGCACACTTCTTGTAGATCCCGTGGGACCTCAATTTTCTCCTCCTTCCTCTCTTCCACTTCTTCACTCCTCACTGTGATAGCTTGCTCATGACAGGAAGTACTCTCATCCTTCATGTAGTGTCCATTAGGATTGGCCTCCGACTAGCTTTGGGGCTGTTCTTCTTTAAGGATATTTGCTACTTTCTTGAGTTGAGTCTCTATCCTTGTAATGGATTTAGAGTGAGAGTTCTCCATCTCCTGTAAAGAGTTTACCATTTGATTAGACTCACTCAAGAAATTCAGCATCTTACATTTAAAATCAAAACCCGTCAGAAGAGACGGCTCCTCTTGGTATTGTTGAGGCAAATAGATGGGAGGTGGTTCCTCTTCATGAGCTTCTATCTTGACAATGGATTGCAGCAGTTGATTGTTAGCCTCAAATTTGCTAAGAAGATATGAAAAGTCATAACGCTTCAGAGGAGGTGGCTCCTCTTCGTATTGTTGAGGCCAATAGATGGGAGAGGCCTTCTCTTGAGCTTATATCTAGGCGTCAATGGATTGCAGCAGTTGATTATTATCCTCCATTTGGCTGAGAATAGCTGACACATTTTCTTTAAAGTCAGAACTCTTTGGAAGAGGTGGCTTGGCCTGATACTGCTGTTGTGGTTTGAGATTGATCATAGAACTGCAGATATGATTGATGGAGCAATTCATGAAATTGTGGAGCATGATTTACAGGAGCTTGAGCTTGACATGAGAGATGAGACTGGTGGCTCCATGCAGAGTATAAGTCATTCCTCGGTGTAGAGAACGGTGTGCTCATATGGGTGTTGGAATGTCTCCCCACATGAGTAAAATCATAAAAATAACAAAAAGAAATTAGAATAACAGAAAAAAATGAAATACTTACAGCCGGCCCAAGTGTTCTGAACTGGTGCGCCAAATCACACTGTTAAGTGCGCTCGATCGCACTTGTGCAAAGGTGTGTGTGTGCGTGGATGAGCTCGTGCATGCAGGGGCGCATAGGCGCTGGTACACTCGAGCGCACAGCGAGGTGCGCTTGATCGTACTCAGGCAGGGCAAAAACAGAAAAGAAATATAGCAGTTTCAGCGTTGCTACTTTGTGCTCAATCGCCCTGCAGTAGTGCGCTCGATCGCACCGCTTGAGAACGAAACCCAAATACCTGAAACCAGAAAACATAGATTAAGTTGAAATTAAAAAAATTAATAAACTAAGGGAAAAAAATTCTAAACAAAATTAAAAAATCCCCGGCAACAGCGCCAAAGGTATGGGTATTGTCTATATTTTGGAACTGTGAATCTTCGTTTAGTGGTTTCTTGGGTTTGGCAACCCCGTAATGGTTTTTACCTTGAGGTGCTCAAGGGTTTTCCACTTCGAAATCAAAATCTGTGTTGTGGTTTTGTTTGTTTATTTTTCCCCTGTGCATGCCTTTGGGCTTGATCATATGGGTTAGTTTTTCCTGTTGAATATTTTTGTTGTAAGAGGTAGAACACAATCCGTATAAACTTTCAAAGTCCTAACAGAGGGGTGTGAAATTCTTAAAATGCCCTCATTTTCTATTAAAAACTATATATATATATATATATAAATTTTTTTTTAAAAAAACAACTCCTGACCCATATGTTCAAGGTGGATCCAACCCACCCCCTTGTGACCCATGGGTCATATTATCATTATTATTATTATATTTTTTTTAAAAAAAGGTACCCACCGTGGAGTCACAAAAGTGACCCATGATGGGTCACCACGATGGGTAATAAGTGACCCTTCGTTGGGTCACTTTTTTTCTTTCTTGTTATATAATAATAATAATAATAATGATGATGATAATAATTTTTATTTGTAAATAAGGGTAAATTTAGAATTTTTAAAATTTTCAGGCTTATAAAGGTATTTTTACCCCTTCTACTGTCTAATTTAACTCCAACCTTTAACAAAAGGGTGATAATTGGAAAAAATCAAAAGATTGATATGTCAGAGTGAGAGTTTTTAAACTTTGTGGGGGTGTTTGCAAAAGGTGTGACATTTCAAGGGGTAAGTGAAGTTACTCCTTAATTTTAAGTACCAACTGTTCGTCACATGTTCTTCATAAAGGATTCTTGGCATGAGAATTTGATTATTTTGCTACGCAAATTTTGATTTGCAATCCTATTCCCAAAAAATACACCTAAAGTTCTTAAGAACCAAAACTATACTTTTACGGTGTAATAATTGAAGCAACATCCAATATATTTGTGAAAACACACATTTACTTCTGCTCTCATAATGGAAGCTCATTTCATACTCAACTGTAAGATTTACTTTCTAAGTCTTAGACTTAAGCAATATTTGCGGCTTGTCAGGTTATCCCTTTTAAAGGAAAGAAGTCAAGAGTTTGGTTTGCAGTATCAGGTTTTATTAGAATGACTATTTGGTTAGAAGCTCCAAGTCTATAAGTAATGATTATTCTTGCATACTTTATGATTTTTGGATATCTCAGATCTATTACTTTCACCTTCCGTTAATTACCAGTTAAAATTAAATACACAAGTTCATGATACTTACAATCGAATTCTGCCTCACTTAAGGATGTAGGGCTATATAACTCTCCTAGAAATTCTTCTTGCATGTTAAATGATGATGAACACGTTCTTGATGGTCTTTATTCAACTTTCATATATTTTCTTTGATGACTGAATAAAACTGTGAGTGTGGACTAACAAAGGTATTCTCAATTCTAGTGAATATCTAGAAGCATAGACTTGAGAAAATAAATTTTCTCACTTGTCCTTAATTCCAATTGGACACTAATCTGCAATTTATGTCCATGAAGCGAAACATCTATAGTTTCAACAAGGTAGGTAACTTATGAGAAAGATTTAATAGAACTTTTGTCTTATTAGATTCATGCCACCTTATTATCTCCCTAAGAGACTATCTCTAAGAGACATCTCTCCATTAAGATAACATTTGTGTCTCCTAAAGTAGCAAAACACTTAGGAGTTAACAACACTTTGTTATAGTATCTTTTACTTTTTAGGTAAACAACTATGACAACCTGTCAACAATCCATTCAATCAATGTCTGGAGTTTGACTATAGATAGTACATGTACATCATCATCAATGATTAAGATCTTATTTATACTATGCATTACCATTTTACTTGATATCCATTATATGCATGCGTTCACCAGAGTTTTGATCCAACATTTGTCTTTGTTGGATCAAATATGACATTCCAGTACCTAGATGCATGCATTAGTTCAAGAATGATTTTTTGCATCTTGCATATTACATGTGTTAGGTTTAGTTTGGCCTTATCTAATGATCAAAACATTTGTTTGTATTTTCCCATTCTTCTCCAAGTGTCTGGCTAAAGATTGGATGTTTGTTAGAGTTCTTTGCCTTCCCCGTTAGATGGGGTGTCAGAACGAGCTCGTGACAGCATTGAAGGAATGCCTCTGGATTCCTGTTAGGAACCCCATCAGGACGTACATGTAATAGGAAATTTCTGTTTCCTCATTAGAAGTCGCGTTAGAATGGGACATGTAACAGGAGGCTACAGGTTCCTTATCAAGAACCTCGTCAGAATGAGAGAAGTGATGAGAGCATTTCTCGTCAGGAAGCTCGTCAGAACGAGATAAGTGATGAGAGCATTTCTCCTTAGAACTGGACAAGTGACGAGAGCATTTCTTATCAGAACAGGACAAGTAACGAGAGCAAAATTGAAACCTCTGTTTTCTCGTCAAGAACCCTACGAAGACGGGACATGTAACGGGACCAAAGTTGGACTCCCTAGTTTCTCACCAGTTGGTGCGCCATGACTGGCTCGTGATGGGTATTTAGATCTATTTTTTTACTCTTTGTGTCCTAACGAGGATTAACTCCCATTATGACGGGAATGGCACAAAATATCAGATTTTGACCTTCCCATCCTAACGGAAGAAAATCCCCGTTAAGACGGAAATAAGTAAAACTGTAGATCTATAAATACCTGTCTTATTTCTGCAGAACTCTTTGAGCCTCTCAATTTCCATTTATGCTCCTTTGAGCTTGGAGATTCCCAGTGAAGAAAGGGTTGCTACTATCACTCATGGAAGTGATACCCTTTACCGTTTTGTATACCAAGTAAGGCTGCCTAAACAGCTTCATGCTCTCTTGCCTACTTGGGGTTTTTGTTTTTGCCATTTTCAAACCACACCATACTCATCACTCAACCACAAAGAAGTCTACCGAAGGGTCAGTAAGGAGATGCACTGCATGAAGGTGGTCACGATGGGGACAAGTTGGGATGTTTGTTGTTCTTATAAGTCTAGAGATCCTTCAGGAAGTGAGTATTGTCTAGTCTGTAACTATGAATCTTCATATAGTGATTTTCTAGGTTTGGCTGCCTCAGAGTGGTTTTTTCCTTGACGTACTCAAAGGGTTTTCCACTTCATCAACAAAATCTTGTGTTGTGGTTTTGTGAATGTTCATTTTTATGTGTTGGTTTATTATTGAGCATAGTGTTTTATTTTCATTATATAAATCACTTATGCATTTGATTTGGGGGTAGAATACAATCCTCGTTGTTCTTTCAATTGGTATCAGAGAAGGTTCGCTCGGTTTAGACTCACGTCTTAAGTGTGTTGGATGACCCCCACTGTTTTGGGACGATCTACCTTTGTTCCGAGTGCTCCTTCCATTTTCATTGTAAGTGATTTTGCACTTTGGAGGTTTGTTTAAGAGCCATGTTTAAGAGGTTCATTTGCCCATTTTTCATTAACATGGCTAGAGGAGCTATTGTATATCTTATTACATTCTAGTGCATGTTTTGGGTATTTTTGTTTTGTTTACTTTTGTGCCCTGTTTTTACGAGTTTTTTATTTTTATTTTTTATTTATTTATTTTTTCTCTTGTTGGGTTTTTAAGTTTTTGGTTGTTGTGGTTCTTTCTTTAGGAGTGCTCTCTTCCTAGATCTTGTTGAGCACTTTCTTCAAACACTTATTGTGCTCTTTATGAATCTCTCATTACTAATCTGTGTTATACAGGTTATTGAAGTTGTCTTATATGATGGTTTGAGAGTTTGTGTGTGTGCTTTGATGCTTATGTTCATTCTAAGCCTTGTCATATTTATGCACACTATTTTCACAAGTTTTGAGGGATTTTACATCTGTTAGTTTGGGCAAAAACTTTTATGAGTATTTTTGGTTTTCCCTGTGCAAATTGGCCTTGCAAGTCAACCTCAAAACTTAATTTTTCATGGCATCACTCTTTCAATGACAAGCAAAATATGATCAAAGATCAAATTTTTAACAAAATTGTGACTAAACAAATTCTTATAAATTTGCTTTTGAAATCCTTATAGAAAGAGCTGGTGTCATAATCATTGCGGAAAAAGGTGAAACACTCACGAGATTTAACTTGTATAAATTCTCTTGGACAATTGAAGAGGAATGGGTGTATGACTTTTTATTAAAGTTGAGGAAAAAGGGTTTAATTTTTGCATTAAGAGTTGCCATTTTTCTTATGAGATGTGATTGCTCCATGCCTATGTGGCTTGTGACCTCTCTTGTGAAATGTTTCGCACACTTCACTATGACATGTTT
Source organism: Corylus avellana (assembly GCF_965113065.1). Lineage (NCBI taxonomy): Eukaryota > Viridiplantae > Streptophyta > Magnoliopsida > Fagales > Betulaceae > Corylus > Corylus avellana. Next base: position 11,032,692 of record NC_142498.1, read on the forward strand.
TAGCATGTTCATTTGTATCATTTTTATAATCATGTTTTTGATAAACCATCATGTTCGTTCATACTTGGACTAAACTGAAGTTCATGTTAGTTTTTGATGAGATAGTTTCTCTCATGTTTTAATAAGTGATTGTTGTATGTGCTCAAGTTGATTGGGTGACAAAATTTGAGCTTGTTTGGTTTTAAAAAGGAAAAGGAAGGGTGAAGATGATTGTTTCTTGACACTCTATTTTCGTTTATGAAAATTGTTGTTGCTTCACTCAAGTTCTATCTCCCAAGGGATTTTCTGTTTAATCTCTGATCTGCTGTTTGGTCCTTCTTGAAGGTATATGTCTTATATGATTCTTGTGCATTTTGGTACACATTGTGACTGTAATCGGTGATCTCATTCATATGATTATCACAAGTATGTTCTTGTGTTGTTTTGAAAAGGGTATATGTTTTTCTTGAAAAGCAAAATATGTTGTTTTTCAAAACATGATTGAGATGTGTTTCTCTTCACTCTTTGTCTTTCTCTCAACAAAATTTGTGCTTGTTTCAAAACCTTTTTGTTGATTGTATGTGCTTGCATTTAGAGTCTTGATTATGTCTTGAATCTCTTTATGCCTTCTAGAATCCTAATGTGCATACTTTTCTGGTTTGGATATCCCTCCTTGAAGGTGGTTGTTGGTTGTGTCCCTCACCTTCCTGTGCTAGGATGAGTTGTCGTATTAATCTAGTTGCTCATAGGTTGTCTGGATTGTATTCTCGTAGTTCCTTGCAGGAAAGTTGTCTTTTCCTTCATTCCCAAGAGCAAGAGTGGAAGTTGGTCCTACGCCTCCTATGGGTACTTATAAAGTTGAAGTTGTATTTGCCAAGAGATTTGTGACTGGCAGTGACTGAGCTATGATCCTTTCCAAGAAGCTCAATCGAGAAAAGAGGTAAACGTTGCCTTGACTTTAATCTTTTCATTCACACACAGGCAATTGTCTTTGTTTGTGCACCACCCTTTGCTTAGGTGATTGATTTCCTTTATGATTGCAGTATGTTGTGTCTTTGCATGCCTCTTGTTTTATCCTTCTTGTCTATTGCATGCTCGTTATCCCCTTGTTTATGATTGTTGAAATTTGGATAAACCTTTGGTTATTCACTTTTATTTTTTTTTTGGGATTTTTTTGTATAGTCTTGTGCATGTGCCTTTTGTTTTTAAATGTTTTGGGCTCCTCGACTCACATGCTCATATGTTTCAGATGTACGATTGGCATTTCATGTTCTTGTCTTGCACATTTGATACTCCTCTTTGAATTTGTTTTTAAGGAGAATATAGGGTTCACAGTTTATGATTGTGGATCTTCCATACTTTAGCATGTTTGGGTTGTTTTGAAACTGCATTTTCACATACAGTGTATCTTGATAACATGTTAATTTGTTTCTTGCTTCTCCCATTACATATTCCCATAATATGTGAAATTGGTGACAATTGCCCTTTTGATTGTGTGTTGAGTTTTTGCAATTGTTCTTTGACATGTTGTGACTGTGGGTTTGTGGTCTTGATGGTTTGTGCTTTAGAATTGTAAATGACTTGTTAGTTGTGCTAATTTTTTGTTTTCATGCATCTCAACCTTGTTTGGATGAAATGAATTGGGCATTTGAATAGGATTTTCTTTGGACTCACTTGCACTTTCATGTGTTTAGTTTGACCATTTCATGCTCTCATGTTGTGTTGTGTGCTCATAGTGTATGTCTTGACTTGAGCCTTTTTTGTTCCTACTATGGTCTTTTGCAACCCTCCTAATTTATACCTTCCAATGATACAAGTGATGCCACTTGAAGCTCCTTCCTCGTCTTTTATGATAAAATTGGGAGAATGTTGTGTGTTGGAATACTTGTTAGGGAGAGGTTGCTCATGTTAAGGGGGAGTTAACATTAGAGCTGTTTTGTTTTTCTGGAATCTTTCATATCTCTTGTTGTCTTTGACATATTTTGTTAGATATTTTGGCTTGATATGCCTTTATGACGCATGCTTGTTTCTATGTGGCACTTTGTTTAAAATACTTTCACATGTGTCATTCTTAGTGTTATTTATTCTCTTTCCTGTTGTCTTTTGAGTTGTTAATTTGAGGAGAATGTGTTTCATTTTGTATCCCTTTGACCATTCAGACAAAAAGGGGGAGAGTATTTTGTGTGAAGGGGGAACTTGCACTTTTTGTTGACTTGTTTAGGTGCTTTGATCTTGGTATCTCACAAACAAAGATTCTTTTGATTCTTTGATCTTGGTATCTCACAAACAAAGATTCGTTTGATGCTTTGCTCTATGTATCTGAACTTGCTTGTTGTTGACTTGTTTGGTGCTTTGATCTTTGTATCTCACAAACAAGGTTTTGTTTGGTGCTTTGATTTCTGTATCTTGCTTCTTGTTGACTTGTTTGGTGCTGTGATCTTTGTATCTCACAAACAAGGTTTTGTTTGGTGTTTTGATTTCTGTATCTTGCTTCTTGTTGACTTATTTGGTGCTTTGATCTATGTATCTCACAAAGAAGGTTTTGTTTAGTACTTTGATCTTTGTATCTCACAAACAAGGTTTTGTGTTCCTTTCTTTTATTGGCATGTTGCCTTGTATTCTGCAGTTCTTCTCTTGTTGGCATGTTGCCTTGTTCGTTCTTCTCGTGTTGGTGTGTTGCCTTCTCTTGGTGGCGTGTTGCCTTGTTTGTTCTTTTCTTGTTATTGTGGGTTTGCATATAACATGGGTTATATATTCTTTCTTGATACAAACTCATGTAAGTGGTTATTAGATGATAGTGTTGGAGATGTCTCCCACTTTTTTTTTAATGCTATGCTTGTAATGAGTTTGTTATTGTTTTCTGAGAATAGGTACATTAACATATTTCATCAACCAAAGTCTAGTAGTGGTTTGTTAGGTTGAAGTTGGGGTTGTACATTGTTATTTACTTGTAATTGTTGTTATCTTTGATGTTTTTGGGTTTTGTCATTCAATGGCCAAAGGGGGAGATTGTTAGGTCGAATTTGGCCTTATTCAATTAGCAAAACATGTGTTTATAATTTCTCATTCCTTCCCTTGTGTTAAGGTGAAGATTGGAGATGTTTAGAGTTTTGTCATTAAATGGCTAAAGGGAGAGATTGTTAGGTTTAGTTTGGCCTTATTTAATGAACAAAACATTTGTTTGTATTTTCCCATTCTTCCCCAAGTGTCGGAGTGAAGATTGGATGTTTGTTAGATTTCTTAGCCTTCCCTGTTAGATGGGGCGTCAGAACGAGCTCGTGATAGCACTGAAGGAGTGTCTTTAGTTTCCTGTCAGGATCCCCATCAGGACGGACATGTAATGAGAAGTTTCTGTTCCTCATCAGAAATCGCATTAGAACGGGACATGTAATAGGAGGCTATTGGTTCCTTGTCAGGAACCTCAACAGAACGGGACAAGTGATGAGAGCATTTCTCGTCAGGAAGCTCGTCAGAACGAGACAAGGGACGAGATCATTTCTCATCAAAACGGGACAAGTAACAAAAGCAAAATTGAAGCCTATATTTTCTTGTCATGAACCCCATGAGGACGGGACATGTAACAGGACCAAAGTTGGACTCCCTAGTTTCCCGTCAGCTGGTGCATCATGACGGGCTCATGATGGGTATTTAGATCTATTTTTTTTCTCTAACTCCCGTTATGATGAGAATGGTTCAAAATATCAGATTTTGACCTTCTTGTCCTAATGGAAGAAAATCCATGTTAAGGTGGAAATAAGTAAAACTGTAGATCTATACATACCTGTCTTATTTATGCAAAACTCTTTAAACCTCTCCATTTCCATTTATGCTCCTTTGAGCTTGAAGGTTCTAGTGAAGAAAGGGTTGATACTATCATTCATGGAAGTGATACCCTTCACTATTTTGTGTACCAAGTAAGGCTACCTAAACAGCTTCGTGCTTTCTCGCCTACTTAGGGTTTTTGTTTTTGCCTTTTTCAAACCACACCATACATGTCATTCAACCGCAAAGAAGTCTATCGAAGGGTTGGTAAGGAAATGCACTGCATGAGGGTGGTCACGATGGAGACAAGCTGGGATGCTTGTTGTTCTTACAAGTCTAGAGGTCCTCTAGGGAGTGAGTATTATCTGCTCTGTTACTGTGAATATTCATATAGTGATTTTCTAGGTTTGACAGCCCCATAATGGTTTTTCCTTTTAGGTGCTCAAAGGGTTTTCCACTTAGTCAACATCTTGTGTTCTGGTTGTGTGAATGTTCGTTTTTTTTTTTTTTTTTTGTGTTGGTTTATTATTAAGCATAGCATGATGAGAATCAACAAGCATCATTAAAGGATCCATTGCAGGGCCTATTACTACAGCAAGATCCAAGAAGATCAAATAAGCACTTAATGGGTTGATTGTAAAATGGGGCATTCCAAGCTTGGCCCAAAGGGAGATGAAGGCGTAATAAATTTGATCCAAGCTATTGATGGAGCTGATTGTGCATAATTTCCTTAGCAATGACATGGATTAATGGTTGATTATGGCTGATTGACTTTCCAATTACATACCAATTAATTGGATGATTGACTTGCCAAATTACATGCCAATTAATTGGTTGATTGACTTACCTATTTCAAGACCTTCCTTAGGCATGATTTAATTGCCAATTTCAGTCTATTTTTGGCATGGAGGAGCTGCTAATTTCAGACCAAATCAACCTTAATTTTAGGCTTTTATTAGTTAGTCATTTTTTTACTTTATTTACTATTCAATGTTGGAACCAATTTAATTTCCTTTCCATAGCAAGCAGGTAGTCATATTTTCAGCCATGCTTTATAAATAGCATGCACTCATTGTAATGGACATCATGAATGAAAATTAGAAAAAAGAGTGGTTTGCTTCTATTATTAGTTCTTCAAAGAACTTGTGAACTTATCAAGGATTCTTCCATGTGGCGTTCAAGCTTTATACCTTCGGTTCGTGATTCAATTATAATCATTGGGTCTAGGGTTGTTACTTTATACCTTTGATTCGCGTTTCATTTATAAACGTTGGGTCGAGGTTTTCTATTAAAAATCTGAATTTTAGCTTTCTTAGGTCAGTAGTCTAATATTGTTTGTTGGGTCTCAAAAGCAAGTCAATTGAGGTTCGCATCATTTGGTATCAAAGCACAGGCTCTAAAATCAGGTTTACTATCCCTTTTTATTTTTATTTTTTTATTTTTTTATTTTTTTATTTTTTATCTTTTGTTTATTGTTATCATCCTATCTTGTTCCGTTTGTGTTCATTATTCCTGCTTGTTGTTTTGTGTTGTGCACCAAGTTCAAAAAAAAAAAAAAAAAAGGAGACGTCAGAAAAGAAAAAAAAAAGGAAACGTAAAAAAAAAAAAGAAAAAAAGAAAAAAGAAAAAACAAAACAAAACAATTGTTTGTTTGTTTTCTTTCTTCTTTCTTATGTTCTCTTCCTTTGATTCGTTGTTTCTATAATATTTTCCTGTTCGTTTGTTTTCTTTCTTCTTTCTTTTGTCATCTTCCTTTGATTCGTTGTTTCTATAATATTTTCCTGTTCGTTTGTTTTCTTTCTTCTTTCTTTTGTCCTCTTCCTTTCATTCATTGTTTCTATAATATTTTAATGCTGTTGGTATTGGTTTAAATACTACAAGTTGAATTTTTTGATCAAGTTTATTAGTTTAATAAAGAACGGAAAATGGGAAGCTACGAGTGGAAAAAGGCAAGGGAGTGTGAGACTAATATCGAAAACAAAGCCAATTTAAGAGTGAAACACGAGTGTGAGTGACATAATTTGAGTGCAAACACGTGAGGTACTGTTGTGAGGAATTATTTCTAACATTTCTCTATAGTTTCAAGCTATGCCTTCCAGGGGCGACACATCAAGCAAAGAAGGAGGGGAGGAGTCGTTCTTCTTGTTGCAGGCTATGCAACAACAATTTGAACGCATGAATGTGGTGTTTAATGAGATTTGGGATCGGATGGATAGGCAAGATGCCGTTATTGCTACTTGGTGTGAGGGGCGTCCTCAAAGAGTCCCTAATGCTAGAAGGCAAGAAAGATGTGTGCACATGAATGAATCTGATAACGACCACGAGGATGAGTTCGAAAATGAAAGGGATCAAGCTTCATTGAACGGTGAGGGCAGGTTCGTGCCAAGGGGAGAAAGGCATGGTAGAGGTTTCTGAAGAGATCCGAGATGGCAAAATGGGACTGACAGAAACCTAGGAAACATCAAAATGAAGATACCATCTTTCCAAGGGAAAAACGATCCTGAAGCCTACTTGGAATGGGAGAAGAAGGTGGAGTTGATTTTTGAGTGCCACAACTACTCCGAGGAGAAAAAGGTAAAACTCGCAGTCATTGAGTTTACTGACTATGCTATTATTTGGTGGGATCAACTTGTGATGAACAGAAGGAGAAACCATGAGAGGCCTATTGAGACGTGGGAGGAAATGAAGGCCATCATGAGGAGGCAGTTTGTCCCTAGTCACTACTATAGGGACTTGTATCAAAAATTACAAAGTCTTACTCAAGGCTATAGGAGTGTGGATGACTACTACAAGGAGATGGAGATCGCCATGA